>NC_090728.1:175555800-175688749 GCF_036898095.1 Palaemon carinicauda
AGAAGAATTGTCATTGACCGAGGTCGTTAAGAGAATCCAGACTTTAATGTATTAATATATATATGGCTTATTTGAAATATGAAAAGCATGTTTAAATGTGCAAAAATTTATCATTAATTGAATGCCAAGTCCCAAACCTACCAATTAGCTACGATGGTGAAGATGGGTTGATTTCAATTTTAAGTACAGAAAACCTGAATTTGACAGGTATATGTACAGAAGAATTGTCATTGACTTTTTATCTTTCTTCGTGGCTGAGTGGTATGGTCACTGGCATACAGGTATCCTGGACCAGGGTTCAAATCCCGGCCGGTCTGATACTACTGTATAGTCTTTGTGTGATTTCGCCTGGGGCTCTGATCCCGAGGTCGTTAAGAGAATCCAGACTTTAATGTATATATATATATATATATATATATATATATATATATATATATATATATATATATATATATATATATATATATATGGCTTATATGAAATATGAAAAACACGTTTAAATGTGCAAAAAATTTATCATATATATATATATAATATATATATATATATATATATATATATATATATATATATATATATATATATATATATATATATATATATATATATATATATATATATATATAAATCGTTTCCCTGTCTAGAACAATACTTAATCACTGTTTGACTTTGTCCCATTCATTCATTCCTTCCTTTCTTTCCTCCTGTCTTCCTTCTACCCTTATCTCCTTCGTCTTCAGGAAACTCTTTTTATGGAGATATCCAAGACTCTGCTGACGTAATATTTGTTCACAATTTCTAAAAAGCAAAGGAATAAAAATACCAAAATCCGAATCAGCATAAAAAGCATCTTATTCTTATTGTCAGGTTTAGGCCTATATGAATTTAGCGCCGAGGTTACTACGGTTTGGTGCTCGGTCCGGGGAGGCCACGCCTCACTGAGTTGCGATTATGAAGTTGAAAGAACTTGAAAAGCAACAAGATGGAATTAGAGGTGAAGGAGAAAGCTATAATAGTGGATATAGCTTTGGGACTAGGGACTGAGGGAAAGATTATAAAGACCCCTTAAAATGCCTACAGTTAACCACCTGAGATGCAATGCTAGCACTAATCTCCCAAGGGATAGCTTTTATAAGATATAAGAAGCAGTTGTTGTTCAACATATTCGTTAAAGGAAAAACGCATATTTCTAAAAGATAGGCCTAGGCCTATGATTACCATACTGTACGTAGTTGAAGCATGGCTGGAGGAAGGATTGTTCCGTAGGATTGAGGTTTTGGGTTGAGTTATAGGTGGAGTGGCAGTAGTAGGAGAAACAATTGCAATTCAATAAAAGGTTGGTTTTGTAGTTAAGTCAAACCTTGCATAGTCTTACCTCCCATACGGAGTATCTTCTCCAGAATCCAGACACCTTCCCTCCTTGGTGTTCCTTCCCTTCGCATAATAGTTATTCCTCCTTCTAAGCTCATACACGTACGTACGTACATACACGAATAATATCCTCCTACCAAAATACTTGATAGACAACCAACATCACCACCAACACATCATCACCAACACACCGCCTCTACGAATACACCACCAACCTATGTCACCAACGTCACCTTTACTACCAGCCCCTCATCAGCGCTAATATAATATTCTTATCACTTATCTTATAAAAATTAACAATAAAGTGATAGCTTTTAAATATAAAAAAAAACGAATGGAAATCTTATTTGACATTTAAGCAAATAAAAGCAAATTAGCTATCTTCATATTTTGAATCTGTGAGAGAAAACTCGCTAGAGTTCGGCTCATTCGACTCGCTGGAACAATCGGGTGTTTATAGCCTGTGTCGACTCATCTATAAATTGAGCCAAATACCGAGAGAAGATTCTGGACAAATTGTGTAAAAAACGTGGGAAAATTCATGACAATTTAAGCCAAATAACGAGAGAAAATTCAGGACAAATTAGGCCAAAAAACGCGGGAAAATTCAAGTCATCTCTGGACCTAGAGTAGAGTTTTACTACTATAGTCTCCTCCATCTCTTATTAAATCAAGTATTCGGCCATCTTCTCCTGCTGTTTTCCACTTTTTATACCTTTTAATGCCTTCTTTGTTTCTCTCTTTGGTCAGGCAGTTAAGCCAAGCATCTTGAAAACTATGTAGTTAAGATGAGCATCTTTTATGCAAGGCAATAAAAACAAGCATCTTTAAAAGCAAGTAGTTAAGGCAAGCACCTTTTATGCCAGGCAGTTAAGCCAAGCATCTTTAAAACAAAGTAGTTAAGGTAAGCATCTTCTATGACAGGTAGTTAAGCCAAGCATCTTTAAAACTAAGTTGTTAAGGTGATCATCTATTATACCAGACACTTAAGCCAAGCATTTTTAAAACCAATTAGTTAAGGCAAGCATCTTTTATGCCAGGCAGTTAACCCAAACATCTTTAAAATCAAACATCCTCCTGACAGGCAGATAACCCAAGCATCCTTCAAACCACAGTTAAGCCAAGCATCCTTTGTGGCATGCAGTTAAGCAAAGCATCCTTCAAGCCAGGTAGTTAAGCCAAGTATCCTTTATGCCGAGGAGTTAAGCCATGCATCACCAGGTCACACAGTTAAGCCAAGCATCCTTCAAGTCAAGGAGTTAAGCCAGGCATCCTTCAAATCAGACAGTTAAGCACCCTTCAATTGCAGAAAATAACAAACAACTTAGGAACTTCTTTTACGAAATGAGTGGTATTTATAAAAACAAAACCATGGCAAAATACAATTTTGTACACCTCAATAAACATCGAGGTCCACGAAGTGTTTTAATTTCACAGGACTGGAATGCTAAACTACAGTAGTTTAGTCTTAAGAGAACAGGAATGAAGAATATAGTTTCTCATTACTCTACTTACTGTCAAACACATTAACCTAAAGGGTTGCCTTTTTCTTTGGACAGTGAGTGACAGAGCAGATTTAAGGGTAGCCCACCACTTTTGGTGTAAATTTAAGGGTAGCCCACCACTTATGTTTCTGTGTTGTACCAGAAAGGGTTTTTTTTTTTTTTTTTTTTTTTTTTTACAGTCAAATTGTACAGTATTTCTTTTTAGTTAAAGCATAAACTCTGAACAAGAGCTCTTAGCCAAGTACAGTATAGTCATTCCAAGTTAAATCTGAGCTGTTACCCTTCCAGAGATGAGAGGCCCCCCTGCTTCTCCAAATACACACGTCTACAATCATCATTGAATCAGGGTTTGTCTTTCAGTTGGTATTTTAGCACAGGAGATGGATTCACCTATCACTTATGTTGACCAGGTTCCAATTCTAGAAAACAACAGGGTCAACAGTTTGACACAACTGTGACCAATTTAAACACTTGTTCTTTCAATGGTTAATTGAATTAGTTCTCAATATTTTCTCCTTTTTGGACAAGGTAAAATAGAAGAAATGTTACGGGTGTGAAAAATTACATCTTTACACCAATACCGTATTTTTACTGAAACCTACCACGTTTGGTTTTGTCTATTTTTTATATCATTGCTTTCATTAAGGCTTATTCTGCAACCTCTTCACTAACCAAGTGCATGTTTGTGCTCTGACTATACAGTATTGTGGTTCTACTAAATAAAAAAAATATTCTGCTTTTAACTATCGTCCTATTGAAAAAAAAAATTTCTATGGTCAACTAAATACAATGAATTGATTTTTCACCCATTTTATTCCAAGTGTACGGTATGAATGCTTGTGAAAAATAACTCAATTTTGTTATTCTTGATCCTGGATTGGGTGCTCATAAGGTAGCCTAGAAATTTCCTCTAAAATGATTGCTCATGCAGTTTTATATTTACTTCGCTACTGAACAATGCTCTTCCCAAGAGGTTATTTGAACCTTGATTATGTCCTATCCCTCATACTAAACATAAGGCATTGGTACACTGTACAGTACACAAAACTTGAGGTTCTGTACATCATCCCAATGCCTTCCACTTGCAATGCTTTCTGCCTTTTCATTTTCCCCTATTCCTTTCATATGTGCACTTAACTATCAAACTTAAAAATGTTTGGGGAACTATCTTCACCTTTTTTATTAGAGAATAGTGTGCAACTCACTGGTTTCATAAAGTTACTGTATACAGTACAGTAGTACCTTGGTATACAAGTTAAATCCATTACAGGAGCAAGCTCGTAACAAAATGATTGTAAACCAAAACAATTTTCACCATAAGAAATAAAGGGAATTCATTTGATACATTTGACACAGACAAATGTGTTATTTTAAACAAAGGCTTAGCAGTAAAGTAAATGCGCAGGAAGTAGGGCGGATATTGCCGAGCTATCACCTTGTCTCCCTGATCCATGGGTTTTGTGGGAAGCAGTTCGAGCCGCTTTCATTTTTGCTTGGTTTGTGATGACTTAAGCACACATGTAATGAATCTGTTTCCATGTCAACAGGTACACCGGGGAGGGGACGCAGAGTGAGAACCCAAGGCGACCCACAGCAATGAACCCACACATAAGTTTAGTAACGTGGTACAAAATCTGTAGTTTTATAATTAACTGATATGTTTTAAGATTTTGTAATAGTGTGTAGAGTAACGAAGTAGTAGTCTCGTTTTCTTTACGTCACATTAAAGTAAGATGAAAGCGGCTCGAACTGCTTCCCACAAAACCCACGGATCAGGGAGACAAGGTGATAGCTCAGCAATATCCGCCCTACTTCCTGCGCATTTACTTTACTGTTTAGCCTTTGTATAAAATAACCTATTTGTCCGTGACACATTTCACAGTCATAAATACACATACTGTACTGTATAGAATCATTTTTAAAGGTTTTTAATATCATATGAAGAGGAAATTATAGACCCTTACAAAGTATGAATGCAAATCAATAATTTGCAATACAAAACAGAAATACCGACAAATTACCTCACAGAGTACAGGTGAGTCGTACCAGGCATGAGGGAAAAGAGAGGGAGAAGGGGTTTACTGCTTGAAGGAAGAATCTGCCTCATTAAGAACTTTGGGTAAAATATTGGGAGTACACTCTCTTGAAAGGAATTCACTATCAATAACTGCCTACTTAACTTATGCTTTCTGGATACTTTATTAACTGTTTACTCTATCACATTCAGTTTTGACAAGGAATCTATCTAGAGTCAACTTCTTTGTAGTTTTCTTTAAAACTATGGACATGAGACATCACATTGTCAATATCATTAAATATATTCAGTACTCGCACTGATGAAATTGTATCTTATAAAACTTTACACTTTCCCACATTCTTAAAATTCCTTCTCAGTTGAAATATACATTCTCTTGAAACTGTCTCTTATTCAGCTCCAATACCATTGCTTTATCTTAAGTACTGTTTTTGGTAACCATACCACGATCTAACTACTACTCATTAATCCAGATAAAAAAGATAACTTTCAGTGTTAAGATCATGTTGCCGTTGATCCGTCAATGACACCATCTGCTCCGCTTCATCTAATGCTTTGATATCCTCTTTATTGTTAAGAATTGTAACTTTCACAATCATGGTCATGGAGGTTAAAGTAGCAAACGTACACCAGCATGCTTTTTCTTCTTCCTACCATCTTTTCTAATCACCTTAGGGGCCCATGTCACAATACTGATACCTTTATAATGAAGCAAAAAATGTCTTTGTGATGGACAAAAGCAATCACAACTGTACAAAAAACCATTCCAAAGCCATGCATGAGAGATTCTTCTTCTCTGAGAGTGAGAGAGTCAGGACCTGAGGAAGGGGTGGTTACAAGCTAATACGAAAACAAAATAGTGAAAAAAGTCAATGAACACTGCGTGGGTGGCGCATGAGTATGCATGATGATCTTGTTAGTACTTGTCCATAAAATATGCAGACATGGGGGGAAACCTTTGTTCGCAGACCGATAAAATGCTCGTAGATTGATTTGAAATTTGATGGTCACACCGTATACCAAACTGCTTGTACTCTGAGTTATTAGTAAACCAAGGTGTTACTATACCCTTAATAACTAATCTCTACAGAATTTGTGTCATGTTACATATCATACTACTAGTAATCTTAATCTAAAATCAGTCTATCATTACAGATGACAGCACTGAAACACACTAGTGATCCTACATCCCTTCGTGGAGAGACGTCAAACTTGGATAAAGTAAATACCTTCTTACCAGACGAGGTCATTCCAACCACAGCTGCTATACCTCTAATGAAGTAGATATGCTGATAAGTCAAACTGCCCTGAACAGAGGATCCTGACCCTCCACTTGGTTCTTGCAAAAACAAGTCCATTAAGAGTGAAGCTTCGTACAGGTCAGAAGGGTCGAGAGATTTGTCTCATCTCACGTTTCATAGGATATCATAATTCTTTAGGGAGATTCTAAACTAGTTGTTGCCTTTGTAACTTGCAACTCTCTAACAATGCAATTGTTTGCAATTACAAAACACAAAATATGTTTCTTTTAAATTATTATTCGTATTAAACCGATTCTATTGAATGTATAATCTAAAGAAATATTTGTCAGAAGGTATAACTTGATGGTTGTGTTGAGGATACGTGCATACTATACCACCCAACAAATTATATAAAAAAGCACAAACCAGGAGTGAATATATTTTTCTTATATATGAAAACTTAATGGCAAAGAAATTACCCATATGGCTTTACTCTTTATTAATGCCTTGTTAAAGTTAGTCCAATTACAATATGCCCAGACTATATATTGGTTTAGTGCTAAATTAATACTACTTTACTAGTAAGTAACATGGTAGGCTTTAGATCTGTGCTTTACTCATGGCAAGTATTTCTTAATTCTAAATTTTGTATTTTAATATACAAGTTTATCAACTGGAACAGCATATTGTAAGAAAACATTACACAGCAGCCTACCTAACAACACTACTATGGCTTCTTAACAGATAATAGGTATACAAAAAAATGGAAGCAAATTAACATAAAAAAGTAATTTCCTTATAATGAAAAGATGCATCACTATAACTCTATACGAGTGTTTGAAAGGCATCCACTTCCTACCATCAATAACTTGGCCTTAGTAATCTACACACTTTTCTCAATTACTACTGCGACAAGAAATGTAATGTATATTACATAAACCACAATGGGACTCCTTTGAAAATGGTGAAAAAACTGCACTGAAATTGAGAGAGCATTATAATATTAAAAATCTAATGTATACATTCCATGAGCTGCAAACCCTATTTTATCAAAGTTTTATAAAGATGAGGAGCACGCTCTTTTCGATAAAAATATAATAGTACTGTACAGCACAAAGACAAAAAGTGTAAACTTTTTATACTTAGTTGCTCCTTTTCAATAGAAATATCTGTCTTGATTATGCTAAGTAAAAGTTAAACCGGAGTCCACACAAATTATACCACTTTACTTAAAATGAACCATTACTTCATTGCAAAATAGACACAAAAAAACCCAGACTTAAATCTTGAGAAAAATCAATTAAAAACATTGTTTCCAAATAAGTTCTTACATTTAATGAACTGTTTCAAGATAAATAAAACAATGATTTTCCTTCCATTCATATTCTTATGCAATGTAACTTTATTTACTATTACTAAGGGTCCAAAATACTGCTTCTAATGATGCCATACATAAAATGATATAAAAGTATTCGTTTAACCTAACAGGAAAAAAAAACTGCAGTGTAAAAACCCTTGACCCCACAGAAAATAGTCTAACCCAATGTCGGCAAGAAAATACTATGTAGTAAAATAGGTTGTGCCTTTTACTGTTGAACTATACTTATCAATATCCAAAACTGACATAAGAGCAATATATGCATACATATACAGTACTGTAAACTATATGCTTGGTTATGTCCTACTAACATATATGTATACATAAGCAAAAATTTTCTATAGCAGTATGATAATTTGATTAAATTCATTTCACTAGGAACATCAACTACATCTCTATCCATTAAAAAAAATGGAATGAAGAGAGGGAAGATTCTATTGGAAGAAGAAATCCAATGCTTTGCCTTCTGAAACTTAATCATAGAGAACTAATAAACTAAAGATTTTGTATAATCAATATCATTCAAGTCCATCAATAGATGTAATATATTAAACAAAGAAATTATCATTTATCTGATTCAACTTGACTTTCACACTATAAAGATGTTGTACTCTATAAAAGGTTACATGCAAATTAAAAAAAAAAAAAAAAAAAAAAAGTTTGAACAGAAACCAATGTGCAAGGTACACGATTATCCCAAAATAAGAGACCATTCACTTGGTGTTTGCGAACTTAATTCACGAAGTGATGAAAAGAAAGGAGAAATAGCACCATCAAACCACATTCAAGTTCCCTTTGTATTTCTACATAATAATTCACAGGTTACTTAATCATACATAATCAATGGATGGAATTCTTAAATTAGTAAAAATATATGACAGATTACTCAAAGAGCTACTACCTGCGCAGTAGGTTTGGTGAAGAAAAAAAAGCAATTGTGCTGCTTCAAACTCACCTTGTAAAAAATCATCTATCATAACTAGGAAGAAGAAAATACCAATACAGAACTATTCAATTCATAAATAACCTACTTATTACCATGCACAGGACAGCAAGGTGTAAATCTTTAACCAGATAAGGATGATCTTTCCCAAGTATCAAACACTTAACAGAGACTACTTTGATAATCTCCATTTTCCCAGCCATTCTTTATCAATTGATATTCCTGTCATCTTGAGAGAAATAATACAAACACTTTCCCAACTTTGAAATACAGTACTATACAGATGGGTAACTTATCTAACCTTGGGCAAATGCAACAGTTAGCTTATTCAATTTCTGAGTTTTTTTTCATGGAATGTTTTGAACTTGTCAGTCTTACCATCTATTCTGTCTACTAAGTGTGATTAAGCAATCATTATCTTGATTTCCTGATGATAATGTTGTACAATGCCACTAGCCCATCACCTAGAAAAGCCTACTTATAAAACCTTATCAAAACTTTTTGCCTTTTCAAACAACAAACATTTTCTGGATGAAAATCATTCCAACTGCCTACTAAAGTGAAAAATACAACTTCACATGTCATTGAAAAGGGCTAGTTTCCTTCACTCAAAGTACGACTTTCATGTGAAATAGAAGTAAACACTCGTGTCAAAATATGCATCTCGCAAAACACTGAAGTTCATTTTACAAACAAGAATATTATACCCATTCTGGTACTTTTGCAGATTTTCCTTTCTTAATGAATGTTTGGGATGACCAACGATTTTCACAAATGACTGCAGTTGATCTCGAAAGACACCACCACTTGAAACTGTTCTATTTAATTACCAGCAATCACTGAATGTATGCCTCACAATACACTATTACTGACCACTTAAGTTATCCATGAGACTTTGCATATCCACAAACAATTAATGTGTACATTACACGACACAAAGTTTTACAACAAAACACAGTTTTGGCTCAAATATAAATAAGCCTATGTGCCATCACTATGCAAGAATGTTGACATCCTTGTTTGTCAGCATGAATAATTAATCCCCCACTTTCCACACACATTCCTTTAACATTCTCTCTAACTGATCATCATTACTTTTCCTTCTTACAAACTCTTCAAAATCACCCGAATTTCCCATACTTGTTCTACGCACCTTCCCAATATCAATTGTTCTTTCAGCCTCTGTTCTATTTCTAGGCAGACCACTCACTTTCGGTTCGATTCGATTACCAGTTTCCCGATTTGGTGACTGATCCATCCAGCTACAACCTGGCTCCACATTGACTCTCTCTTTCAATCGTTGCGAGTCCAATGCTGACTTCACTGAATATAAAGACTCTGAACCCTTTCCAGATTTGCAGCTCTTGGAGCTCAACTTGGTTTTCCTTTGGGACCCATCTATATTGTGGCTCCTAAACCTGCTCTTGTGATGCTGGGGATGAGGAAACAATGGCTCAGGAGATGACATTTCCATTTCACATCTACTGAAATCAAGGGTGAAAAATGTACTAGTTCAACCAAAGAGAAAATAAACTTACTTTATAAACACAAGCATTAACCTGCATGTTGATAAAAGATATTATGGACAAAGTAAATTCAAATAAAAATATTTATCAAAAACTTGTTTTGAGAATAACGTTTTCATAAAACCAAAAAGTATTACCATTTAAACCCTTAATCACATACAAGTCAGTCAGATGAAGGTAGATTCACTACGCAGGAACTCTTTGGATCCTGAATTATATGCCAAAAGGAGATTTTACGGACTTCAGGGAGAGCACTAAAAATTAGTTTTCATGAAGGAAAATCTACTTTTGGGGAGGGGTTGTATGGTCTACAAGAATTTCCCAGTGAAAGGGTAGAACAGGGAATTTAATACGACATAAATACCATAAAAATACTGTCTTCCCTGCTCTCGGGCCAGTTTATCAATTTGCAAAGCACAAATCCAGTGTATAAGAGAGAGATCGAGTTCAGGCACTCTTGAACTCGAACACAGCACCTCCAATGCTGAAAACCGTCTACTATGGGTGATGTCATTATCACATCATCATCCCACAGCCGAATGAACATACGCTACAGCTGGGAAACATTCTACCTGGGAATCAACTTGTGTCCAGCCACCATTTATTATTTCCAAGTGACAATCTATTGTCTGGCTCCCTGCACAAGGCTGGGGAGGAGGGAGAGTCATGGAGATAACACATCTCCCCAAAAATAGGGTTTCCTTCGGCAAAACCGCTTTCTTGGGGTTAATGTGCTGTGTGGTCCCCAAGGACTAGTACCAAAGCATTAATTAAGTAGACTTGTGTACCATTAAAGACAACTGTCTACCACCCAGCTATAATATACAATAACTTAACAAGTTTGTATAAATGTGAAGAAAAACTAACAAGTCTGACTTGAGGGAACACTGAATGCAGGTTATCAATGCAGTTTATCAAGCTTCCGTTTAAGAATTCTTTTTTTCCAAGTACCTGCCGCAAGTCCCAAGCAAGCAAGTACCACACATGAATGTTGTACTACTTGGATTTTTTTCAGTTAGTGTTGAATGAAAAACCCATGCACAGACCAACTCGTCAACCTTTGGATGTCCTGAAATTGCATATTAGTGCAAAAAAAAAAAAAAAAATTTAAGTGATGGAGCAATTTTTCTCACATTGTAAGTTTTAGGGATGGAAACAGGATCAGCTTTTAAAAGAGAGATAATTAAGATAGAGATAGCCCCTGGTGAAAGGGACTTGTTAGTACTGTATGAGTATTTTGAAACAAGCTACTTCCTGAAGATTAGAATCTCTCTAAATATAGTTGCAAGGTAGATACTGGAAAGAGGCCACTAACTCTCCAGACTCTAAAGCTGAAATATAAGACAGATCTCATCTCTTAAGAGGCTTTTGATTTTTGTCTTGAAAGAGGAGCCCTGGGGTCAGGTTCAGATGACATCCCAAGATATGATAATGAACTGTTGGTCCCTCCAAAAGGCACCCAGTTCACTAACTCTTGCTTCTAAGACTAAAGCTATTAAAAATATGGCTTTTCCTAAAGTTCTTTAAGGCAGATGGAAGAATGACCTAACTTAGCCAAACACAAGCACCCTATCCAGAGACAAAAATACAATGGGAACTGGTGGAGATGGTTTATGCAAAGCCAAAGACTGGGTGATCTTATGAAATAATGTTCGAGTCCAGATTCATGTCAAATGCACGATTGAGAGGTTCTCATTGATGCATAAAGCTTCCTATCCTCAAAGAGGTGGAGCAGAAAGGAGCCAAGTAGTCAGGGATTATCTGATGAGGTGACTTATTCCTTAGAAAAGCTATCCAAATTTTCTACAAAGATTGCTATTGCTTTGTGGATGAAGACCTCTTTCAGCTCATCAAATAAGTAAAGCTGTGGGCGAAGAAATTGTTCTCAAAAATATGGGAGACAAAATCCAAGCATGAAGGTTCTGTGTCAAAAAGGAGGAACCAAAGAGCATCAGATTTCCTATTTCAAATACTGCTGTGAAGACTGATGCTTGGCTTTGGCTTTGTCCAATAGGGCTTGGGAGAAGAGAGATTTGCATAGATCACTATACAGAAATTCCTCTATCTTTACCTCCTTCAGATAGAATGCTGCAAGCATGTGGTGCCTCACCTTGAACTTTGCACTAACAAAGTTCTGCAAAGCCTCGTACATGGATTTATGCAGTGGCTTTACTACTGTAGAGGCGTACATCTGGGATCCTCCTACAGCTCCCACTTCCAAAGAAGCCACAGCAGACACTATGTTAAACAAGGTCTGCCAGGCATGAATTCTGCATTCCTAAGATTATCTGGGACTAAAGTGGTCACCCAATTGATTGTTACCTACCTGAATGTCCCATTTTCTAAGAAGAAAGACTTCACAAAACCCTTTTAGTTCCGTGAATCCCTCAAACTCTTCTAGATACTGTGTACCCCCAAAAAGGGACTATACTCTTTGGGCCTGGTAAAATCTTTCAACACTACCTCTCTAACTGACTCGGATGACAATTTCCAACTTTGGAGGAAACGAAAGGTTTTGGCTCGTCACTGTCACACCCACCACAGAAGCATCCGGTAAATTATGGTCAAAAAGAAAAACCTCCCAGTGTCTGATACTGCCTCTGCTAAGGGATTCAAAGCAGACTTTTGAGGCAACAGAAAAACGGGGTTAACTGGGGACTTGCCCTAAGAGATGGATCTTTGAACCTCTATTATGATTCTGGAAATGACTAAAAGGTTCTCAAATTCAACGTCATTGAATGGCAGGTCTATATACTCATGTTGAAAAATATTCAACTTGGGTCAAAAGGCGCATCCATCACAGGAATGCCAAGGGTTTCCTAACAAATTTCACTCTTCTACATCCATGTCAGAAGCCCCTCTACCCCTTCCCTTCCTACAGAGCCTTCAATAATTGTAACGGAAGGAAGAGCGTTCACTTGACCCTTGCTAGGAAGCTGGTAACCCACAGCCACAGCTGAATGCATAGGACTGGAAGCAAGAATTGCCACTAGAGCCTTCCTAGGAAGCTGGTAATCTGAAGGTCCAGCTACAGCCAAATCTTAAGGACCAGAAGGAGGAGCCCTCAATGGTACCCTTCTAGGAAGCTGGTAACCTGAAGGCCCAGACACAGCTGAATCCCCAAGCTGGAGCTGAAAGGATGCAGATGGCAGGAACAAAACTACCTGGAAGGGCAACACCTAGAGTGGGCTGGCCACAGAGGGCGTGGATCAAAACCTCAACTATCTTGTCTATAATAAAGGCATCAGTAAGAAATGCAAGCATACCATATCCAAGATGATTGATAACCTGTTTAGCAGAACCCAGGGTTGGATTCGACATAGAAAGCTGGGTAGACAATGAGGGGAATCCCAAGGGATGCCTCCTTAAAAAGACCAAAGCCTCTTCTGAAGAACTTTGTAGTAAAGCTGTGTCCTCTTTGGAATCAAAGTCATCTTCTGAACCAAAATCTATTACCTGAAAAGGAGCCTGGTCCACCACAACCCCACTTCTAAAACCATTAACAACTACATCTGGAACTGAAGGACAGTCAAGATCCCCTTGTTCCTTGCTGGATAAACACCCAGTGGACCTACCAACTTTGCAAGTCCTTTCACCCGCATTGAAAGGACAGACGCCTTATCTCTCAGGCTTTCCAAAAGTGTATCTTAATTCCAAGAGGAATGGATCCATTACAAATAAAGACAATGGCAGGGTTGGCCGGGTTATTACATCCAATACATACACATTGATTTTACTTTCATTCATTTGTAGATGAAAAAAAAATCAACTGAAAACTTCAAATAGGCCTATATAACTGAGGTGAGGGGAAGTGTATCTCCACTCCCTTCCTAAATTACAATGGCCTCATAAATACAGAAAGATAGGCTCACAGTGTGACTAAACCCTTCCCTTCAATATTGTAGATAGTTGGTCTTCGGTGAGACGGGCAAGGGCTTACTCTTATTCCACAACTACACTGCAGTATGCCTATGGCTTACCAAGCCAAGAGGCATGAAAAAGATAACACATTAATATGAGTCTACTAAGTCTTCAAATAGGAAGATAATATATCCTATGGGAAGTACCCAACTGATTTACCCCTTCCATTCACAATCACATAGTGTCAGGATTGGTAAGGAAAGGGGTGATATTAAGGTATCCCTCTCCTCAACTAGTTGGTAGCTGAAAAGTCACTTAAGAGTCACTATTATGAGAATTCGCTAACCATAGGCTTTATGTTTCAATCCTGTCCCTCTCCCTCCCTCCAAAACTCGTATCAGAAGAATATGGAAAGCTGAGACAGTTACTCCCCACTGTATCAATATATACATACATACATATACCAAAGGCACTTCCCCCAATTTTTGGGGGGTAGCCGACAACAACAAGAAACAAAACAAAAAAGGGGACCTCTACTCTCTACGTTCCTCCAGCCTAACCAGGGACTCAGCCGAGTTCAGCTGGTACTGCTAGGGTGCCACAGCCCAACCATTCATAATTTTGGCTACCTGAAGGCAGCAGCAAGTTACACATCCTATCCATAATTATTGTTCCACAACGAGACTCCTAAAATTTCCTTTTAGTTTTATAACTCATTGCATTTTTGTTTATGTACACTTCCATGCTAAACATGATAACCAGGATGAAAAATTAATTATGCAGGTATTTTAATCACCAACATTCATCAGATTGACTAAGAGTTATGACAAAAGTGTATAAAATTAATACAAATTAGGAATCTAAAATTACTATCTATTAGAAATGGATATCAATTTTAACACTGAGAAGGGTAAACAAATATCGGCCATGTTTCAAGAAGCCTGGACAATGCCTAACAATACCTTAAGATTTACAGATCAAAACATTGGTTTACTCAGTCGTCAACACATTCGACCAAGTCAAATTTACATCAACGCTATTCAAAAGAAAAATAGTGATAACTGAAACGTGATTCCTGCTACTTGTTTGTATTCCAAGATTCTTCACTTCACGGAGATGTTGACTCTACAACGGAATCATGGACGGCAGGTAGCCTAGTTTGTTTGGCTATGCGATGGTGGTGTGTGTACTGTAGTAATGACGACACCCACAGAAGACAATTTTCTGCATTGGAAACGCTGTGTTTTAGTTCAAAAGTGCCTGAAGTCCAAGGTTTCCCTTTCAGGAGCAGGGGAGACCATATTTCTTTGGTATTTATTTCATATTGGATTTCCTGTTCTAGCCTTCCACAGGAAAGTCCTTGGTGACCATACAGCATTTTAAACCCCAAAATGGTAATTATTCATGGGTTTGAATGGGAATGTTTTGTAATAAAAACTATTTATAAAGTAACTTCTTGATATATAAACTTTAAATTTAAACAACTTAATTAAAATATGACTTACTTTTGGATAGAAATAATGAATAAATGCTATATAGCCGTGCTGGGGTTATATTACAAAGTAATTGTTGAAGAGAGGTTGAACAGCAAGATTGAAGAGAAAAAGCAGAAACCCAGGCACCATGTGCATTACTTAAGGGTCTTTGCAGCATTCCTTTGGCCCCTATTTGCACTTGGGTGCCAAAAGAATGCTGCAAAAACCCTTGAATTAATGCAACCGGTGTAAGGATGTCAATAACCCTTATGGGGAACGCTTACTTTTATTAAGGGAATAGTCTGCCATTTTTTTTCTAATGATCCAAAATAGACCATTTCTAAATATATTTTAGACATATATAATACCTTCATCATAAAAAAATTTCAAGTCATTTGATCAAAAACACTTTGATTTATTAGCAAAAATCATGATTTAAAAATTAGGTACATTTTTCCCCTCTAATATGACACCAATTGTATTGAAACTTATGCAATAAAAACTACTTCATAAATCGAACAATTCTGTGAGAAGGAATTTTGATTCTCGTTTTAGTTATTTTTCAATGAATTTTTATTTTTTTCCCGTCTAGACACAAAATAATCGTGAAAAAAAAGCAAAAAGAAAATAAAAAATCCGTCTCACGAAATTGTGGGATTTTCATTCTTTTTTTCAATGATATCTTTGTCTCTAAATTCAAACTATAAATGAGAAAAATGTACCTAAGTGTGAATAAGTATGTTTTTGAGTAATGCCCTCCCAAAGATTTGCAACAAATTTTCGCTTCTTTTCTTGAAGAAATCAAGATAACATTATTATGATAACTTTTATTGTTTATTCCTACATAAACGCACCCTAAACGAGGTATTTAAACCCTAAGTTTACAATTAAACTTGGCGTAAGGATGTCATGAGTTGCCAGCGTTCTCTCACTGTTGCCAGTGTTTTAGTTAGCATGTTTCAGCTTTGTACTCTTATTCATGTTTCCTTCACTTGATTTTTTTTTTTTTTTTTTTTGTTCTCTGCTTACTTTTTGTTCTTTCTATGACCTTAGGTAACATTGGCCTTGTTATAAAATTCCCGAGGACGTTGCGAAAACACAATCTACATACGAACTTCAAGAAAACAAAGACATGCATTATAACTTCTATACATCTTTGGAAACTCTGGCTACTGTTCTCGTAGCTCGTACTTTTAGTTCACCTACCCTCTACCAATGTCTTCCATTTCTGCCAGACGTACGAGATTTCGAAACACAAGGGAAAAAAATTGCTATATACAGTATATGCAAAAATAAACACACAAAGATGATAAGATGATTCTGTCAAACTCGGTCATGCAGACGACGCAGTAAGGATGACGTCATCATTTAAAGACCGCTATATCTTCATTATTTGTAAAAAAAAAAATTATTGACTTTTTGTTCTTTCTATGACCTTACGTAACATTGGCCTTGCTATAAAGTTCCCGAGGATATTGTGAAAACACAATGTACATATGAACTGCAAGTAAACAAACACATTCATTATAAGTTCTATGTCTTAGGAAATTCTGGCTGCTGTTCTCGTAGTTCGTTGTTTCCATTCATCTACACTCTAGCAATGCTTTCCTTTTCTGCCAGATGTATGAGATTTCGAAACATAAGTGAAAAAATCGCTATATATGTGCAAAAATAAACACAAAAAAACAATTCTGTCAAACTCAGTCATGCAGACGATGCGGTAAGGATGACGTCATCATTCAAAGACCGCTATATCTTTATTATTTGTAAAAATAATTGGCTGAAACTTCTGGAGACCATGTACGATATGTTTATGCATACATAGAAGCAATAAAACTATTTTCGATTCCTGAAAGATGGTATGTCAAAACACCATGGCGGACGGTCCCCTTAAGGAAAACAAAATTTAATTTGCATCCATCTTCAATATAACAAGATAACATGGAGTGCTAACAGAAAATTAGAGGAGTTCTCATTATTCATATTTGACTCCACACACATATCGCTATCAAAATTATCTAAATACTTGAGTACAGCCATATTCATGTTAATACGTATTCTCCTCTCGTCACATAAATATTTTCCAGTTCATTGGAGGTTATTTTTTTTTCTAAACTGTCCTTTTTCCCTTATCTATTCCGTTAATTTTGTTAGTTCAATTCTTAATTCGACAAAAAATTTTCTCTACTATATTGGATTGTACTATAATCAAAACTAATATTTCTTTCTGATTAGAAAAATTTGATCACTTGTCATGACTGAATAACTCAGACTTGTTACTTTCACCTTATGAATTCAACCACAGTATGAATAAAAAATTAACACATTACTTCAGTCTAAGTTAAAGTTCATCAGAAGAAACACAATGCTTTATTACTGATGAGGTAAGGTGAAGGTCTTTTCCAATAGTATTCAATGCTCATACTTTAGGTTTGCTGCACCATTTACCTGACTCAATTTTAAGTCAATTTTTATATTTCAAATCTTTCAGTACAATACTTTTTAATCAAGTCTTTTTAACCCCATAACTTCTTTGGCTCTCCCTTTTTGTTTTGTTGTATTTCTATGCATTTGTAAAACAAACAGCAAAGGCACTGTGGGCATTACTGAATATCACAATAATTCGTAATTTTTTTTCCATAGCTGCCATGGTCTTCACACAAAATAGTGTGTAAATGTGTTGCATAATCAATTGCTTAATGAGTATTTCTGTTAGCCTTAACATTTTCAAGATCGCCCAAAACAACTTCCATCCTGTTTTGGCACTTCTACAACAGTAGCCTCACTTGAAAGAGGGAACAATTTTAGTACTGTTTGGAATACTAGAAACATTTAAAAGAATTGCAAAACTAATATCAATGGTTATATAAACATATCAAATAGGCTATCTTCAATTACTAGTACTGTAGTAGCTTTACAAGAATCATAAAACAACCTACCGTAAAGCCTCGACATCATGGAGGTGAGACTTTTTAAAATGATGAAGCTCACTAACACTACGAACCCATTGTACTTTGTAATACTGCTTCTTTTTTATTGTTGTAGCCAATTCATCTGACAAAATATCCTGAAAATAATAAAAATTGATAACCAATCAATTTAATCTGAAAACATAAAAAACACATGAAATACCAGTAAAAATTTAGATTAGTGTAGATATATCACATGATTATGCGGAAAGAATTATTCGTTTAAAAAAAAACTGTAGCCTAAATAAATACGGGTTTTCTTAATTACCTCCGCCAATGAATTTGGGAGGTTATCTTTTCATACTTGTTTGTCTATTTGTGAACAACTTCAAGGGCACAATTTTACTCAGAGTAGTGAAACTTTCAGGGATTAATTGCTATGTTGAGATGTGGAAGTGGTTTAATTTTGAAAGTTCTAGGTCAAAGGTCAATTAAAATGTCAACCAAATTAACCCTAAGCTGCCATGGGGGAGTTCTGAGTGCTTTTCTAGTTAGCTCTATAATGCCCAACATGTTATAAAATGCCCATGAGTTCAATAATACACTATCTAAAATACTTTTGAGTTATTACCAAAGGTGAGTATCCCACAATTAAAGGGATCTTTTATTAGAAAGGACTCCATCATCTTTGCCTCTGCAAACTGAAGCAGACCTTATTTACACTGAAATTAGGGGACCAGGAGTATGGAAAACTCCATAAAATAGGTTTGTTTTTAGGAAATACTCAATCATTATCATTAAAATCTTGGTAAGATTGCCCCTTTATGGGTTGAACACGAAACGTAGTCTCCACTTCGTCAAGTGCACTTAATTATTGAATCACTCTAAAATAAACCTTCCATAATTTTATAGTCCTTATTGAGCTTCATCCTGCTTCTTCTACAATTACTATTATTCAGATTATATACTCCTATTCTCTTATCATCAAATTTCTAAGCCACCTTAATCTCTAAGTTCATAACCCATTTTCCAACCACTGAACACTCGAGTCATTATTATTGTTTTTAATAAGTAGTTTAGCCAGACCACACAATTGACATTCTTAATTCACAGAACTGGCATGAAGGGTTTGTTTTTAATAAAAAAAACTATATCTATCCATCTATCTAGGTGCCATGTCCTCAATGTGGGCTGTCAATTGCCTCCACCTGGTCCTGTCTCTAACTCTCTGTATAAATTGTCCAGCTGCTACATTCTTATTTACATCTTCCAGTAAGCTGTTCAAAAACTTCTTCCTTTGCTGGCCTCTTGCTCTTCTCCCCTCTATCTTTCCTGTACGGTACAAAAGTTTGATCTTTTCTCTTCTTATTACATGTCCTAGAAATTCCATCTGAATCCTCATCACTTTTAGAAGTGATCTCTCCTGATTCACTTTTCTCAATACCTCCTCATTTGTTACTCTCAGTCCATGGGATCTTCAACATTCTTCTATAAAACCATAATTCAGCAACATTTATTTTATTTTTCAAGTTCTTCTTTAATGTCCATGTCTCTGAGCCATAAGTAAGAGTTGACTACACACAGGTTTTCAATGCTCTAACTTTTGTCTGAATCCCTATTCTGGTTTTTGTAAATAGGTTTTTTGGACTGTTGAATATAATTTTGCTATTAGTATTCTTCTTTCTATTTCTTTATTACATCTTGCATCATGTGATATCATACTACCTGGATTTACAAAGACATTTGTTTGTTTTATTGATGCTCCATCCATCATGATGTTGCAATTTGGAGGTTCCAGATTTTCTTTGTTACCACTTCCGTTTCCTGTATGTTGATTTTTACTCCCATTTTTCTCACTCTCACTTTTTACTGTGTCAAGATTTGTTTCCAGTTTCTCTTCTGAGTCAGCTATGATCTGCAAATCTAATATTATTTCTATTTTCTTCTCCAACTCTTATTCCTTCCATTCCTGAGGGGTGGTTGAGGAGGGAAGTTTAACTTTAAAGGACTTGGGTTTGCCTAAATCGGGAAAATACAAATTACTTTGAAATTTGTTATCTATTCCTACGTGTATACACACCTTTCGTCCTTTAAAATGTGGAGACAATGATCATTGAGTTTCACGTCCCCCATAACCAAACTAATTTTGCTTCTCTCACATTTATCTTCGTATCACCTAGAGCTTTCTTCTCCGTCTATCCACCCAAACCTTGGCTTTACTTTTGTACTTCTCCCATCAACTCTTGCATTCATCACCTTCTTCAGAAGATGGCTATTTTCCATTCTCTCTACATGACCAAACCACCTCAACTCATTCATATCCACTCGAGCTACTAACTCCTTTCTTACACCCGTTCTCAACCTCATTACTTTATTCCTAACCCTATCTAATAGAGATACACCAGTCATACTACTCAGACACTTCACTGTGATCACACTTAATTTTTGCCTCGGTCACTTTCATTGCCCACAACTCTGATCCATACATCACAGTCGGTACAATCACTTTCACATACAGAATTCTCTTTATATTCATTTCTAACCCTATATTCTTTACCACTTCCTTCACTACCCCCAACACTTTACATCCTTCATTCACTCTCTGATGTACATCTGCTTCCACTACACCATTTGCAGCAACAACAGACCCCAAGTACTTAAACTGATCTACTTCCTCAAGTAACTCAATTCAACATGACATTCAGCCTAGCACCACACTTCCTTCTCGTGCATCTCATAACCTTACTCTTACCCACATTAGCTCTCAACTTCCTTCTCTCATACAACATAACACATATAATCAACTATTCAAATACAGTCACACCCCCTTCCTTTAACATCTCAACCCTCATACCATCCATAACAGGTGCTTTTCCTGCTCTCGTCTCATGTAGTGCTCTCTTTACTTCCTCTCTTATAATCTCACTCATTCTCATCTCCCACCACTGGCATCTCAACATCTGCAACAACTATTATATCTGCCTCCCTATTATCCTCAACATTCGACAATCTTTCAAAATATTCAACTCGCCTTTTCCTTACCTCATCTTCTTTCAACAACCTTCCATTTTCATCTTTCACTGTCTCTTCATTTCTCAATCCATCCTTTACTCTCTTCCCTTCTTTCAAAAACTTCTTCTCTTCATACGAACGACCCAATCTCTGACCACCATCTCCAGTCAACTACCCTCTTTGCCTCAGCTACCTTATGTTTTACTTCCACATTTTTCTCTCTATATATTTCATAATCCTCTACACTATTACTCAGCAGCCATTCTTCAATTGCCCTCTTTTTTTTTTCTTCCTCTTTCATCTTCACTCCTTTATTCCACCATTCACTACCCTTCCTCATGTTGCCTTCAACAATCTTCTTGCCACAAACATAACTTGCAATCGCAACGATATTTTCTTTTCCTAACTTCCACGCCTCTAGATCACCAATTTCTCTCACTTTCACCCTGTCATATGCCATTTCTAACCTTTCTTGATGTTCACTTTTTACCTCTGGTTTTTTCAACTCTTCAACCTTTACTACCTCCCTTTTACATACCCCCACTCTATTGCTACAACTAATTTGCATTCAAACAAAAAATGGTCATAGCCTACATACCCTTAGCCATACCCCTAAACACATACACATCTTTCAATCTTCCAAACATCCTTCTTGTTATCAACACACAATCCATCAATGCCCTTTCTACCAATTTTCCATTTGCTCCTCTTACCCATGTATACCTATTATAATTCTTTATGAAAAACTACAAATTATCATCAGCTCTTGTTCAACACATATCTACCAGTCTCTCACCACTCTCATTTTCACCTGGTACACCATACCTCTCCAGCCGCCATTCTGGCATTTAAGTCACCTACACCAAAGTATTATTTGCCAATTTCTAAGGCTAAATTTCACATTTTGATTTTGGCTTTTTAAGATGATGCTGTATTTGGAGATTTCTAACTCTAACTTTCTCGTTTTGACTCATACTTTGGCAATTTTTACAGTTGAGAAATTCTGTGTCAAATTTAGCGTTTTTGCATCAAAAATTTTGCGAATATCAAAAGTTGACAGTACATTATATAAAATTATCTTCCAACACTAGGAACTTTCACTTACCCTATCCTTCTTTAATGAGATTATCTGTTTCCTCATTTCCTGATACTGTTGGTTTGGAGACAATTCGGAATCATTTAACATCGACTTCAATTCACACACCTGAGGAAAATAATCAAACCATATTAATAATGTTGTACATAAAGAAAATATAAAATTCACCTACTATAGTCAATTTATTTTAGCAAGGCAGATTTGCACAGACTCACAAGGGTACCCATTTAGCTTGGAAAATTTCCTAATAGCTGATTGGTTGGAAGTATTTTTGTCCGAATACCATCATTGTTTTCAAATGTTTACCAAGTAATGTAAATTAAGACTTTTTTTACTAACCTAAATTTCCCTCTCAGATATAGGTTTTGTCAATAAATAAATATATTATAAAGTATCGTGATGGTAAATCTAAATTTAATAACAACACGCGCCGCAGTCAACGACAGGAGCTTGTTTTCAGATACACGCTGCATAATTTTGTTACTTTTCACATATTTCAACACAAATTGAGATAAATTACACTAAGAATAAGAAAAACATGCTTCTATGCGGGAAACAGAGAAAGCCTCTTATTCCAATAAGGGCTGCATCACACATGTCAATCTGAAATAAAAACTCCCCTCAGGAGGATGACACACTTGTTTCCCAATGAGAAACGGGATGGACTCTATACCTCGAGGCTTGTCAAGTTCAAAGGATAACCTCCTTTACAGAAAAGCCTCCAGAGGAACCAACAGAAGAGGGGGAGAAGAGGAAATATCTGGGTCAAGGTGAGAGGACGAGACTAAGCAACCTTAAGAGTGACTACAAAGAAGAAGACATGCTGAAAACTGTCCTCCCATAAAGTCGACCACTAAAACTTGAACACATTTCGAATTCCCGTCCCGTAGACGTCAGGCAGGGATGCATCCAAAGGGATCCCACAATATACATTCATACAAAGAAGCCCTTAGCTACAGTCGGTCGAATCCTCTGCAGGAAAGCAAAAGGGGCAAGGATCACTTCCCTGACCAGAATCCCCTTGAAAAAACACACTAGATAAGAAAATAAAATAAAATGAAGTTTGCCAAAACCAGCCAGCGGGAATGGTTGTCCTTGCCAACGGCCACTATCTAAATACTTTGTCAATGAACCACTGGGGAGGTGGTTGCCTCCCCACTACCTACAGGTATCTATCTACTGTACCTGATAGTCGTCGACACCTTGTTACAATTTTTAATTGGTTTATTCCAGATTTGCTGTTATAATTTTCCCTATGTAAAGAACAATGGTTTGTATTTCTGTAGGAACAAATAAACTTTCGTAGCCCCCTTGGCTTTTATATTTTTATTTCAGATCCAGTAAAATCGGATAAAAAACCATTATGTAATACTATTTCCAGTTACTGTACCTCATTTTCTAATTCCTCATTCTTTTCCTTTTCTCTCTTCAATTCCTCTAACAATGCATCATTTTCTTTTCTTTCCTTTTGCTTCAGTCTTCCCTCAAATGTTTCCTTCTCTATTCCATCTTGTTCTTTCTTTTGAGTTTCCAAGTCTTCTAGCAATTTATGAACCTGCAAAGAAAGATACATATTAGATAAACACAGTTTGTTTAACCATACATCAAAACTAATTCAGACCATGCATTGTATTAACAATAAGTGATTGAAATCTTTTGTGAATATTTTATTACTGATTCAAAAGACAACTACAGTATTTGCTTATAGACAACACTGCATACACCCACATATCAATAGTTCTCAGCAATATACTTTACACATATCTAATTAGTTTGTAACAAGGTTTCATTTCTACCACATTTTTGGCTAGCTGTAAAGATACAAAGTTGAATAACTTTTTCAACTCTATTTTGTTTAAACTTTAAAATATATAGTCCTTTTAACCTCCCCTTTTTCTTTGGTTAAATCAAGATCAAGTCTTCATAAGCTGGTGAAGTTTCTCAGCTATCCTGGATGGTAAATAGTGAAGAGATATACGGCTAAGCCTGAATAACATTCCTAAGAATTCTAAATGCAGGATTCTTGAGCTTTATAATCAGAAGTATAGAGCAGCCCAAGCTATTTCTCTTCTAATTTGCAAAATAATGATTTTTGCCACCAAAACAAAGAATGTTAATGAGCAAGTTCTAAAATCCCATGTTGAAGAGTACAACTCACTCTCAGTTTAGATTCACAAGCTGATGAGTATATTGACTACACAGTGAAGAGAGAGAGAAGGAAGAAGAAGAAGAAGAAGAAGAAGAAGAAGAAGAAGAAGAAGAAGAAGAAGAAGAAGAAGAAGAAGAAGAAGAAGAAGAAGAAGAAGAAGAAGAAGAAGAAGAGTAGAGATATTTAACAGCTTTCAGACTATAATTTAACACCACCTTTGATAAAGTTAGCCATCACATCAACAGACTAAAGGGGGGAAGGGGGGCTGGTATAGCAGAAAGTACATGAAAACCAATCTACAGTATATATACAGATGAACTAGGTTCAACCAATTATTATAAAAACATGTAACAGTACGACATAATACGAAAACTGATGTGAGATCAATGTTTTCTTATTACACAAAATTTTGTTTTGATGTCCATAGTGAGCACTGCAAGTAAGGGGGTTTTAGTGAAGCAATTAATATTTTTAAAGTTTTCTATGGAGAAAAATTTACTTGAAGCTTTAAGGAGTATCTGAATCAACATAGGAATAGATTCTAAAGCCTTACAAAGAACCTACATAGGGACTTGGTACCAAAGAGATCAAACACCTCTCTAGCACTAGGTTGAACACTACTGATAAACAGTGTCAGATTTTAC
Source organism: Palaemon carinicauda (assembly GCF_036898095.1). NCBI lineage: Eukaryota > Metazoa > Arthropoda > Malacostraca > Decapoda > Palaemonidae > Palaemon > Palaemon carinicauda. The sequence continues at coordinate 175,580,946 of NC_090728.1, forward strand.
ACAAATTTGTTCCTCCTCATTCATGGATTTACCATACATGGGTTCACTAACCAATGGCCAAATACATAGGAACCAATGTTGAAAAATACCAGAAAAAATTCCCTTATCCACAGGGTAAAACACTTGGCAAAATTTAATAAGTTAGCAAAAATTGCAAATATTAAAAATAATTCAACCTACACATTGCCCGACTCCACCTAGCTTGGAGATCAGGGGCATAACAATTATATAGACATATCGGGTTACACAAGGGACGATGGTACCCATCTGCAGTTGGAGGAGGTCAGCTTCCTGAGTTCCTCTGATGTTGAACCACAACAGAGGGGAGAATGAAATAGGAAGGGGTCAGTCAATCAAACATCCATTCTATACTTACTCACAGGTAACACCTGCCCTCAATACTGCTACTTATTCTACAAGGGAGATGAGATGTTACAGACCATGTTTTGTGTACCCACCACATGCCTCAAGATGAAAGTATCTAGGTTTGTGTGGGTTACGTCTTGCAAGTAGTGAGCGGTGAATGTGGCTTGCCGTTCACACGCCCGCTTGTAGTATTTGTGTCACTTAAGCGCTTGGATTCGACGACCAGAAGGTGAGGAGCCTGATCGTATGGCTCTCCCAATTACCTGTTTGATATAGGATGAGATGGAGTTCTTAGTAACCTTCCTTTTGACTCTTCCCAAGCTCACAAAGAGCCTGCTGATCTGAGGACAGGCTCAGCGCCCTTACAGGGAACAGTAACAGCTGGTCTGGGTTATCTTTTATAGAACAGAGACTCTCAATCAAGAAGGGCTCAAATCTATGATCCACTACAGCAAGATTTTAAGTCTTAGCTACGAATTCAGGGACAAAGCAGAGTATCATCCACCCCCCCCAAAAAAAAGGACAATGTCATAGGAAAGACCATGTAGCTCGCTGACTCTTTGCAAAGGCCAGGGTCAACAAGAACAGCGTCTTTAACATCAAGTTACGCTCTGATGCTTGACAAAGAGGTTCATAAGACGCTCCTATCAGAGAACGTAGTACATATGTTCCAAGAAGGAGGTCTAACTTCCAACTGAGGGCATGTGCGCTCAAAGTTCAGTATGAGAGAATTCAAATAAGGAGGAAATGTTAACTCAGTTCAGTATAAAAGCGAGCCTCAAGGCTGAGTGATAGCCTTTGACTGCTGATACCGAGCAGAGTTTTTCTTCCCTGAGGTCCAAAAGAAAGTCCACTATTGTTGGAATAGTGGCACTGAGGAGAGCGATACCCTGTCTATGACACCAAACACAAAACACAATCCACTTCGCCTGATATACGGCAGCAGACAACTCCCAGAGATACCCAGCAATTTTCCTAGCAACCGGTCTCGAATTTTCTGTGGAGTTGATGGATAGCCTTCTACCTCTAGTCTGCTAGAACTATCCATTAGCCTAGATAATGAATCAGACAAATGCCATTCTTGTGGGCCCAGGTGGACAACAGGATGAAAATTTGAGCGAACAACTACGGTGCTGTGGACAGGCCGAAGCACACCATCTTTAACTGGTATACCTCTCCGCTTAATGTGAATCTCAGGTACTTCCTTGAGGATGGATGAATGGGTCTCTGGAAATAAGCATCCTTAAGGTCTAACAATTTCATTTAGTCCTTTGGTTTGGCAGCCGGTCTGACCATCTCCATCTTGAACCGAGTCTGTTGGAAAAACTCATTCAGGACTGAGAGGTCGATGACTGGTCTCCCGCCTCCAGATGCCTTTCCTGGGGACCCATCCAGGACCTCCAGGAGAGCTTACTTTTCTAGCATGGTCTGGACCTTGGCATGAAGGGCCTGTTCCTTCGAGGATCTCTTTGTGTAGGAACTTGGCATCCACGGATGGAGGGTCAGAGGAGGGCAAAAGAGCATGTATCTCTGTCAAAGTACGGAGACCGATCAAGGGTCAGCCCAGTGGAGCATCCATCTGTGTCAACTGCTCTGCAGGCATCCCTCCACCGATGGACTGGTCAGGGGAATGCTCCCCCTAGCAGGAACATAAGCATTTTCCTCTCTTGCCCCTCTGCCCTTCTTTGTGCCCCCGAGATCGAAAGGGCTGCTAAGGACCTTGAAGTTGTGTTGCCTGTTTCTGCAACTGTGCAGAATTCTTAGCACCCTGAAGCTTTGTTGGGGACAATCCCTGCGGTGGTGGTACCACGGAGTAAGGACATGAAGTCATGGCCCTATGAAGGCGAGAGTCCTGGTTTGCCTTCATCCATCTGTCTACTACTGCCTCAATTTCCTCCCCATTAAAGAGGGAGGAACCATCCATTGAAGAATTATGCAACATCATCATCTCTCCTAGGCACCTGCCTCTGGAATTTTGAGATACACTAGTTGATAATGTTCTGTGTTAGGAACTCCAGTGTTCTCTCTCCAGAGGAGGAAGAAGGCTAACATAGCCTCCTTCTTCTGGGAAGTGGAGAAGTCTTTATTACTTAGGTAGCACACTGACCTCAACCAGTAGTCAAGCTTCGAAACGGATTGCAGAGCACACTTTGCTACCAGTTTCATGATGGCAGTGTCTGTCGCAGAGAAGTTCACTGGCAAAGTTGCCAGTTTGTCCAGGGTATTCTGCTTAAGGGCCAGAATTGCTGGATGTAAGGGTAGCAGAGGAGAATCGTCCACCACTATCTCATAATATGAGATGAGTTCACAGACTGAAGGGACTATGATGCTCCCGGCACCTGGGCATAGCCCTCTTCTCCGCTGCCCTGACCCCCCTTGACCAAGGAAAAGCTACCCTAGTCTTGGTGAGTCTCAGTCTTGTAGAAGAGGTCTACGACAGTGCCCTTACCCTCCACTAAAACCTGATCTGGTTCCCCCAAAGGAATTGATCTTATGAATGCAAGATAACACTTGCAGAATGACATGACCTGTGTCTTTCTATTCCAAGGGGGAGATCTTGGGGCTAGCGGACTCATGCAGCACCCCATCAGTGTGTTACGATCCGTTATAAAATCGTTCTTCCTCCTCTGACCTAGCACCCATAGCAGCTCAGGGAAGGTCTAGGTCATCAACAAAGGTCTTTATTACAGAGTGAGATTTCAGAGGAAGGTCGCTATGCTCCGGTCTTCCTGGAATAGACATTGTAGCCGACTGACCTACCCCTTGAACTGGGCGCTCAGACCTCGAGTGCCAGTTCCTGGGAATGGTCTGAATGTCCTTCCTTTTACGCAGGCAGATGTTGAACAGACTTCCCTTGGAGATCTCGATCCTCTGCTGGTTCGCGCATGAACGAAGGCCGCTATGCTCTGGTCTTCCTGGAATAGACATTGTAGCCGACTGACCTACCCCTTGAACTGGGCGCTCAGACCTCGAGTGCCAGTTCCTGGGAATGGTCTGAATGTCCTTCCTTTTATGCAGGCAGATGTTGAACAGACTTCCCTTGGAGATCTCGATCCTCTGCTGGTTCGCGCATGAACTGAATCCCCCGGCCGGGGTAGTATCCGTCTTGTAGCCCCCATTTCCTTTTCTTCGGGACGATGGGAATCGACCCCAGTTTCTCCCAGATATGGTCTAGGGTGATGGAAGAGGCCTTAGTAGCCAGATATTTCTGGTACCTTGGAGACTTCCAAGGAGAAGGAAACCTGGAGGCAACAGGAGGGAAACCTGGAGGCAACAGGAGGGAAACCTGGAGGCAACAGGAGGAATTTGCACTGCAGCACTACTGCGTCTAGAGTCAGCAGGGCCTTTACTTCCCTTGAAGGAACTCGATACCTCCAATGGAATGGTAAGAGTATCTGGAGGTGGGACTATTGGAGAAAGGTTGCCTGGTCCTGTGACCACCTACTTCTCTGCCTTTACTAAGCCAAGGAACCATGGTGCGTCCCCTGAGAAAGGAACTGTTCCTAAAGGGGCACAACCAGAGAGCTTCCTTGACTTAGGTGTAGCATCAAAGGCCAGTAGGGCATGAGAGGATGTCATTCCCTGCTCTTCCCTATCCTCAGGAAGCCCAGAGCTGACACTGCTGACAGAGAGCAGTTTCCTTACGAAGGCAGCCGGTGCTGCTTCGCTGGAGGAAAAAACAGAGGCCTCTGGAGTCTAAGATTATCCAGGAGTTAAACTGGTATCACTCATACCCGACCGACTCCTACAGGAAGCCGACCAAGTAGTCAGAATGGCGAGGTTGAGCCTACAGAGTTCGATGACAATATTTCTTTCCTTTTGAGAATAAACCCGAAGGGATAGAATCCCTCATAACCTTCATCTTCTGTCGCTTGCTAAACCTTGTTTACTGGGAAGGCGATCACTCACGACACTCCATGCAAGGAGACTTCTGCTTGCAAGAGTGACTCCTACATGTAGGGCAGAGACCGAGAAGACCGGTCTACACAGCCTGCATGAAAGTGCTACAACAGCGCCCTTCTGTGACAGGACTAACCTGCATGGTTACGATTCCCATGGGCAGACACACCCAAATAGAAAAATAAAAGGAAGATTTTAGGTTTTAGGCCAGTATTCAATCGTATTGGATTTGTATAGTTTTCAACAACAGAGCAAAACATCTATACTCTACTGAGCAGAAATAAAGTGACAGTTTGTTACTAGCGCTGGTGTGAGAGGGGTGGCTGGTCTACTCCCCCACCCTGCTAACTAGTGGAGGATAATGACTCCTCGCAAAAAGCTTAATGGTTGGTTTAAGCTATCGTCAAAATATATGAGAGAGAGAGAGAGAGAGAGAGAGAGAGAGAGAGAGAGAGAGAGAGAGAGAGAGAGAGAGAGAGAGAGAGGTGTGTGTGTGTGTGTGTGTGTAGAGGCTTTAAGAAATCCTATCATGAGGGATTTCATTAAATAGTCCTTAAATTTCATTCATAAGGCATTAAGAATTCTATTTTTTGTCATGTTGCCTTTTAGAGCATATATTTAGGATTACCTTTTTCCTAAAAAGCTGCAAGCCTTGAGTAGTTCATGTCTCTACTAATAAGAACAATATAAACTGGATAATTATAAGCAAGTTATAGTTTAACACTCACCCTATCTTCCTTGGCAGATAACTTCTTTTCTCTGATACTTAGTTCTGAAAGTGCTGAAGTTAACTTTCTATTCAAACCATCAATCTGAGCTAGTCGGTTATGCAAACTTGATTCCTTGTAGTTTATTCTTGCTTTCCACTCTTCAGATAAATGCCGTTGCAACTCAGCTTCTTTCTGCGCCCACTAAAAAGTCACAGGGGGTATTAAAATACAAGATATCCTTATAAATATACATGATAAAAGTATATAGAAACACATAAAAAGGACAAAAATTACTATAAGTGTTAAAATCAATTTAAAATATATAGCATAGCCAAGCTCACCTGTTTTAAAAACATTGCCTGTTGGTCCACCTTCCATGATTCAACCTCAAGAGCAGCTTTCACAAGGTGTCTCCTCAATTTACCACCTTCATCAGACAATCCTTGAAGTGCTGCAATGTCAGTCAGAGAAGGCTTATTAAGATGGAATTTTCTTGAATTTCCACCTCTGCGTCTCTTTCCAGCAGGTAATATGTCTTCTTCCGAGGACTCGGAAGATAGAGAAGGTGAATCTAGCAAGTTGTGGAACTTCAATTTTCCAGGCCTGTGTCTTCTCCGATGAGAGACAGGGTAGTCATACATATCTATTTCGGATTCACTAGAACCATCCGAATTTGATAAAAGTGAGGGCATATAGTGTACATTTCTCTGGGACTGTCCACTAAGTTGGAAAACAACACCAATAACAGGTTCTTTTCCTGGAATGAATTCCCTTGGTTCTGGTGCTACTGATACCATTTGGTGCCACCCTTCTAATGTTAAAGGTACCTGTGATATTGCTCTGCTTTCAAAATCTTGAAATTTCATTAAACTGATGGAAGCAGAGGCCAAACATAAGTCCCCAACAATTAGGTGAATAGGGAACACTGGGTTTTTCTTAAAATATGCAGACAAATTAGAAGATGTGGCTTGAATGTTTCCTGCTACCCTTTCTGCTAAAAACTCTGGATGGCTTAAACTCTTTATCGGGTCACTAGTAATCATGGAACCCATTAATGAATAGGAAAAACAGGTTTCAGTAGCTGGATTCCAAGTGAAGTCTTTGGGAAGAAGCTGTAAAGAAAAAAAAATATTTAAAGGTGTATGCAAAGTTAATTCAAATAGTCATTAAACAACAAAAGACAACAAGGATATTCTATACCTACTCTAATAAGTAGAGAACTGTAAAATACAAGATACAAATCATGCATCTGATATAGTTTGAATAAAATAAGTGACTAAACCTTAAAATAAACAACATACACTAGAGTTTTTAAACTGATTTTTAAAAACCTCTTCAAATATTTTCTAATAAGATAAACTTTCAATTTTGCTGCACAAAAACAAACAGCAGCTTCAACCTCCTTAAACATAGTAAACAAAGCATTTTTTAACATGTAATGAAAAATACATTCAAATGGCCTGAAGATTAGATTTTTAAAGAACTATTTTACTCATAATAGTATCTTACCCCGCATTCTTACTTCACTTACACTTGAATGACCAAAATGCATGATTAGTCAAGTGCTGAGTTATTATAATGCAGTACAGTAATACCTCGGTTCATAAATAACTGAACATGAGCGTGAAATTTTGATTAGGTGTAGGGGGTTTGTATTGGTTTGTGAGCATATATTTCCCTTAGTATGCAAATGTTTAGTGGACTAGTACTAACCAGACTAGCACAAAATCAGTTAAGCAGTGTCCATATGCCACACTCGCAGTGTTCATGCAATCTTTACCCCCATTTCTATGTTATTTTAAAGAAAAGGCAAAAGCAAGTCATCTCTACATAGGTTCCTTGTCAAAATTGAAATTAAAGTGTAAAATTTTTTTAGAAGTAATTTATACTTTTCCTAACTACTGTATACAAACATGAGTCCTTTACATAGGAAAAGGATAACAGCAAATATGGGAATACAGCAATTAAATACTACAAGTTGTCAACAACCAGCAGATAGCTACATACCGGTATCGGGGAGGCAATAGCACCTCGCTGGCTCACTGACAAACCACTTAGATACCAGCTGGGACTTCCTAGGGGGTTGGTGCTAGCAGGATAGTATGAGTAAAGGACTCAGATTTACTGTATATAATTAGGTAAAATACAAATTACTTTTAAAAGCTTGTCAATTGTTCCCGCACAAATACAAACTATCAACCTTTACATAGGAGACTCATCCTTAGGTGAGAGGAAATCCCCATTCTAACTGATTGGAACACTTAGCCCTGAACTCAAAACTTGTGCATCTGTGATGCTGAAAGAATTACGGTTCCTTTCACTACGTGAACCAGTGGTTTAGTAATATCAGCAGGTTCATGGCCCTGTCTTCATGGGTTGTTCTGAACTAAAAATCTCGGTCATACACCTGGTAAAGATGAGATGGATTGGCTTGAATCACTTTGTGTGTAACGCATATATGAGTATGGGTTTTCCCAGTAACGACCCAATCAACTTGCAAAGAGTTTGTGTAAAAGACTTCTGCACCCAAGTAGTGGGGCTTACCTATTAATCAAATCAAGTCCAACTTGCAAGGCATTTTGAAGTGGTGCGCAAAGAGAGGGGAAGACTGAAAGGAAAAGAAAAGGCCAGTCATTCTTTATCTTTGTGCCAGACTTACATGTTACCTTTGCCCTCTATCCAAATCTAATGGTCCTGTAGGAGGACCGAGGTAGCTACAGCACCTGCTGTGCAGCTATAACATGCCCAAAAAGAGAAATTATATAGGGATATGTGGGTTACATCCTGAAGATAATGAGCAGTGAATGTTATCTGACACTTCCACACACCTACTTGGAGTGCCTGCGTCAGAGAGATGCTTTTTAAATGCTAAAGAAGCTCTCATGCTTTTGACATCATGAGCCTTTACCCATGTTTTTCCTGAGGAAGAGGAGGAAGATGATGAGAGTTCGTGTAATGACCTCCCTCAGCCAGAGTGAAATTGTGTTTTTATATTTATCTTCTTTTTTGTCCTCCATGTGCTGAGAAAAATATATTTCAGGTAGTAACAACTGATAAAAGATTATTGGTTACTTCCCTAGGGCTCATGACCTGAAAATATAAAAATCTGGAATCAGGAATCAGATTCTGGGTCTTGGCTACAAACTCATGGATGAAGGGGAGCAAGATCTCCTCCAACACCTTAAAGGGGTGATGTCGAAAGAGAGACCATGAAGTTCACGGAAACATTTAGCCAAGGCAAAAGCGACTAAGAAAACCATTTTAAGGGCGAGATCCCTATCTGAAGTTATCCTCATCGATAAGTAGAGTGCCCCATTCATGTGCGCATGGAGATTTCCTTCTCCGAAGAAATGTCTACTCGTTTAGTCTAAAGACTTAGTTTAAGGGTGACTGATAGACTGAAATTCAGCAGAGTTCCTCCTTGCAGAAGTAAAGAACCGTCGATTAATGGTATAGAGGCTCCAAAAGGAGACACCCCTTCCACAACACCACCCACAGAAGATGGCCCACTTGGCTATTCCTTCTACATCCCAGCAAATTTTCACCAGAGGCGAGCTTTATTAATTCCATGTTTTTAGTTGATACTGGTATTCAAAAAGTCTAGGCTATATGTTTTTCTTATGTTTAGTGAAATTTTTCTCAATGTGTTACAAAACATATATGAGAAAAATTAGTTTAGTAGATTAACATTACTTGAATATTGTTACTATTCCTAAAATATTTTATTTTTCCTTATTTCCTTTCCTCACTGGGCTATTTTCCCTGTTGGGGCCCCTGGGCTTATAGCATCCTGCTTTTCCAACTAGGGTTGTAGCTTAGCATTTAATAATAATAATAATAATAATAATAATAATAATAATAATAATAATAATAATAATAATAATTACTTGAAAACAATGATGTTATTAGGATAAAATAGTAGGAAACTTTTCCAAGCTAAAAGGGCACCCCTGCAAGTGAGTGAAAATGGGCCTCAATGAAAAAAGAAAAAGAAAAAAATTGAGTATAGTCTACCTACTTCTCCGGAAACTGTAAATGTCAACAATGAAATGTACGACCTCCGAACTCACGGTAAGCTGAAATCTCAGGACTGCTCTACATCTTCAAAACCAGTAAGCCAGCACAAGCTGAGGCCCCCTCAAGAAATGGCACTAAATTTTCTTATAAAACTTCAGCACAGATAGTATATGGTCTCAATCAAAGTAACACCTTCTCAAAAATGTATTTCTCTATGTATGGGATTATCTGTTTATATACATATTATGCTTAGGACCTTTATAACTGTGATACTCCCTCTGAACAATTAGAGGAACTTTTAATAAACATGATCTGAAAGATAGATTTTCTATCTGCCACTAAAGCTTGGAGGGGAATTTTTTCAAAAATGATATTTTGATTATAAAATAAATTTTTGAATATACTTACCCGGTGAATATATAATAGCCGACGTCTCCGACGGCTCGACAGATTCCAAAAACTCGCAAGCGATCGCCATGAAGGTTGCGGGTGTGCCCACCAGCGCCAACTATCGGCCAGATACCGCATATACTTGTAAACAGCTCCAGTTCTTCTCAGTCCCCTAGGTCTCTATCGGGGAGGAAGGGAGGGCCTTTAATTTATATATTCACCGGGTAAGTATATTCAAAAATTTATTTTATAATCAAAATATCATTTTTAAATATTAAACTTAGCCGGTGAATATATAATAGCTGATTCACACCCATGGTGGTGGGTAGAGACCAGTATTAATACAATAAAGGCGTATATGCTTAGAGTTTTTGACAGTTATATCATAACAAAACCCAAATAAATATAGGTACCTGGTAAGGAAGCTGACTCTGACGATTACTCTGCCTTGTTAGTCCGCTTTCCTCACGAAGCCCAGCCATCCTCTCAGGATGCTGAAAGACTCCCAGGAGCTGTTATATCCAGGGCGACAACCCATACAACAGGACCTCATCAAAACCCTTAATCTGGGCGCTCTCAAGAAATGACATTTGACCACCCGCCAAATCAAAAAGGATGCGAAAGGCTTCTTAGCCTTCCGTACAACCCAAAACAAGATTAAAAACATTTCAAGAGAAGATTTAAAGGATATTGGAATTAAGGGAATGTAGTGGTAGAAGCCTCACCCACTACTGCACTCGCTGCAACGAATGGACCCAGTGTGCAGCAGTCCTCATAAAGAGTCTGGACGTCTTTTAAGTAAAATGAAGCGAACACCGACTTGCTCCTCCAAAAGGTCGCGTCCATAATACTTCGTAGAGATCTGTTTTGCTTAAAGGCCACGGAAGTTGCTATAGCTCTTACTTCGTGCGTCTTGACCTTAAGCAAGCAACGATCTTTTTCACTCAAGTGAGAATGAGCCTCTCGGATTAAAAATCTAATAAAATACGATAAAGCATTTTTAGACATAGGCAATGAGGGCTTCTTAACTGAGCACCATAAGGCCTCAGATCCACCTCGTAAAGATCTGGTACGAGCTAAATAAAACTTAAGAGCTCTAACTGGGCACAGTACTCTTTCAAGCTCGTTGCCTACGATCTCTGATAGGCAAGGTATATCAAAAGATTTAGGCCAAGGACGAGAAGGCAGTTCATTTTTGGCCAAGAAACCAAGCTGAAGCGAACAATGTGGCTTTATCTGTAGAAAAGCCGATGTTTTTACTAAAGGCATGGATCTCACTGACCCTTTTAGCCGAAGCCAAGCACACTAAGAAAAGCGTCTTGAGGGTGAGATCCTTCAGGGAGGCTGAATGTAATGGCTCAAACCTGTCGGACATTAGGAACCTTAGGACCACGTCTAAGTTCCATCCAGGAGTTGCCATACGACGCTCCTTAGAGGTCTCGAAGGACTTAAGGAGATCTTGGAGATCTTTATTATTGGACAGATCTAAGCCTCTATGTCTGAACACAGAAGCCAACATGCTCCTGTAGCCCTTAATAGTGGGAGCAGAGAGGGAGCGAACATTTCTCAGATGCAGGAGAAAGTCTGCAATTTGGGCTACAGAGGTACTGGAAGAGGAAATGGATGATGACTTGCACCAGTCTCTAAAGACTTCCCACTTCGACTGGTAGACCTTGATGGTAGATGCTCTCCTAGCTCTCGCAATCGCTCTGGCTGCCTCCTTCGAAAATCCTCGAGCTCTTGAGAGTCTTTCGATAGTCTGAAGGCAGTCAGACGAAGCGCGGGGAGGCTTTGATGAAGACTCCTTACGTGGGGCTGCCGTAAGAGATCCATCCTTAAAGGTAGACTCCTTGGAACGTCTACCAGCCATTGAAGTACCTCTGTGAACCACTCTCTCGCGGGCCAGAGTGGAGCACCAATGTCAACCTGGTCCCTTCGTGAGAGGTGAACTTCTGCAGCACCTTGTCTAGGATCTTGAAAGGTGGAAAGGCATAAACGTCCAAGTGAGACCAGTCCAGCAGGAAAGCGTCTATGTGGGCTGCCTCTGGATCTGGAACTGGAAAGCAGTAAGTCGAGAGCCTCTTTGTCAGAGAAGTCGCAAAAAGATCTATGGTGGGTTGACCCCATGTCATCCATAGCTTCTCGCACACAGTCTTATGCAATGTCCACTCCATGGAGATGACTTGTCCTCTTCTGCTGAGGCCGTCCGCCAAGACATTCATTTTCCTTGCACAAATCTCGCCAAAGGAGAGATGTTACTTGCCTTAAATAGAGTTCCTTCTGATCCGTGGATCAAAGACCCGAGCATTCCAGACTGTCCAGTGGAGCTCCCTACCCCAAATCCGATGCATCTGAAAACAACACATGGTTTGGGTTCTTGATCGCAAGAGAAAGGCCATCTCGAAGTCTGATGTTGCTGTCCCACCAAGTCAGACATGTCTAGACTGAGTTGGAGATTGGGAAAGAGATACTCTCTAAGCCCTTCTCCTTGTTCCAATGGTTTAGGTGAAATTGGAAAGGGCATAGGTTGAGTCTCCCCAGAGAGATAAACTACTCCAGCGATGAAAGAGTTCCCACGAGGCTAGTTCAAACTCTTACAGAGCAACTGTTTTTCTCTTGCAAGTGAAGGACTTTTAACAGAGCTTGTTCCATTCTTGCGGGAGACGAAAAGGCCCGAAAAATCAGACACTGTATCTCCATTCCCAAATAAAGAATAGTCTGGGATGAGGTACTGTAAGTTACGACTTCTCTACATTCACTATGAGACCTAGCTCCTTGGTTAGGTCTAATGTCCATTAGAGGCTCTCCAGACAGCGATATAATGACGACGCCCTGATTAGCCAGTCGTCAAAATAAAGGGAGGCTCTGAGTCCTCAAAAAATGTAGAAAGCTTGCTACATTTTGCAAGGGCCTTGTAAAAACAAGAGGAGCAGGAATGAGGTCGAAGTACAGTGCTCGACATTGGTACATTACTTTCCCGTCCACAAACCTCAGATGTTGTTGAAAGTTTGGATGAATCGGGATGTGTAAGTATGCATCCTGAAGGTCGAGAGAGACCATCCAGTCGCCTTCCCTTAATGCTGCCAAGACAGATTTGGTAGTCTTCATCGTGAAGTTTGTCTTGACAATGAACACATTGAGCGCACTTACATCTTAAGTACTCCTGCAGTGAACGTGGCTGCCAGATCATTGGAGCCATCCCTGATAGCCTTGTTCCTGCAGAGAACGTGGCTGTCAGATCATTGGAGCCATCCCTGATAGCCTTGTTCATGCATGACATAATTGTACAGCAAAACTTCAAACGCTCGAAAAACTCCTAACAGGAGATGGTCTAGCTCTGAAGCCGACCATAAAATCTTGGAGCGTCTCATGGCCAGGCGACGGGGAGAGTCTATGAGGCTTGAGAAGTCTCCCTGGGCAGAGGCAGGAACTCCCAAGCCGAGAACTTCTCCCGTGTCATACCAGACGCTCGCTCTATAAGCCAGTTTAAAAGGAGGGAAAGCAAAGGCTGTCTCCCCCAAACTCCTCCTGGTGATCAACCAGTCGCCTAGCAAACGTAAAGCTCTCTTAGAAGCGCGAGAGAGCACTAGCTTAGAAAACAACGGCTTCGAAGTAGCTAGGCCTAGTGTAAACTCTGACAAAGGCGAACGAGGAGCAGCAGTTACAAAATGGTCCGGACAAAGATCCTTAAAAATCAGCATGATTTTTTTTTTTTTAAATCCATAGAGGGCTGAGCAGCTTTAGGCTCCTCTCCGTCTGACAAAGTCCCCAAAGGAATATCAGTAGGAGGGGGATCAGCAACTTCCTCATCTGAAGGAACCTCGTCCGACAATTGCTGAGTCTCATGAAAAGGAGAGACCTGCCGCGGTGGCAATGCTGACAGGCAAAGTCCACAAGCAAAGGAGCAGCAGTAGCAGTCAAGGAAGCGACGTCATGTCGCTGCTGAAAGGACTGACCAGCAACAACAACAGGAGTTGATGGACGCTCGACGTCAAGTCGAGACTGCCTTGACTGCCTAGACTGAGCAGTCAAAACAACCCTTGACTGCGGTGCTTGACGCTCAACGTCAAAACAAGGCAACTGAGCTGGTTGGCGAACGTCCTGAACGTCAACACGAGACTGCGGCAGCGGCTGAACGTCAACACGAGGCTGCGGCAGCGGCTGAAAGTCAACACGGGACTGCAGCGAGTGAGGATCCAAGTCACGTGACTGACGTGACAAACTACCGACATCACGTTTCATAATGTCAAAAAGGACGAGTAAATGCTCGTTTGGGCGGCTGACGGCCAGAGTCTCGTTTAGCGTAACGGCGACTCGAAAGCGAAGGTTCATCGTGAACCTGCTCAACGCCATACTTCTCCATAAGGGAGGCAAGCTTAGTCTGCATGCCCTGCAGGACAACCCATTTAGGATCAACGGGAGTCGGAACGGGCCGAGACGACGGTAACGTCTGTGTTGGCAAAACATTGCCTTTACCGCGACCCTCGGACCCCGTGTTACGCTTGCGTTTAATAGGCGAACCGTCTTCCGACGACTGCAAAGGGTCAGAGCTGTCCCCATGGCTACAGCCAGGACGCTGGACCTGTCCTGAAGGGACTGACTTTCGCTTAAAGGGTCTAGAAACCTTGCGCCAAGGTTTCTTTTGCGAAAAGTCTTCGGATGACGAGGAGAAACTTCGTCTCTCCTGTCTTATGGCAAGGACGTGCTTGCCGAGCAACGTCTGATACCTTTGAGGGAACGTCTGTTCGTTGGTTTACACTCCTCACTCCCTTAGGTCCTACGACATTCCTTCTCCCTGGTGCATGGGAGCCTGAAAGAGGTCTCGGACTAGGCAAGTGACAAGCACGAACAAACGAACCCTCCGCAACACAGCACATGTTTTCTAGCACTCACTTCACTGATATCGTATTTTTCAATAATTTCACATTAGGCATGAATAAAACTGATATCTACCTGAAGCACGCAATTCTCCCTTACATCAAAAGGTTATAATTGCGAAATGAGTCGTATAATGTAAGCACATTAGTACAAAATGAAACACACATGCAAAAATCAAAAAAAAAAAACATATACATATATATCGAATAAAACGGAAATATATAAAGTTAAAAAGGATCAGTGACTGGGGAGGAGACTAAACTCTAGTTCACTAAAGACTACGTTTTCAATCTTTCACCGTACAGTGCCTTGGGACGAGAATAAAAACTAAAAACGTTTTATCCTTTCTCCCCGTACAGAGACTTGGGACGAGAGTAAAAAAACTGAATCGAGAACAACGTTACTCGCTCCCAAACTCCTTACTTGGGACGAGAATAAAGATCGGATCGTTCTCTCTTTCTCTCTCTCTCTCCGTCTCTCTCTCTCTCTCTCTTGTCACACACAAGAGAATTGCCCACTCACCCTTCGTCAATAAACAGGTTATTTGACCAAAGGAAAAAACTGAAAGGACTAAGAAATTGAAAATTAACAACTTCCTTTAAATTTGTATTTAAAACACTTCAGTTTGAAAGAAGAATGAACAAAACGTCAAAATCGATTTACTCTTTCTGCAAAGTGAAACCGTGATTCTCTCTTTCTCTATAGTAACGATAGAGCGCAAACTGCGTAGCATAAATAAACCAAACGTTAGTTCATCTTTGAAAAAAAAGCACGAAGACTATTCAAAGAATATCTTTCTTAAAATATTTTCTAAAAAATATTCATTTCATAACTCTTACAGAGCAAATGATTTAAACTTAACGAAAATAAAAGTTGAATGGGCTCAACGTTGTTTAACTTCGGTTTCCAAGTTAGGACCGCCTACATCTCGGACTAGGGGAGGAATAGGTAAAGGCCGCATATAAACAAAACATAAAATTTATCTTGATGTTTAGTATAAATGGAAAGCTAATCGAAGAGGCCTAATAAAGGCGGGAGAGATATAAAATATATAGAGGAAAATCTATAATTATCAACAATAATTTATAACGTGATAAAATAATTACTAAAAGCCTAAAACACACTTCCGTACACTGAGGGAAGGGTCGGCCATCTTTACTCTATGGAAAAACCAGAGATAAAAAAGCAAGGGCAAAACACTTTTACTCTCCTTTCAAAAGCATTTCTTTTGAGGATAGTATTGAATAATCCAACACGGCGAAAGCAATAAAACCAAAACCAAGTACTTCACCAATTCGGTAGAAAACTCGAGGTCATAAAGCGAGTGGAATCGACTTGTCGATGAAACCGACAGAGAAGAACTGGAGCTGTTTACAAGTATATGCGGTATCTGGCCGATAGTCGGCGCTGGTGGGCACACCCGCAACCTTCATGGCAATCGCTCGCGAGTTTTTGGAATCTGTCGAGCCGTCGGAGACGTCAGCTATTATATATTCACCGGCTAAGTTTAATATTTAAAACTTAAGTTTACTTAATCAGTGTGTATTCATCAGGAGTTTCTCTATTAACCAAGTCGATTTAACTTCTTTGGTAAGCCAAGTGAGTAGAACATTTGTGAAAGGTAGAACGAAGGTACAGTATCACCTTAACGAAAAAGAAGACCTTGGCTAAATGTAATCACATAAGCAATTATTCTTTATAGCAAGTTGACCACTACTACTAAATAACTAATTTCCCATTTAGGGGTACCAACTCTCCACTTTGGAAGCTAAGAGTATTGCTGCCTATCTACTCAGCAGATAATATTATCAAACATAAATGCCAAACCTAATGATGTTAAATGATGTTACAAGTATACAACGATTCATAAAAACTGCATCATCCTGGTTAGACAAAATAGTTAAAATGGCAAAAAAGTGAAATATTTTAACAACTACATATAATTCTAATGTAAATGAACAAAAGGTTAAAAATAACCAATAGAACATGCAAATGTGAAATATTACACTAGTAGTTTGTTTGTTGTAAGGAATAAGCATGCCAATACCCCTAATAAGCAGTGTGATTTTATAAAGATTCCAAATGAAATCCTTTTATCATCACGAATTAAATACTTTACACAGCATGTTTAACATCAGAACTCGGCACTCACTAATATTTATAGACCAAACTTATTTTGTGTTATCAAGAGTCAATTACTCCTATATTCTCTTAAACAAAAGATAAAGAAGTATTGAGTGCATCCCTACTAAAGTACTTAAACAACTACTGATCAGCAGTACTAACCTGATCCAAGTTCTTTGCAGAAACTATTGTAACTGCAAACTCAAAAGATTCTTCCTCTGGATCACCTGCAGGCCCAATCTGAATGAAGCCACCATCATGGTCCATATGGGGTACTAGATGATCTGAGTGTCCACTGTTCTGTCGAGTAGCAGATGACTGAGCACTACCTTGGAGTCCTCCTTTATTTCTTACAGGGATGAAATTCCGCTTACTTCCACTCAATGCACTACTCAAAGGATCAGAAAGCCTTCTGTGTTCGAACTTATTCTGCTTTGCAGATTTTGGGCAACTAGATGAGCCAGCTATGTTTTTCTCACCTTCCCCACTGCTGTGATACACTGGCTGTGCTGAAGGCCAGCCTTCTCGAGCTTTACCACTAAACCTAGACTGGAATCCACTGTCAAGACCTTCATCATCCAATCCTGAATATATGTCAACATCATCATCAAATTTTTCTTTCTTTTTCAGTTTATTTTCACTTTCATTCAGACTCTCCCCTCCACTGGTTACTCCGTCTAGTAAACTTCTCACTCTTTCTACAGGGGATGATGGCACTGATTTACTCTTAATATTTCTAAACTCAACCCTGCCATTACACTTTGTGAAATCCTTATTTTTAACTCTGTCTGCAGAGGCTGTCTCAAATCTTTTTGCCCTTACTTCC
The DNA here is from genome assembly GCF_036898095.1 of Palaemon carinicauda. Taxonomy (NCBI): domain Eukaryota; kingdom Metazoa; phylum Arthropoda; class Malacostraca; order Decapoda; family Palaemonidae; genus Palaemon; species Palaemon carinicauda. Next base: position 175,598,157 of record NC_090728.1, read on the forward strand.
TGTGCATCACGAATATCTTCACTAGGAGCCAGATCTCCATCCAGATTTTCTTCAGTGTATACATCTTCAATTTTACACAAATCATCATCTTGTTCTTCATCGAAATCTATGTGCTCAGCTTGAGAAAATTCATCTTCAAAATGCTTTGCAGATCCTGTGTCTTTATTCCTAATTTCTGAATCTGAAGAGAGCATTTGGAAAGCATCTTTCTGAGATGATGAAATGAGCATTTGTGATGAGCGGTCGGAGAGTAGTGCTCCAAGCTTACTAGAAGCACCAAAATCAACTGTTGGAAAGGCATCTTGATGTGACAGGGAGACATGTGAATTCATATTTGGAACCTGGTAAACATGGGATGTGCCATTGTGCTGTGATAAGTGATTATTAACAGCACTACTGACAGGAGTCAGGGTGTACTGTCCACCATGCATGTTACCATTATGCAACATCCTTGGTGAATCAACTTTTACCTGCTGGAAAATAATGGACTTTAGTTCATATGAATAAATAATATCTTCACTACATATCAAATAACAATTCTATAATTTTGAGACAAAATTCATTTATCATTAGCAATATTCATCAAACACAAATACCTCTTTTCCATTCACCAACTAAACAAATAACCATCTTCCATTCATTAACAGTCTAAAAGTTTTCTGACTAAAAGGCTCTTACATTATTGAAAAACAGCTAGCGGTAGAGTAAAAGCTGACAATAGAAAATATGTGCACAGTTCCAACCTCTATCTTGAATAATATCAATGAAATTTTTATCGAATAAAAAAATCAGAAAAGCATTTTGATTTGAGTCATTAAATTTAAATCCCAAGATTTAACCACCATCACTTAAAAGTGACAACCAACTATAATAGGATGACAGAAATGAAATACAGTAGAACCTTGCAGCAACAGACACTGTTATTACAGACTTCAAATATACCGGATTAGATTCAGATCGCTAGAGTAGCATTCAGTTGGCAAAGGTCACCATAAGAAGTAAATAGTTTTGAGATCTTTATATTTAAGATGATAGGAGGTGATAGGAAGATAGATGTGAGCGAGGCAAGAGAGCGTGCTAGAAATAGGAATGAATGGCGAGCGATTGTGACGCAGTTCCGGTAGGCCCTGCTGCTGCCTCCGATGCCTTAGATGACCGCGGAGGTAGCAGCAGTAGGGGATTCAGCATTATGAAGCTTCATCTGTGGTGGATAATGTGGGAGGGTGGGCTGTGACACCCTAGCAGTACTAGCTGAACTCGGTTGAGTCCCTTGTTAGGCTGGGAGGAACGTAGAGAGTAGAGGTCCCCTTTTTGTTTTTGTTTCTTTGTTGATATCGGCTACCCCCCAAAATTGGGGGAAGTGCCATGGTATATGTATGTATGTATGTATTTATTTATATAAAGTAATAGAATAATTTTTACCGTATTTCTACTCTTTACCTATGGTAAGTAGCTCTTCTGGAAGTACTCTTCAAAATCAAACCATTGTTTTCTAGTCTGGGATAGTGCCACAGCCTCTGTACCATGGCCTTCCACTGTCTTTGATAAGTTTTCTTGCTTGAGGGTGCACTCAGGCATTATTCTATCTTCTTTCTCTTCCTCTTGTTTGTTTTTAATTTTTTCAGTTTATATATGAAGGGGGAAGTGCCTTGGTAAATAGATAGATATATGAAGATATTATTTTAATATTGTTACTGTTCTTAAAATATTCTATTTTGATTGTTACTTCTCATATAAGTTACTTCTTTATTTCCTTTCCTCACTGGGCTATTTTTCCTGTTTAGGCCCTTGGGCTTATAGCATCCTACTTTTCCAACTAGGGTTGTAGCTTAGCAAGTAATAATAATAATATTCATTATTGGCATATCTCCAATACAAATAGCCTAATTAAGGAATAATTCTATATAAATGAAACCAACTTTTTTCTATGCCAGTCCATCTCAGAATAAATAAACACACTCAGCTGATCTTGCCATCAGCTGATTTCAAGCAACCACTCTGGAGGATATGCCCACTTTAAATAAGTATTATCAAGTGTATATGTAAAAATTATGTTATTACAAACTTTTTTTTCCTTATTGTAGTCTTAGAAATTCTTAATAAACAAAATAAAACTGTTTCCATATCATGTTTCCCCTACATCTATCTACTTACCAAGGCACTTTCCCCATTTTGGGGTTTAGCTAACATTAAAGGGGGGAGGGGGGGAGACTTGTCTTCTCTTCACTCCTCCCAGTCTGAAGAGGGATTCAGCGGAGGTTGTTTAGTACTGCTAGGGTGCCACAACCCATCCTCCATTATCCACAACAAATGATGCTTCATATGCTGAATCCCCTACTGCAGCTATCTCAGCGGTCACCAAGGCGCCCAGATAAAGAAGCAGGGCCTATCAGAACTGCTTCACAATTGCTCGCCATTCATTACTACTTTAGCATGCTCTTTTGTCTCTCACTTCTATTCTATCACCTAGAGCTTTCTTCACTCCATCCATCCACCCAAAACCTTGGCCTTCCTCTTGTGCCTCTCCCATCAACTCTTGCATTCATCACCTTCTTCAGCAGACAGCCATTTTTCATTCTCTCTCCATGGCCAAAACACCTAACATATTCATATCCACTCTAGCTGCTAATTCATTTCTTACACCCGTTCTCACCCTCGCTACTTCAGTCCTAACCCTATCTAATTGAGATACAACAGCCATACTCCTCAGACACTTCCTCTTGAACACATTCAATTTGTCTCTCTGTCACTTTGATTCCCCACAGTTCCGATCCATACATCACAATGGTACAATACCTTTCTCATAAAGAACTTTCTTTACATTCATTCCTAACCCTATTGTCTTAACCCCTCCCTTCACTGCCTTCAACACTTTACAACCTTCATTCACTCTCTATGGTAAGCAGCACTTCTAAGCGGACACTCCAAAATCAAACCATTGTTCTCTAGTCTTGGGTAGTGCCATAGCCTCTGTATCATAAGTCTTCCAGTGTCTTGGGTTACAGTTCTCTTACTTGAGGGTACACTTGGGCACCCTATTCTATCTAACTTCTCTTCATCTCTTGTTAAAGTTGTTGTAGTTTATATAGGAAATATTTATTATAATGTTACCGTTCTTAAAATATTTTATTTTTCCTTGTTCCCTTTCCTCACAGGGCTATTTTCCGTTGGGGCCCCTGGGCTTATAGCATCCTGCTTTTCCAACTAGGGTTGTACCTTAGCAAGTAATAATAATAATAATAATAATGATGTACATCTGCTTCCACTCCACCATTTGCAGCAACAACAGACCCAATGCACTTAAACTGATCTACTTCCTCAAGTAACTCCATTAAACATAACATTCAACCTATCACTCCCCTCCCTTCTCGTGCATCTCATGACCTTACTCTTACCCACATTAACTTTCTTCCTTCTCTCACACACCCTACATGACGCCAAAAAAGGAAAACACAATGAACAAATGCATTTACAAATCCAATTGATACCTAATGACACTAATAGCTTTAAGTAAACTGTCCATAAACTACGGCAGTCTATAACATACACCATCGACATTTGTGCAATATATATATAAGATGCTTTGAATAAGTTAGTTAGCTAAATAATAGACCCCAGCTGAGAACATGTAAACATAGGCAGCTGATTCAAGCTACTGCTATCAAGGATATGCGCATATATAAATCAAAAGTGTTCTTAATATATCCAAACAGATCTTGTGTTAGAATAATATACCCTCAATTGGTCAAAGAATCCTAAGCTTTTTTGATGTCCATCTAAATGAGTGTTTTGGTACACTGTCAGAGGCCTTCTCAAATACACAATTATTCATCACATCTTTCCTCTATAAAAATGTTTCTACTCTTACTGCGTAATCATGGGGAACTCATGGACCTAGTTGGAAAAAAAACATTCCAAATATAATTTTCTGCCCGTCTTCTGTCTCCTATCCAAGCTTGAAAGATTTTCTCTTCTATTTTTAAACCTTTGTACAAAATATCCCCATATGTCTTGCATATTACACCTAACACTTCTGCCATTTTTGAAGTCTACTAAAATTTAGCAAAAGAATCTATTCAAACTGTGGTAAAAATTTAAATAAAACGGAGGAGTTGAACAAACAAGAATAGACCAAAAAAGAAAAAAGAAAGATTAAATGGCTGAAATATACTATTTCCTGAAGTAATGATAGAATTTGACAAAATCACTTTCTAAGCACAGAGAAAAAATAATTAGTAATATTTGTGTGGGAATAGGATTCCAGACTTTTAACATAAGTAAAACGATATAGGTATCATGTTTTCTAATGAGCTCTTACCTCATCATCTAGGTTAACTGGGTGCAAATTTAAGGAGAGCAGAAGTTGGGGAGGAATTTTACTTTGCTGCAAGTTTCCTCCCAACAGTTTATACCACTTGGGATCAGTCTGAAAAAGAGGATAGTAGATTCAAATAAAAATATTAAGTACAAAAATTATTTGATAGCAACACTTTTATAGCTATAAAACATTAACAGTTCACTGATTTATACATCAACGATATAAAAAACATTGTTCTGGAATATTCTTTCCTCACAAACCTATTACTCACACACAGTCTTCATTAGCCATCATAATCAACCCCATATATATGCATTCTCATGCTTTGTAAAAAAGTATAATAGCTAATAGAACCTGCTCACACAAGTGCTTTTGACATTTAGCAAGTACAGTAAACCTCTTCTCTTCTTGTTTTGCAAAGACCGTATGTGACTACTGTTGACAAATAATTGAGAACTATGTGAGTTCTGGTCCTAGCTGGAACCTAGACCCTCTCAACAGTAGAGCTGTAAGCCTTACTGATCAACTCGAGAAGTCAGAAATGAATCATATTCAAGACACCTCTTTCTCGGTTCTGCCCATGCTACAGAATAGTAGCCAATGCTCAGGACTGCAAAGTAGGGTCTTCTTCACACAGCATAAAGACTCTTCTCTCAAAGCCCCTCCATGGTTCACATAGAGATTAGTAGAAGTGCTCAAACCTGGTGCCGTTCAACAGCAGAATCCAAGTTGCCAAGTGCCCCACCACAAGACCACGGAGCTCCCACACCAAGAGGTGAGACTAAGGCACCTAGCCTCTTCGTTAAGTAGGGTAGTAGAGATAGTTTGTGCATCAGCACCTTAACTAAGGCCTTCTCAAAAACTAGGATGAGGCGCCATGAACAGCAAGACTGTTAGCGGCAACCTTGAGCATAGACAACTCCCATGAGAAGAGGAGGTTTGTCCCATTCTGTCAAAAGAATATGTTTAAGACTGAGAGGTAGCCCTGACACCGGCTACTGACAAGAGCTTCTCCCAGCAAGGAAGAAGATAAACTCCGTGATCTGGTCTAGTGATGATCTAACTCAAGAAGGATGCCTTCTAAGATAACCATCATAGATAAAGGACCACTTCCCTGGGAGAGTGAAGGCAAAGGGAGTTCTTCCAATATCTCAACAAGGCAGAATGGAAAAACACTTGCTATAAAGCTAACTGGGAACCACCCGAATCACCAGAGACTGAGCGTAAATAACCAAGTGATCCCACGGTAGTTGAAAATTACTTAAAACACAAATCATGGGGTTGGACAAGAGTGGTTAGAAAAAAAAAAACCTGGGGGTGCTTCCTGTCTAATCATATGGAGAACAGAACAATCCCCAAAGAATCCTCTCCAATATGCCAGGGTGTAGGGACCACAGATCGTACAGCCATACCTTGGCAATTAAGTGAGCCTGCTCGGTAAATGATTGGCTGTCAACTCCGAGGCAAGAATGTATTCTCAAAAAGCATCTACTTCGGCCTTGTCATCGGCCCCCCACCCCGCGAAACACAAGGCCTACATAGACAACATCCAAGTTGTGGTCCCGGGACCGAGACTGGAGCCATACTCTTGACAAATACATCGCCTGTGAATCCCACTTGGATACTGAGGTAATCGGAGTCCAGGGTCCCGGGTCCCGGGCCCAATAGGAGCGGCGCTGCGACATCGGGTCACCATCTGGCCCGAAGTTCCAAAATAAAGAGCCAACGCAAGACAAAGTGGGGAACCTGAGCCCAGGTCCCGGGGGACTAAGACCTAAGGCCACAGCCTAAAGTCCCTAGCTCAGCTCTGAGGGTGCTGAAACACAAGGACATCACCCATGCCCTGCCTGGTTACTGGGGTAGACTGAGACTTAGAGTCCCAGCCCCCATGGGGCCACGGCTCAAAGTTGTGACAATAGGTTACACTGCAACATTTGTCCCACTTGGCTACTGTGATAACTCAGGACCCTCCTGTAACACGGGAACACGGCTCCGGTCTAGCAAAATAGCACCTGGGCAGAAAGCCAACGCGGGGTCGTAACACCTTTCCCACTTGGTTATCGAGGTAGCCAAGGACATGAGCTGTAGATCGAAGCTGTGACATGGGGTTACAGCCCCGGATACACAAAATGGCCCCAGGGGCCAAAACACAAGTTCCGCTCAGCTACCGGGGTAACCAAGGACCTAAGCCTGGTACTAGTGGGGCAGAGGCTTCATACCATGACACAGGGTCAAGGCCCTGGCCCAATGCATCGGTCGCAAGAGGCCTCAACAAGGAGCTATAACAAATACCGCTTGGCTACCGTGGTAGTAGGGAACACGAGCCCGGCCTTCGAGGCTCAAGGCTGCAACACAGGGTCATGGCCCCGGCCAGTGAGTTGTCACCAGGAGACAGAAATACAGGGGCAAGGCTTCCTCCCCATGGGATTGGGAGTCACTCAGAAGCCGCCCACCCTTCATAAGAGAGGTGGTGTTGAAGGAGCTCTTCCTCTGACTAAGGCTGAAGAGCCCTCCTAGATTTCTTCATTTGAAAAAGTGAGAGATGGAAGTGAGAAGAGGATGATGAGGATGATTGCCTATGTTTCTTCCTCTTTCTAACCTTTCCCTCAGGCTCTGAAAGTTTATGGAGCAACTACAACAGTAGGGGAACACTGTCACTGGGATAGAAATCACGCTTACAAGAAGTGAAGTCCTAGAAACCATCAGGCACAAGGATTAGGGAGTGACACAGGGAAAGGGAAGAAAGGAGTGGCCAGTCAGGAAAAAACATTGGAACCCTTCCCCAGCATTAGGGGGAACATGCCCTCAGCCCTGGGGCCCCTAAGGACAAACATTGACATTAGGGACACACTGACATGACCTTTACAACTGGCATCATCAAGGAGACACTGGCATTGGGGAGCCTACCTGAAGCATCTAAGGAAGCCAGAACCACCTTAAATCACACTCGTCGTCAGCAGCAGTACAAATGGAGAAGAGCCTTCAACCTCCGACGAGGAGAGGCGAACCACATGACACCAGGACCTGAAATACATCGACGTACATTTGAGGGCTTCTTGCTCCTGCCCCACACTCCCTGGGAATAGCCAGGGGATCAAGCACAGAGGCTGCAAAAGCAGAAGCATCCAACGAGCACAAGAAAGCAGCAATGTTCTCTTCCTTCATCTATAAAGCATACGTCTGCCACCACAACAAGGCCATGACCTACACTCAGCAGACAGGGATGATTGAAAACATAGATGTACTTTACTGGGTGTAAAGTACATCTTCCTACAATCTCTAAGTTAACAGCTAGTATTAACTTCCTGAAGAAAAAGAAAATTACAAGTTTGCTCGAGGGCGCATCAGTACATATATACTCAATACTGCCAAAAACTTGAGTGAAGAGACTTTGATAGGTAAGGAAGAGGGGCTCCTCGGCCTCATTCCCATTTGTCGTTAACTAATTTAACAGACGTCTAGATGGAGCACTGAAGACTGTTCCCTACGTAAAGGACGATGGTTTGTATTCATGTAGGAACAAACCAGGAGGCAAATGATGGCATTCAATATCAGACAAAACTAGAGAGGCCAATATATCAATGTTACAATGGTCCTGATAAAAAATATATGGATAAAGAAAATGGTTCTGATAAATTATACTGCACATGGATAAACATAATTTATACTGTATTTTATTACCTCTATTCCTTGCACCACTGATGACAGGGTTAAAATAATGTAACCAAGACAATTACGATCATCATTCTTATCCAAACTGAAACATTCAACCTTTACTGGTACACGAGAGAGTTTGTATCTGAAAGGGTAGAGAATATAATTATAAAAATAAAAAATTGCCATAATAACCAAAGTAATTTATTATTTCTCAACTGATTCAGCAGTCAAACATCAATTCTTAAAAGAGTCAACAATGAATAGATCCAATCCAATGCTTTGCAACAGCGTGATAAAGTAAATCAAGCCAACCATTCAATTATCCATAAGTGTAAATCAAGTCAATCACTACATTTACAAAACCTAGCATTCCCTATCTTACATGAATAAATGACAGGGAAGGAACTGGAGAGCAATCAAGAAGAATAAACAGAAATCACAGTCTAAAAAATCTCTAGTCTTTTAACTATTAATTAAAACACAAAAACCACCCGGAATAAGAATAAAAAAATTAGAGTCATTTGTAACTTTCCTAACTATAAAAACCTGAGTCCTTTAAAATACCACCCACTCTTCTATCAAAGACTTTAATTTTGACTTTTGGATCAGGACTGAGAAGTGATTAAGTCATAACTGTGTTTGTTAAAGATACTTAGGGAGAAGGGACGATAGCAGCCACTGCTCTAAGGATCTCCCGTAGGAAAACCTTGCGAGACAAACCTTGCACCATTGGTTCACTCATGACCTGCCCCTGTACTGGAGCATGAACCTGCTGATAAGGTGCACGAGCTTCCCCTAGATTACGAGCAAGGGATCACGCGCGATCAAGAGCTCCTAGAGATTGCGCAGATTCTTGAAAGCAACTGCTACGCAGTTTGCTACTCGCCCTAATAGCGAGCTACTTGATAAGGTAGCCTATGCTTACATGTGTGTGAGTGAGCCACAGTAGAAAGGTTAATTAGAATGCGCAGTTTTGCAACGTTCACTAACCTCCCTGGCAAGTGCTGATGAGCAGAACGAGCCTGGCGAGTTACCGCAAGTAATTGCACTCACTGAAGACTACGAGATTCATTCGAGATCCCTGCTGCGAAAGCATGCTGGGTTGCAGGATAATCGTAAAGATCATCTGCGAGCTCAGCTCTGAAGAGCTTAAGAGGGCAGGTGACGAGTCACGCTGTTGCTTCTGATCTATCTGAGGAGGTGAACTGTCAGGCAAGGACAACCTCTCATGACGACAAGAGTACCTGCTGAACTCTGAAGGGCCGACATGCTCAGAAGGGGGAAGAAGATCAAGGTCTTCATCACAATGAGGAAGCTCGAAGTACGCTACAACTCCAAAGGGAAGGGTACGATAAGGGGGAACTCACCAACACCTCCAGTAGCCAGTCCTTAAAGGGTGGACTATAAAGTCCTAAGGACAGCCACAGATGACTCAAGGCATCTTAGGATAAGGTCTCCCATTGGGGGCTACTCCCTTCGTCTCGCTACAGGAGGAAGAAGCAGCAGCCTGATCCGCAGGTTGACCGAGCGTCAAATGACCATCACTTAAACTCAACTATTTCCCGGAGGGAACCGATCAAGTAGAGTCAGAGACAAGGGTATCAGGGGTGAGGATAAAGAGGCAGGACTTCTTCAACCTCGAGGATGACCACGAGGGCGAAGAATCCCTCTTAAGACTATTTCTTCCTCCTCCTTGCATACTGTTACCACTGAGAGGATAGGCCCCTCCCTACACTCTAGGCAAGGGGAGGCCCCCATGCAAGAATGTCCTCTGCATACTGAGAAAACGTGATGAAGGTCCATGTACTCCCGGAAAATGAAAGTACTACAGAAGTGGTCCGCCTTGCCAGGCCAAACATGCATATTCTGCAAGTGCTTAAGGCTGTTACACCACAATCTGAAAAGAAAAACAAAAAAAAAAAGGACAATTTAAATCTTTGCCAAAGCCAGTTAGGTACATGGAAGGAGACGTCCATCTTCTCTTTGACCATGGCTGAAATTAAAGTGAAGAAGGTAAGTGAGCAATAAGTGGTGCTTCTCCGTTACCACTGGTTACAACCGGACAGTGGTTGACACCTTGTTATAAGTTTTTATAGACGTACACCAGCTAGCCTTGATTTCTTCTCCCTATGTAAAGAATGTAGGATGTTTATTTTATGTAGAAAAAAATAGTGATGCATTAAAGACCAACATAATAAAGAACTGACCTTCGAAGCGTTTGGTGATCTACTGTCCAAGATATTTCAGTGCAAAACTTTGGCTCAGAAGTTTGAACAACCGGATCAGTTGATAGGATGTTATTGTCAATTTTAGCAGACAGTACAACACGATGACCCTCTTTAGGGAAAAATCCTTGGCCTAGTGAAATAGACAACAATTAATTTGAGGATTAAATAAGATTATAGTTGTCTATATCTATTGTGGGCTCATCTACTACATGTATAATAGACTATTTCAAGATTTATTGGAGAGCTATTAGTCTTAAACCTAAATTGATATACTAACATTTTTTTACATGTAAAATATAACAAATTTGGAAGTAATATGTATTTTTCCTATCAATACAAACCTGAAGCTCTTTACAGAGGAGTATTATTTTGGCAAAAGTTGAAACCAGCCGATAAACTTTTTGTCAGGGTGTAACTACTCACCGCTAGTTAGCAGAGGGGGGGAGCGGGGTAGGTTAACCCTACCGCTCACACCAGCACTAGCAACTAACCGTCACTTTTGTAATTGCGGCAGGACTTTCAGGAGGTTGGTGCTGGCGGGTCAGTATGTGTAAAAAGCTCCAGGTTTGTATTGCAAGGAAAAATACAAATTACTTCCAAATTTGTTATTTGTTCCGGAGCCAAATACAAACCTTCTGCTCTTTATAAGGTGAATCACCTTTAGGTGGGCAGAAGTCCAAACCAACTGGCTGGCAACTGTCCTGGGATGGCCTCTGTATAGTGATACCTTAAGGGAACCTGCACCACATTATCCTCGCAGGATAACGGCCTGGGCAACCAATTGCTGGAGAATAAGGAATTAATCTGTTGGAACATACATCGTAGTTATTCGGGCCGTGCCCACTACTAATGTATATTTCTTCTCTCTTAAGGTACAGCCTCAAACTCCTTACTGGGCATAGTAAGAGATGGTCTGGGTCATCTGTTACAGTAAAGAGACTAGAAATTCGGAAGGAGTCGAATCGAGGATCCGCAACTCCTGGGTTCTGAGTCTTAGCAATAAACTCAGGGAAGAAGCTGAACGTTACCTCTCCCATCCCCTTAAATGGGCAATGTCGTATGAGAGACCATGAAGTTCACCGAATAGCTTGGCTGAAGCCAAAGCTAGCATGAACACCGTCTTCCAAGTCAGGTGGTGATCTGTTGCCTGGCATAATGGTCCATAAGGAGGTCTCTTAAGAGACCTGAGAACTCAAACCACGTTCCACGGGGGAGATCTCACCTCTGACTGGGGGCAGGTAAGTTCATAACTCCGTATGAGTAAGGAAAGTTCTAGCGATAAAGAAATGTCCATTCCATTCAGTCTGAAGGCGAGACTTAAGGCTGAGCGATAGCCTTTCACTGCAGAGACTGATAGGCGCATTTCTTCAAGCAAATACACAAAGAACTCCGCTATTGCTAGAATAATGGCATCGAGTGGAGAGATACCCCTTCCACAACACCAACCACAGAAGACTTTCCACTTTGCCTGGTAGACTGCTGCTGATGATTTTCGCAGGTATCCAGACATCCTGATCGCATCTTGTTGCGAAAATCCTCTCTCAGAGAGATGCTGGATAGTCTCCAGGCATGAAGTCGTAGTGAAGCTACGGCTTTGTAGAAGATGTTGGCATGTGGTTGTTTGAGTAGATTGTGTAGTGGAGGGAATTCTCTTGGAGGCTCCGTTAGGAGTTGCAGAAGGTCCGGAAACCATTCTGCGTGATGCCATAGCGGAGCTATGAGGGTCATTGAAAGATTGACCGATGTTCTGGTCTTGTTGAGTACCCTCCTCATCAGACAGAACGGGGGAAAGGTGTAAACATCGATGTTGCCCCACCGTTGTTAGAAAGCATCTTGCCAGAGCGCCTTGGGGTCTGGGACTGGGGAACAATACAGCAGGACCCTGAAGTTCAGGGCCGTTGCGAAGAGGTCAACAATCGGAGAACCCCACAAGTCAGGACTTTGTTGGCTACTAGATGATCCCAAGACCACTCGGTGCTCACTATCTGAGATGCTCTGCTCAGGTTGTCGGCGAGCACATTCCTTTTGCCCGGAATGAAATGTGTCGATATAGTATTGAGTGGATTTTGGCCCATCTCAGTATCTCTACTGCTAGATCGGATAGTTGCTGCGAAAAAGTACAGTACCTCCTTGCTTGTTGATGTAGGCCTAGGCCACAACTGTGGTGTTGTCGCTCATCACCACCACTGAGTGGCTTGCCAGGAACTGTTGGAACTGCTGAAGGGCCAGAAAGACAGCCTTCATCTCCAGGAGATTTATGTGGAGGTACTTTTCTGACTCTGACCAGAAGGCTGAGGTCATGTGGTGCTGCATGTGGCCCCCCCCCCCTATTTTTGAAGCATCTGAGAACAGCATCAAATCCGGGGGGAGGGCGAGAAGGTCCACTCCCTTTCGTAGATTCTCGTCTGTCACCTACCACTGAAGGTCTGTCTGTTCCGCAGGTCCCATGGGGATCTGGATGTCCGGGGAGTCGTGTTCTTGATTCCACTGGGACTTGAGTCGCCACTGGAGGGATCTCATCCTGAGGCGACCTTGGGAACTAGACGGGCCAGCGATGAAAGGTGACCGAGGAGACGTAACCATGATTGGGTTGGAAGTTCTTCTCGTCTGAGAAAAGGTCTTGCGACCTTTCTCAGCCTTGTTATCCAGTCTTCTAATGAGAAGGCTTTGTGGAGATTGGTGTCTATAATCATGCATAAGTACACCAGTCTCTGAGTAGGAAGCAGAGAGGACTTCTCGAGATTTACCATGATCCCCAGATCCTGGCAAAGTCTAAGAAGTTTGTCTCGGTGTAGGAGAAAGGTTGACACCGAGTTTGCTAGGATTAGTCAGTCGTCCAGATAACGGAGGAGACGGATGCCGATCCTGTGTGCCCAAGATGACACTCTGGTGAAGACTGGTGGTGCTGTGGAAAGACCGAAGCACAGCACCTTGAACTGGTACATTCTGTTGTCTAGGCTGAATCTTGAAGTACTTCCTTGAAGACGGATGGACTGGGATCTGGAAGTACGCGTCCTTTAGGTCCAGTGTACACATGAAATCTTGCAGTCTTACTGCTAGTCTGACTGTGTCTGCCATCTCCATGCTGAACGGAGTTTGTTTGACAAACTTGTTTAGGGCTGAGAGGTTGATGACTGGTTTCCAGCCTCCAGACGCCTTCTTTACAAGAAAGAGTCAACTGAAGAAGCCTGGGGATCCGTCGACGACCTCTTGGAGAGCGCCCTTCTTCAACAGGGTCTGGACTTCTGCCCGAAGGGCTTGCCCCCTTGCCAATCCAATGGCAAGGGAGTTCAATAACACTGGATTCCTGGTCAGGGGATGTAGAGATGTTATGAACAGGACGCGATATCCTAGACTGATCACAGAGATTGTCCAAGAATCGGCCTCGAGTTGCTTCCACCTGTCTGCACAACTTTGCAGGCATCCCCCCACGGGTGGAAATGCAGGGGGCCTGCCTATCCTAGCATTTGCGGCCTCGGCTGCTCCCTCTAGGATTTTTCCCTCCCCTGGAAGACTTTTTGCCTTTCCTGTCTTTGACAAGAAAGGGCTTAAACACCATTGTCTTCGCTGCTGTTTTTGTCATCGTTGTGGTCTTGGTTAGACGGAACTGCTGTGGTGCTAGAGGTTTATAGGACTTAGATGTTAAAGCCCTATGGAGGAGGGAATCTTGGTGAGACTTCCTCCATCCCTCAGCAGCAAGTTCCACATCCTTAGGCTCAAACTGATGGGACCCCTCTAGGGAAGAATGTCTAAGCCTATTTATCTCAACGCTAGGGACCTTCCGGTGGAACCTCTCAGACACTGCATCCCGACGTTTCAAGATGGTGTTTGCCCACAAGTTTGAGACTTGGTGGGCAAGAAACTCGATCATGCGAGTACCTAAGAGTAGGATGATTTCCATAGCTTTCTTGGTACGTTCCTTGGAAAAATCCTCGGATCGTATCACAATGCCTAAGGTCCCTAACCAGATGTCCAGCCACGAAGTAGCTTGCACAGCATACTTTGTGACCTTCTCCTGATTAAGGATCTCGGTTGCCAAGAACAAGACCTGCCGATTGGAGTGTCTCTCAAGACGGATTCCCGGGTTAGCTCTTCCAGAGAGTAGTGAAGAGGAAGAGCTGAACTGGGTTCCTCCAAGATCTCAAAGTACCTCCTCTGCTCTACGGGAGGAGCTTCTTTGTGGTACTGGCACGGTTGGAGGAGGCAAACTCAGAGAGCTGTTGGGACATCTTGTCCCTGGTACTCTTCACCCCTTGAGACCAGGGCAGGGTTGCACTGGTCTTTGAGGGTTTCTGAGTACCAAAGACGCGGTCTAGGACCCTGTCTTTGACTCATTAGAGTCAGAACCTGCCAGAATGCATGCTCTGACTCTTGCTGGTCTCCTCCTGCTGTAGGACTTGCAGCAAAGTCTCCTTCTAACCCCAAAGGCTCTTCTTGGGGTGAGTCGCAGACATTCCCTGAGTGGCTGGCTGGCTCCATTCTAGCCCTTGTGGAGGAATTAGGCAGAGTTTTGGAGTCTTTGGATTCCTTCCGGGAAGGAGATAAGACTCCAACATCGATGACTTGTGTGGCATGTCCCTTCTGATCTCAGATTGCAGGGAACTCTCAGCGTGAAGAGAGATTTCCTCCATTGGTGCGATGGCGGAGTTTCTCTCTTCGCGTGGTTCCCTAGGTGACGGGAGTTCTTCGTCCGACAGGGATGGAGAGTCTCTCTGAGAAACAGGAGGAACTTGCCTCGATGGTCTGCATGGAATCAGCTTCACCCTCGGGGAAGTGACCGCGTTAGAAACTCGTCTTTTCCTCTTCAAAGGGGTAGAGGAAGCCATGGTTCCGTGCCTTAGGTCTAGAGCTATAGGTTGCTCTGATGAGTGATCAGACAGGACAGGCTTGAAAGCCTGTGTTACAGCTCTGACTAAGGCACTGAACCAGGGCTGCTGGCTGAGAGATGCACTGTCAAACAGATCCCCTGAAGGGAAAGGGACCGAAAGTTCCCTACGAGGAGTTACTGTGATAGGTGGGTCCGCCTTAGACGGAAGTTTAGGGATCCTGAACCTCTCTGCGTAAAAGTGTTTCCCTTCTCCCACAGTGCGCGTTGGGATGCGCTTGCGAGGAGGGGAATGAGGCGATGGCGACCTTGCCGGATGGTGCATCTGTGTTCGTGACTGTAGGTGCAGGGGAGAACAATGGCGCTCGCGCGGGGGAGAACAATGGCGCTCGCGCGGGGGAGAACAATGGCGCTCGCGCGGGGGAGAACAATGGCGCTCGCGCGGGGGAGAACAATGGCGCTCGCGCGGGGGAGAACAATGGCGCTCGCGCGGGGGAGAACAATGGCGCTCGCGCGGGGGAGAACAATGGCGCTCGCGCGGGGGAGAACAATGGCGCTCGCGCGGGGGAGAACAATGGCGCTCGCGCGAGGGAGAATAATGGCGGCCGCGCAGGTGAGCGCGAATGTTCGGGCAAGCGCTGGCGCAAGTTGGCGCATAGGTGAGGGCGGCAACGTAGTTGTCGTCTTACCTACAAACTTGTGCGCTGGGGAGTGATGGCGCAATGGTTGGCGAGTGGGATGGCACGCGGGCATGTATTGCGCACATGTTGGCGTGCAGGAGAGCGTTGGCATGCAGGTGAGTGCTTGCGCGTAGGAGAGAATTGGCGCACAGGAGACTGCTGGCACATAGGCGAGCGTTGGGGCGCAGGTGGGCGCTGACCAGTAGGAGATCGTGAGCGTGTTGGCGCATGGCGAGTAGGTGCAGGAGTGCGCTGGAGCGCAGGAGATTGTGGGCGCGCAGGAGAGCGCAAGTGCGCTGTGGTGTGCTGGCGTGTAGGCGACCCTGAGAGAGTGCGCGCAGGATGCGCAGGTGATCGTGGGCGCGTGGCACGCAGGAGAGCGCTGATGTGTAGGTGAATGATGGCGCGTAGGCGCGTGTTGGTGCGCAAGCGCATGAGGCTGCTGCCGTCTGTGAGGGCGAGCAAGTTGAGTGGCGCGCCGAAGCGTTGTAGAATGACGAGCTGCTGGTGAGCGCTAAAGGTCTGACCCCGTAGGCACGTGGTGCGCAGGCCGAGTGTGATAGCGCCCATCTGCGCACTTTGGAGGAGCTATATTAGGCTCTACAGGCGACAGGAATGGTGATGGAAGGTCGGCAGGTCTGGAGGATGGATGGTTGACGTGTCCTTTGAAAGGACGACCATCCACCAAAGGAGATTGCGAACAATCTGCAGAATGGTCCAGGACCGAAGTCACAAAACTGGTTGTAGGTGCAGTGATGAATGAATGAAGGTCTGACGGAGGCTCCTCTATGGGGGACTGCGGTGATGATGTTGAACCAAAGAGGCGCCTCTTCACCGCTGGTGAAGGGAGACCTCTAAGGCGAAGAGGAAGGCGAGCCTTCCAACGGATGCGCCCTCTGGGGGCCGTTGAATCAACAAGCTGACCATCAGCAGTCCTCCGAAGAGGAGTCTCTGTAAGTGAAATCCCCCGAGGGAGAGAAACACTAGCAGGAGAGACCGATGATGGATGGTCAGGAACGGGGGAAACTAAGTCGGCAGCTACAGCTGTAGAGTTGGAGTGGCAGAGGAGAGGGATGACGCCGCATGAGACACCTCTGACACAACAAAGTCGACAAGAATCAGGGGATCTACCTCTGACGGCGACGATGATGCTTAACAGAAGCACCCATGCGGATGGACTGCAAAAGGGCTTCCTTGGAGGGCGAACCCGTGAGAATGCTGGCCAGAAACATAGACCCCACATAAAAGTGGAAAAGATGCAGACAAAGAAGAAGAAGAAGAAGAAGAATTACCCATAATTTATATTACATCCCAGTAATGGTGTTTGCTCCACAGTGTCTCGCTTCCCTCACAGTTAAACATTGTCATTCCTCCGCTGTTCTGTCAAGTGGTAGGTGGATGAGCTGGGCACGGTCAATGCAGGGTCTAAGAGGATCACAGCTTAATAAATTATAGGTAATTATGATACTTAAATGGTGACCCGCACAGATGGCATGCACACCGCATCCATGTACCGCTTGCCTGAACAAAGGAGCAATAAGATATTTATTTGAGAGTAAAGCGAGCCCCGGCAGAGTAAAATCTACATGTGAGAAGTGATATAAATTATAGGTAATCACAATACTTTCATTTCCAGCCACTTACGTGAAACATGTCATATATGTTTCCAACTTAGATTCATTTTGCATTTCAGATCATTACTATTGCTGCAAATATTTTGATTTTGGATTTGTCCGACCCGAAATCCTAATTTTCTCACTGGGCTACCCAATATTTGTTACTACAGTACTGTATATGGAGGGTGGGTAGGGAAACTCATGAACAGGGGTTTGCTACAATATTCATGAAAAAAAATGGACAAAACACAAAATAAAGAGTAGGAAAAATATATGGTTCGTGTATTTGACTAGAAATAAAAGTATCATATATCTACCAAGAAACATGCAATAATTTCCCGTACTCGTCAATTTTTATAAAGATAATTCAAATTTTATCAAAAATTAAAATATCATACATTAACCGTACCTAACCCTACGTGGTAAAGTTTACCAAAGGACGGTATTTGTTTACAAGAGCACGCTCTCCATTTACTCCAAAATTATGCATTCCTGCAGCTCTCCTCTTCATGAACAGTGATTAGGAGGTTCTTTAAATGTTGGGAAAGAAAAAATAGCAAGATATGTTGCAGGAGGGGGGGAAGGGGAGGGGTTGGTGGAGGAGGTACTAAGCGACCTGGAATCGACATCGTCAACATAGTCAACCAAAGAGAAGCTAGTGACGTCAGCGTACAATTCATATATATTCAAAATATATACTAAATTAAGAAAATGGATCAATTACTCCAAAGTGTCACTACTTGTGAATTTCATATTTTATTAGGTAATACTTGACAATAAATCTAGTTACTTTTTTAAAGAAACTTTTTACAAGAATGACTATTTTTGCAACGTATGACAGTTTTCACTGGCGGGAAATTGGCTTTAGTGTAGCAAAACGTCGTCTGGGTAAACTACTCATTCTCAAACTAGTTTCTTAAAAAAAAACACTTTAATATGATTTATATCAAATATTTACCAAATATAAAATATATATTTCACAAATTGTGACAGTTTCGGTTAATTACTCCATTTTTAATTTAGTATATATTTTGAATATATACCAAATGTGCGCTGACGTCATGAATCTCTCTTTGGTTGACTATGTTGACAGTGTCGGTTCCTGGTCGCTTAGTACCTCCTCCACCAACCCCTCCCCTTTCCCCGCCTCCTGCAACATATCTTGCTATTTTTTGCTCCCAACATTAAAAGAACCTCCTAATTACTTCATAAAGAGGAGAGCTGCAGGAATGCATAATTTTGGAGGATATGGAGAACATGCTCTTGTTAACAAATACCCAAATGACTAAGCGACATACTAAACACACACACACGCACATAATATATATATATATATATATATATATATATATATATATGTACAGTATATATATATATATATATATATATATATATATATATATATACAATATATATATATATATATATATATATATATATACAATATATATATACTGTACAGTATATACAGTATATATAGCATCGTCATCTACTCCTACGCCTATTAACGCAAAAGGCCTGTTAGATTTTTCGTTATCTCTATCTTGAGCTTTTAAATCAATATATATACTGTATATGCTCTGTTCATAAAAACAATAGATAGGTTGCACCATATTGGTTACATCATAAATTATTTTAATAGGTTAGGTTATGAAATTTTTCCTTATTTTCTTAACAAAGACCCCTCTTCCTAAAAAAGCTACTATACTTTATATGTAATATATCTTTACTGACACAAATCTGTTCAAGACAATCAATTTCTTTTCATACATCTTTTGCAGAAATAGTTTTCACTTAAATAATAAAATACTCACTCCATATACTGGTGATTGGCTTCAACTAATCTAATCATTGAGCACTTTTGATTGTTTCACAATTACTCAAGATAAGGGAGGAAGAGTAGGTAAGGACATGACTATATGTCAAATTAGGTGGGATTATGGGATTACCGTAGGCTAAGACATATATCCTTTCAACTTTAACAAAATGGTAAAGAATCCAGGACCGAAACTCATGATCACTATAAGACGCCAGTTTCAATAACTTTTTATTGGAACTGTTACTTTGGGAAAATATGCTCTAATGTGAAATCTACTAATTTCCAGTTCAAACGAACACACATCTTTTAAAACATGTGAAACTATGCCTGAAAAAACACATTTCCCCATAAATACCATGAGTGGGGTATCTCCTTCCCGGTTCCTGAATGGTCACTCCACAAAATAAGTTTGTGGGCATTCTTTAGCATAATAGATAAATGCAACACTTCTAGGCTTATACTTATTACTGTAATTAAACTTATTTTACCTGTAACATAAACAATATTATTAATGCAATTTGTAATCTTTACTTTTTTCCCATTCTACCTTGAAAATAGTTGGAATAACACCTTGCTATCATCAGCTTTGGCAACCTGTTGTGGTAAGTTTGGTATTTTCAATTCCCCCTATCATTTACATTGCACTACTTATGTATACAACCAGATCCCCCAGGATTTTGCAACAACCCCAAGCTAATGTCTTAAAATTATTCCTAATTTTACCAAGCAAAGTAGGCCAAATCTGAAATCCACACTTCTTGCCCTTGTAACACTGCGAGAATTCAGATGCAAATTTGTATACACAACGAGGCCTAGATAGATAGGGATGAATAATTTCAGGCAACCTAACAACGAACAATGACTCAAATTGTGACTTGAGCTGATTAAATGTAGCCTTGCCTTCCGTTCCACTAAAAACTTTCACATCCTCGGTTAGGATAGGTTTGGAAGCGCCGGTAGATATACTAGGTTGTCTAAACACAATTCTTCCTGGCAGCTACACCACATACACACGGACACATTAGAGAAAAGTAAAATTCACGTTGGAATAAAAAACGGTACTGCATGAGTTGCCGGAGAAGAATGAAGTGGAATTAGGCCTACGGTACGGCAAGACTTTCCAACAATGCCATTGATTTGTTTACATTCGGTGATGAGGATTTCCTCCCTCCTCTATTTGACTCATCACTAAATGGACGGCTCATTTCTGTTCTTGAATCTTTCGGGTAAATTACCTTCGTAAAAGCACAAAACCAGGAGTAAGTCTTTCTTCATTTCATATTCCAAATACGCAGAAAATTGCCAAAATTCTTTCCCTTTGAAAGCTTTTGTCTTCTTCTTCTTTGATAATTTGTTACTGAAGATCAATGGACGCCCGCTTCGAAGGAATGAAAAAGCAAGTGGTCAAAATAGTGGAAGTTGAAACCAACGAAGATCGCCATTAAATTGCTTAACCAGGTGAATTTTTTAAACATCAATTTTACACCTCAATATAGAAAATTCATAACGCGTATGAAATCTAAAAAAAAGGTAGCATGCTAAATATAGATGTACAACATATTTATGATAGTTACCTAGTTATATACTAATATATATATATATATATATATATATATATATATATATATATATATATATATATATATATATATATATATATATATATATATATATATATATATATATATATATATATTATTATTATTATTATTATTACTATCCAAGCTACAACCCTAGTTGGAAAAGCAAGATGCTATAAGCCCAGGGGCTCCAACAGGGAAAAATAGCCCAGTGAGGAAAGGAAATAAGGAAATAAATAAATGAAGAGAACAAATTAAAAATAAATCATTCTAAAATAAGAAACAACGTCAAAACAGACATGTCATATAATAAACTATCAACAACATCAAAAACAAATATGTCATAAATAAACTATAAAAAGACTATGTCCGCCTGGTCAACAAAAAAGCATTTGCTCCAACTTTGAACTTTTGAAGTTCTACTGATTCAACCACCCGATTAGGAAGATCATTCCACAACTTGGTCACAGCTGGAATAAAACTTCTAGAGTACTGCGTAGTATTGAGCCTCGTGATGGAGAAGGCCTGGCTATTAGAATTAACTGCCTGCCTAGTATTACGAACAGGATAGAATTGTCCAGGGAGATCTGAATGTAAAGGATGGTCAGAGTTGTGAAAAATCTTATGCAACATACATAATGAACTAATTGAACGACGGTGCCAGAGATTAATATCTAGATCAGGAATAAGAAAATTAATAGACCGTAAGTTTCTGTCCAACAAATTAAGATGAGAATCAGCAGCTGAACACCAGACAGGAGAACAATACTCAAAACAAGGTAGAATGAAAGAATTAAAACACTTCTTCAGAATAGATTGATCACCGAAAATCTTGAAAGACTTTCTCAATAAGCCTATTTTTTGTGAAATTGAAGAAGACACAGACCTTATATGTTTCTCAAAAGTAAATTTACTGTCGAGAATCACACCTAAAATTTTGAAAGAGTCATACATATTTAAAGAAACATTATCAATACTGAGATCCGGATGTTGAGGAACCACCGTCCTTGACCTACTTACAATCATACTTTGAGTTTTGTTAGGATTCAACTTCATACCCCATAATTTGCACCATGCACTAATTCTAGCTAAATCTCTATTAAGGGATTCACCAACCCTAGATCTACATTCAGGGGATGGAATTGATGCAAAGAGAGTAGCATCATCTGCATATGCAACAAGCTTGTTTTCTAGGCCAAACCACATGTCATGTGTATATAGTATGAAAAGTAATGGGCCAAGAACACTACCCTGTGGAACACCGGATATCACATTCCTATAATCACTATGGTGCCCATCAACAACAACTCTTTGAGATCTATTACTTAAAAAATCAATAATAATGCTAAGAAACGACCCACCCACTCCCAACTGTTTCAGTTTGAAAACAAGGGCCTCATGATTAACACGGTCAAAGGCAGCACTAAAATCAAGGCCAATCATACGAACTTCCCGACCACAATCAAGGGATTTCTGTACAGCATTGGAGATTGTAAGAAGGGCATCACATGCTCCAAGGCCTTTACGAAAACCAAATTGCAAACTAGGGAAGAGATGATTACCTTCAGCAAACCTATTAAGACGTTTTGCCAGAAGACGTTCAAAAACTTTAGATAATATGGGAGTTATGGAAATTGGGCGGTAATCAGTGGGATTTGAGCTACCACAAACACATTTACATAGAGGAGTAACATTACCAATTCTCCAACTAGTGCTAAAAGCTCCTCTTCTTGCTAACTTGCGCAAAATAACAGATAACTTTGGAGCTAAGAAATCTGCTGTCTTTATAAAAAACAAAGGAAAAATACCATTTGGGTCTACACCTCCATAAGCATCAAGGTCCATCAACAGAGCTTTAATCTCACGAGATCGAAAAGCTAAACTAGTTAGTTTAGCCTCAGGAAAACAGGAATGAGGAAGTTCAAGTTTTTCATTACTCTGTTTACTGTCAAAAACATCAGCCAAAAGGGTTGCCTTTTCCTTTGGACAGTGAGTGACTGAGCCATCTGGTTTAAGTAAAGGAGGAACTGTTGCATCTACACCAAAGAGTGCAGATTTAAGGGTAGACCACCATTTATGTTCCTGAGTTGTACCAGAAAGGGTTTCTTTTATGGTTAAATTGTACTCCTTTTCAGTTGAGGCATAAACTCTCTGAGCAAAAGCTCGAAGCTGAGTATAGTTGTTCCAGGTCAAATCTGATCTGTTACCCTTCCAAAGTTGATAGGCCTCCTGCTTCTCCAAAAAAGCACGTCTACAATCATCATTGAACCACGGTTTGTCCTTCACTCGGTACCTTAGCACACGAGAAGGGATACGCCTATCAATTATGTTGACTAAATTCTCATTCAAAGGGACAACAGGATCTACACTATTATATAATTGTGACCAATTCAAGAATATATATATATATATATATATATATATATATATATATATATATATATATATATAAATATATATATATATATATATATATATATATATATATATATATATATATATATATATATATAATATATATATATATATATATATATATATATATATATATATATATATATATATATATAGGTAGATATATATATATATATATATATATATATATATATATATATATATATATATATATATATATATATATATATATATATATATATGTATATACATACATACACACACACACACACACATATATATATATATATATATATATATATATATATATATATATATATATATATATATATATATATATATATATATATATATATATTATTATTATTATTATTATTACTATCCAAGCTACAACCCTAATTGGAAAAGCAAGATGCTATAAGCCCAGGGGCTCCAATAGGGAAAAACAGCCCAGTGAGGAAAGGAAATAAGGAAATAAATAACTGAAGAGAACAAATTAACAATAAATCATTCTAAAAAAAGTAATGTCAAAAGAGATATATCATATATAAACTATTAACAACGTCAACAACAAAAATGTCATACATAAACTATAAAAAGACTCATGTCCGTCTGGTCAACAAAAAAGCATTTGCTCCAACTTTGAACTTTTGAAGTTCTACTGATTCAACAACCCGATTAGGAAGATCATTCCACAACTTGGTAACAGCTGGAATAAAACTTCTAGAGTACTGCGTAGTATTGAGTCTTATGATGGAGAAGGCCTGGCTATTAGAATTAACTGCCTGCCTAGTATTACGAACAGGATAGAATTGTCCAGGGAGATCTGAATGTAAAGGATGGTCAGAGTTATGAAAAATCTTATGCAACATGCATAATGAACTAATTGATCGACGGTGCCAGAGATTAATATCTAGATCAGGAATAAGAAATTTAATAGACCGTAAGTTTCTGTCCAACAAATTAAGATGAGAATCAGCAGCTGAAGACCAGACCGGAGAACAATACTCAAAACAAGGTAGAATAAAAGAATTAAAACACTTCTTCAGAATAGATTGATCACCGAATATCTTAAAAGACTTTCTCAATAAGCCAATTTTTTGTGCAATTGAAGAAGACACAGACCTTATATGTTTCTCAAAAGTAAATTTGCTGTCAAGAATCACGCCTAAAATTTTGAAAGAGTCATACAAATTTAAAGAAACATTATCAATACTGAGATCCGGATGTTGAGGAGCCACTGTCCTTGACCTACTTACAATCATACTTTGAGTTTTGTTAGGATTCAACTTCATACCCCATAATTTGCACAATGCGCTAATTTTAGCTAAATCTCTATTAAGGGATTCACCAACCCCAGATCTACATTCAGGGGATGGAATTGATGCAAAAAGAGTAGCATCATCTGCATATGCAACAAGCTTATTTTCTAGGCCAAACCACATGTCATGTGTATATAGTATGAAAAGTAATGGGCCAAGAACACTACCCTGTGGAACACCGGATATCACATTCCTATAATCACTATGGTGCCCATCAACAACAACTCTTTGAGATCTACTACTTAAAAAATCAATAATAATGCTAAGAAACGACCCACCCACTCCCAACTGTTTCAGTTTGAAAACAAGGGCCTCATGATTAACACGGTCAAAGGCAGCACTAAAATCAAGGCCAATCATACGAACTTCCCGACCACAATCAAGGGATTTCTGTACTGCATTGGAGATTGTAAGAAGGGCATCACATGCTCCAAGGCCTTTCCGAAAACCAAATTGCAAACTAGGGAATAGATGATTACCTTCAGCAAACCTATTAAGACGTTTTGCCAGAAGACGTTCAAAAACTTTAGATAATATGGGAGTTATGGAAATTGGGCGGTAATCAGTGGGACTTGAGCTACCACAAACACATTTACATAGAGGAGTAACATTACCAATTCTCCAACAAGTGCTAAAAGCTCCTCTTCTTGCTAACTTGCGTAAAATAACAGATAGCTTTGGAGCTAAGAAATCTGCTGTCTTTATAAAAAACAAAGGAAAAATACCATTAGGGTCTACACCTCCATAAGCATCAAGGTCCATCAACAGAGCTTTAATCTCACGAGATCGAAAAGCTAAACTAGTTAGTTTAGCCTCAGGAAAACAGGAATGAGGAAGTTCAAGTTTTTCATTACTCTGTTTACTGTCAAAAACATCAGCCAAAAGGGTTGCCTTTTCCTTTGGACAGTGAGTGACTGAGCCATCTGGTTTAAGTAAAGGAGGAACTGTTGCATCTACACCAAAGAGTGCAGATTTAAGGGTAGACCACCATTTATGTTCCTGAGTTGTACCTGAGAGGGTTTCTTTTATGATTAAATTGTACTCCTTTTCAGTTGAGGCATAAACTCTCTGAGCAAAAGCTCGAAGCTGAGTATAGTTGTTCCAGGTCAAATCTGATCTGTTACCCTTCCAAAGGTGATAGGCCTCCTGCTTCTCCAAATAAGCACGTCTACAATCATCATTGAACCACGGTTTGTCCTTCATTCGGTACCTTAGCACACGAGAAGGGATACGCCTATCAATTATGTTGACTAGATTCTCATTCAAAGGGACAACAGGATCTACACTATTATATAATTGTGACCAATTCAAGCACAAAAGATCATGCAAAATCCCATTCCAGTCTGCTTGGGATTTCATATAAATTTTACAAGAATATGATATATCAGGGACAGGCTGCTCAGTCTTCACTAATAATGAAATCAAGGCATGATCAGAAGTCCCGACTGGAGAACCAACCTTACTAGTTATAACGCCAGGGGAGTCAGTGTATACGAGGTCCAAGCAATTACCAGACCTGTGAGTAGCTTCATTTATGATTTGCTCACAGCCTGATTCTGAGGCAAAGTCTAAAGCTCTTAAGCCATGGCGATCGGTAGGAGAGATAGAACTCAACCACTCCCTATGGTGAGCATTAAAATCACCAACAAAGACAAACGAAGCCTTTCTATCATCTTCTTGTATCTTAGCCATAATGGTAAGAAGACAATCAAAGATAGAATCATCCATGTCTGGATTCCGGTAGATTGAACACAAATAAAAGTTGTTATGCCTGCCACAAACTTTTATTACCTGAATCTCATGACATCCACATTGATAGCAGGGCTTATGAGAAGCAGGGTACTCGGTCCTAATATACACCGCCATTCCCCTGGCCCTAGGAATGGAATCACGTTTCAGCATTATTGGCTTCTTAAAACCAGTTATAAGGAGCTCAGATGAGTGCCTCATATTAGAAACCAAAGTTTCTGAGCACAAAAGAATATCATACTGTCTGGACGCAACTGTAAGGTCTCGGATATTTGCATGAAGACCACGAATATTGCAATACAGAAGACGACATTGACGAAATCTAGGACGTACTGGTCCCGGATTTCGCTCAATGTCTCCAGACAGCATAAGAATTAATAGAAATAAAAAAGAGACATCATACTTAAAAACTAGATTAACAAGAATTAAAACAAAAACAATATGTACAGAATAATAATAAAAGTGATTGATGATATCCATAGACTATAGTAAAAAGTCGGAAAAACTGGTCAACATGGAGGAGCCGATACACCATGCAAGGCTAAATACCCTCCAGGATAGCCACTTCAACTGAAGGGAGGACAGTAAGGATGGTTTTGAGAAGAAAAAATCAGAAAAAGGAAAAGACAACCTCTTGATAAACCACCAGGCATCCATGGCCCTTCTATTAAGCCTGCCCAACACACCATTTAAAAAAAAACAAGAGGAAGAAAAAAAATAAGATAGAATAGTGTGCCCGAGTGTACCCTCAAGCAAGAGAACTCTAACCCAAGACAGTGGAAGACCATGGTACAGAGGCTATGGCACTACCCAAGACTAGAGGACAATGGTTTAATTTTGGAGTGTCCTTCTCCTAGAAGAGCTGCTTACCATAGCTAAAGAGTCTCTTCTACCCTTACCAAGAGGAAAGTACACTGAACAAATTGCAGTGCAGTAAATTAACCCCTTGGTGAAGAAGTGTTAAGTATCTCATTGTTGTCAGATGTATGAGGAAAGACGAGAATATGTAAAGAATAGGCCAGACTATTCCGTGTAAGTGTAGGCAAAGAAAAAATAAGCCGTGACTAGAGAGAGGGGTCCAATGCAATACTGTCTGGCCAGTCAAAGGATCCAATACCTCTCTAGTGGTAGTATCTCAACGGGCGGCTGGTGCCCTGGCCAACCTACTATATATATATATATATATATATATATATATATATATATACATACATAGCATATATATATATATATATATATATATATATATATATATATATATATATATATATATATATATATATATAGCCTATATGTGTGTGTGTATGTGTGATATATATATAAATATATATATATATATATATATATATATATATATATATATATATATATATATATATATATATATATAAATATATATATATATATATATATATATATATATATATATATATAAATATATATATATATATATATATATATATATATATATATATATATATATATAAGATTGTTTATTTATCTTTGAATGTGGGAGTAAAATGTGCAGAGGGAATTCCTAGTCAAAGTAAAACCTACAAGTGGAAAGTTAAAAAGGAATATGTCACTGCTGGGGGCATTGTGTTTCGCAAACATCATGTTCACTCATTATTATCATTAGTATTATGATTATTTCACTGAAGATTACAGCTGCCTCAGGGACATTTATTTTGTATTTAAGCTTTTCAATTGCTCTAAATTTTCTTTTCTTAAAAGTACTGCATACCGCCAGTTGCTGTGCTATGTTGGTCATCAGTAGGTGGGAAAGCACAATGCATAGAAAAGTGATAAAATTTTAGTAGTTGGGTGTTTCCTCTCATCTTCAGGCTAGAATGGTATTGATGTGAGCAGGGCTGGCTCTGTTTATATGGGTCGAGGTGGTAGTCAATTTGGGCACTAGTCATTGATTGGTCCTATTGTGTGGAGGCAGTACTGAGTCTGGGACGGAGCAGCTCTCTCATTGGTTGAGACACTCACTGAGACATCACAGTCAGACTGCTGCTACACTCACGGTCGTCAGAGTTAGATGGGGTCTGATTAATGCTGCCCTCGGCTGCCAATGCTATGTGCTGATTGGCCGAGATGGTCCCTGAGCAGGGCTCAGTGTCAGGCAAGCTGTTCTGCCACTCAGCTCCCAGGTCCAGTGAGTCATGAGCTGCTTCTTAATTGGCTGAAGTACTGGTGAGTCACCATCGCTCAGGGGGACCAATCAACAACCAGCGCCCTCATTGACTACCATCCCGATCTGTATAAAAAGAGCCAGCCCCACTTATATCGATCCTCTTCTAACCTGAAGATGAGAGGAACCACCTGGCACTCACTCAAAACACGTTGCAGCTCACTCTTTTGTACCCTATATTTGATGAGTTTACATATAGTAAATTTCTAGTAAAATATTAAAAATTTTCTATATATTTTGTTCCCCCACCTACTGATGACCAACATAGCACAGCTCCTGACAGCATGCATTACTGTTGAGAAAAGGAATATCAGAACAATTGAAAAGCTCAACTACAAAATAAGTGTCACTGAGGTAGGTGTAATCTTCAATGAAACCTGCTTGAAAGAGAGTCTACTTCCAAGATATATTGTACTAACTTCAAGCTGCATAACCCCTCAGTCCGCAATGAACCAAGGACCAGCGACTTCAGGAGGACCCTCCTCCAGAAACAGCTTGATGCTAAGAAGACAGAGAAGGAAGAGCTGCCTGCATGACAGAGCCACTTGGAGGAGGAGTGGATAGCTATCCGGCAAGGAACCTCCAGCCCACCTGAAGGACCTGGAGAACCCCTTGAGGACTTAGTCTTTGAGGAACATCTAGAAGAAGAAGAATCAGACATAGAATATGACTCCCGCGCTGATGACACCGAGGTCAACCACTCCCAGGACCTCCCTTACCCAGAAAACATTTTCCATACCCCACAGTCCCTTAAGGAATGTGACTAGGCTCGGAAAATCCAATCCATCTATAACAACTTGATTTTCATCATCAGTGGCAAGATTCACATCCAAAAAAAGAAACAGGACTACAGTAAATTAATATTTAAACTTTCTCCCCTTCGCCAACCCAGGTCGAGATACTGAAGCTAGGCCTGAACTACTGCTTCAAATCTCGCCCCAGACCTACAGACAAAAGATTGGAAGTTGAACTGCTGATTGACTTCATTCTTAACTATCAAGAAAAAGGCACCCTCCGTACTACCGATGCCCTTCAGCCCTTCCTGCTTGCTGAGGCTCTCATTGACACCGAGGATTACCATGGAAAACTTGACACCATCCTGGCCCACACTTCAAAATTCTAACCACTTACTTCCAACTCCATAGAAGACATCAAAAGAGAGGCCAACCGCATCATCGAGGTCATCAACGTGGCCTCCAATCCTGTCCACGTTTAGCCCATCACTGGTGATTTTGGGTATGGTTACCTCTATGGGAATGTGTAGGCCTATAATGCAGGAGACCCCTTCTCCCCTATCATCAACCAGTGCCCGACGTACTATAGCTTGCTAAAAAGCTTAGCATTCTTCTGACCCCTTAAGGTCCTGACCAGTACAGTTTGGCTTCTTCTATGGCGTTCCTGATGAACATCAAAGGGCATTCTAGTAAAGGAGCCATCACCTTTCTTGATGTAGAGTCACTCTTCATGAATGTTCCTGAAGACGAGACCATCCAGGTCTACAGGGAGGATTTGACCCCTCCACTCAACATTCTTGAGCATGCCCTCTGCACTCTCCTGGAAATATATACGAAGAAGGACCCTTTCACCACACATAATAGGCTCATGAACTCTGTAGGACCTTGAAGGTATGCAGCTCCCTTAGATTTACATTGGAGCATCAATACAATGGCCGCCTTCCTTCTTGGACATCCCGGTTTCGACTGCAGTGTATAGTTTTGATACTACCATCTGCATGAAACCCACTAACTTAGGCCTTTCCTTAAATGGTGGAAGTGAGTGTCCCATTAGGTACAAGACTTCCACCATCCCAGCCTACGTTCATCTGGCCTTCTCCCATTATTCTTCCTGGATGGAGACTCACAAGGAACTGAATATGATCACCCAGGTCTTTTTGAACAATGGCCACTCCATAAGACAGGTCAACTGAGATATCAAACGTGCTATGATAATTGGTACAAGACTGTGCCCTGCAGCGAGAGCAGTACTTCCAAAGTCAAACTGTACTTTATGCACAAGCAGTACCAGGTTGACAATAGGACTATGAAGAAGATTACCAGGAATAATGTTAGGGCCACACAAGTAGAAACTGAGATTAATTTAATAATTTATTATCAAACAGCAAGGATCAGATCCCTCATTATGGAAAACAATCTGGCCCCTCTATTGCAAGACTACTAATCCAGTCTGTGGATTCCCCGGCCGTTATATTAGAATGACAATGATGAGACTTTCTAAACGTTTGTCCTGTCATGTTCAGCAGGGAACTATTAAGATGTACCAACTCCTGGTGCATAACAAAAGCATCAAACGAGAGGAAACCACTGGGAATACCATCATCATTGGAAAAGCTCTGGACAGCAGAAGACTAAGGATCCTGAAGGCCTGCTCATCCAGCAGAAAATGCAGAACCTCAACACTACCCAAGAAAGGATCCTCTTCCACTCCTGCTATAGGAGCACCAACCAAACCACTCGCCACCATCGACGAGCATGAGGACAATCAGCGACCCGACACCCGACCTAAGACTGAGACTCTCCCAGTGCATGCCTCCGCAAATCAGGAAGCAGCTCCGGACTCACTGGACTTGGGAGCATGGCGGCAGAACAGTTTGCCTGACACAGAGCCTCACTCAAGGAGCGTCTCGACCAATCAGTGTACAGCACTGGGAGCCCAGACCAGCTTTACTTAAACCCCGCCTAACTCTGACAATTGTAAGTTTAGCAGCAGCCTGACTGTGACGGATCCCCTCTCAGCGAGCGCCTCAGCCAATAGGAGAGCTGCTTCGCCCCAGGCTTGGTACCGCCTTCACTCACATGGACCATTCAATGACCAGCACCCAAATTAACTAACCCCCAATCCGTATAAATGAAGCCAGCCCCGCTTACATCAATCCACTGAAGATGAGAGGAAACACCCAGAACTTTCTCGAAAGGTGTTGCAGCTGACTCTTTTGTACCCAGTATTTGACAAGTTTACTTCTAATAATTTTTTAGTAAAACCTTAAAATTTTGTCTATGCATTTTGCTCCCTCACCTAATGATGAGATGATGAACATAGCACAGCTACTGGAGGCATGCAGTACTGTTTAGAAGAGGAAAATTAGAGCAATTGAAAAGCTCAACTAGAAACCAAATACCACTGAGGCAATTGTAGCCTATTCTTCAATGAAACCTGCTTGAAAGAGGGTCTAATTGCGAGATATTATTATCATTATTATTATTATTATTATTATTATTATTATTATTATTATTATTATTATTATTATTATTATTATTATTAATATTATTATTATTATTATTGTTGTTGTTGTTGTTGTTGTTGTTGTTGTTGTCGTTTTTGGTGTTTTATTATTATTATTATTATTATTATTATTTGATTTTTGTTTTTATCAAGATCTGCAATTCACAGAAATTAGCACCAGGCCTACCCTACGACCCTGTCGAATTTCAAATATCCTGCATTTTAGTTAATGACGTTCACTGAGCGTAATCAATTCAACTGGCTAGAAATAGATTATTACCTCATCCAAAAGTGGAAATACTGTTAAAATTAATAATCTCAATAACCACAAGGCAAACGTCGTCAGTAAATAATTAAAAGTTAACAACATTACGAAGAATATTAATATATCAATTGAATTCTTATATGCATAAGCTCTAATTCACAATTGTTTTTAACTGACAGTCTAAAGCTTTAACATTCGTATCCATGATTAGTCAGCAGAAGTTTTTGGTATCAACACGTACAAAACTTTGCAACACCGTATTCACCCTATGATCGGTATCCGTCTCTCTCTCTCTCTCTCTCTCTCTCTCTCTCTCTCTCTCTCTCTCTCTCTCTCTCTCTCTCTCTCTCTCTCTCTCTCTCAAACGGATAACTCAAAGCACCTTCTTTCATTTCATGATCATCAGCAAAATTTCCAGACTCCATCATCATTTTTGAACGTACGTCCTTCTTAACAAGGCCATATCTCTGACACTAAATGTGAGCTTGCAAAGGGGATCCGCCATATATGTCCTATTCCTTCATAATATGACATTATCATAAATGGCTCTCCAAATTTCAGAATCTTATTTTAGAATGATATGAGTAATTCCGCCCACATCCTCTCATTTAAACCAGGGATTAACTTTAAGTAACAATATATGTCCACTAATGTATTAACGACATCGATCTCCTCACTAAATACATTCGAAATTCCATTTTTGGTTTGAGTTTAGAGTTACTTTCCGCTATTGTCACTTCAGTCGTGTTATGTATTATAGCCACTTTAACTTCTCCATCGGTCCCAGCAACAAAATTTACAACATATCCATTAGAAGTAGACCTGATATGAACAATTGAAAATATTTTAAACCTATTTGCCACTTCATTTTTTCTACTGAGTGGGGAGACTTCATTGCCATCACTTTTTTCCCTTTCCGTAACTTTTGTTCTTCATTTTAAGAGGAAACATCACCACACCATCAAATGATTCTTTATTTCGTGACTTAAATTTCCTCTGATAAAAATTTCCTTATAAATTAATTAGATTCTATGTCAACAACCCTGGACAAATTTACCAAGTCACTAGCTTGAGCTACCTGTAAATGTTCTAGTTCAGCAATTTTCTAATCCCATCCATCATTTTTGTACCTTCGTGTACAGCAATATCTGTATCCCTGATTACAGTAATCATCTGCATTGTTTCCTATGCCCTTGTTCGTTCGTTCGTTTAAGATTGACTTCAGCCTTAAAATAAGGAGACCATGGGTTTTTGCGTTGGCAGCCAATAAGTAAGGTATATGCCCTCGTTGTTAACTCTGTTTGCACCATCAACATTGATGCCATATAGTAAGACGCATTACTTGTGATGCAAAATCTCACAATACAGTAATCACATTAGATCCATTTTATGTCTAATGCTTTTACAGATTTACAGATGGTTATTCATACAGAATGAAAAGTAATTCAACTTAGAAAAGAAGTCCTAATTGGAGAGAGAGAGAGAGAGAGAGAGAGAGAGAGAGAGAGAGAGAGAGAGAGAGAGAGAGAGAGAGAGAGAGAGAGAGCTATAATAATAATTATAATAATAATAATAATAATAATAATAATAATAATAATAATAATAATAATAATAATAATAATTATTATTATTATTATTATTATTATTATTATTATTATTATTATTATTATTATTATTATTATTATTATTATTATTATTATTATTATTATTATTCTACAATAAGCTTTTGTCATGAATAAAGATTTGAATCACTGATGCTTACAAGAATAGCTGTCAACAGTATTGAATCACGGTAATCCACTGGGCAATGCCTCGAGTATGATTAATAGTGTCATGGGAAAATACCACATGACTGAATAGTGCTACAGATGGTTGAAAATTTACAAATTCCTGCAGGTCGTTTGAACGACCAGCAATAACTAAACGATTTAGACATAGGCCTACATCCTCGAGACGTGTGTCAGCAATTTCTGTTCAAAAGGAAGAAAAAAAATAACACGAAATATTTTCATAATATTAGATCAAAACGGTATTTAAAGAGACTGAGAAAACGACCATGTATGCCAAGGAAGTGACTTACAGTGATTTTATCCTACTTAAAATGATCAAATATGGAGAATTTAGATAGAATTACTAATCAACGTAAATAGAAAACTCGAAAGTGTGCTGCACAGGAATATGATTTTATGAAATTTAATATAAGTGTATCAAGTAGATATCAGCAAATATGTTTGATGCTAGAATTTCTATATTATTTTTTTGAAAGCCTGCGATAAATTCACAGTTTGAACTCGGAAGAAAGATAGGATAAGATACCTATACAATTCTATCCTGTTCGTAATACTAGGCTGGCAGTTAATTCTAATAGCCAGGCCTTTTCCATCATAAGACTCAATACTACGCAGTACTCTAGAAGTTTTATTCCAGCTGTTACCAAGTTGTGGAATGATCTTCCTAATCGGGTTGTTGAATCAGTAGAACTTCAAAAGTTCAAAGTTGGAGCAAATGCTTTTTTGTTGACCAGGCTGACATGAGTCTTTTTATAGTTTATATATGACATATCTGTTATGACGCTGTTACTTTTTTTTAGAATGATTTACTGTTAATTTGTTCTCTTCAGTTATTTATTTCCTTATTTCCTTTCCTCACTGGGCTATTTTTCCCTATTGGAGCCCCTGGGCTTATAGCATCTTGCTTTTCCAATTAGGGTTGTAGCTTGGATAGTAATAATAATAATAATAATAATAATAATAATAATAATAATAATAATAATAATAATAGCAGCTAGAGTTTGAGAACCGGGCAACAAAAAGAAAACTGAATTACTTTTTGACATTTGCAAACACAAGTTACAATAAGGTATTCACAATGAATTTTAGGCTATAAAAATATTTATTAGATGAATTCACTAAGAAGAATTCAGTTTTTAATTTCCAAAGAAAAACGGAAATATTTTCATATACCAACAGAACCATTTACTCAGTTGCAATTATGTCATCTCAGGTTGTGGCTGCGGAGGACATCGATGTAGACTTTTTACCCATTATTTATCAATATTTACGGTGGTAATTATACTATGTATTGTAATTATACACCCTATGGGTGCTAGACTATACTCATTTTGGTTTTATCCTTTAAAGGTTACATTGAATCCTGATCGTATCGCCATTCTCTTTCAACAATCGAATATGGTTTGCATTTTCTTTGGTGGCGTTCATTCTAAAATTCCGAACTTTAGAATTTAACTTACGTAACACTTAATTGGTTTTTGGTTGAGAAAACGCAATATTATATTTACTTAAATAAATATATGACTGTAAATGCTCAGGTAACGCAATATCAACGTATCTTGTAGTATTTTGTTAAACTAAACTCTTCTACCGGCATTCTTAGCTGTTAGCTCTTACCTAAGCCAGCCAGCCTTGTTTATTTATGGTACGGTATAAGTTTCCACTGAACTTTTTGTAAGTGAGAGGCAAGCAAGTAGCAAGTTTTAAGAAAAAACACGTGGTTAGTTAATTATTACTGTGTATTTATTTGGAAGACTGAATTGCCAGAATGTTAGGCTGGTACTGGTAGCCTTAAACCAGGACACAATCATTTACGGCATGGGTATGCTTAGCTTGCAGGCTATGATAGTTTGTTTGCAGATCATCAAGATAGCTAGTATATGAATATGTTTTAACCAATTTATCTTAAGTTTGGTGGCATCGGGTATATTGCTGGTAAGGGTAGCACTTTCGGCCATGCTACGATTTGATTTGTCTGAAAGTTGTGTCACCTAACCTTACTTAAAAGTAATATTTTTAGGTTTAGAATACAATCATGTCCAAAACTTTAATTCTAAATATTTATCTAATTATCATTTGAGGATTAGGACTGAATGGCCAACCTGACCTTAGAATATGGCAAATTTTACTGATATTGTTATTGAAGAATTTCTCTCCTTAATGGAAGTTTGTAACTAAGAACAGCACAATAGATTTCTATGGTTCACCTTTAAGATGGTTAGTTACCTCATCATACATTATTGGGTGTAACAGTTCGTTAGGTGAAAATAAGGTAATACCAAAATTAATCCGTAGAGATAGTTTGTAGCTCATCGAGTCATATCTTGTATGCTGTAAATCTTCCATAATACAATTTCAATTATTTTATTCCAAAGAGGTGAAGTACTTTGGTTAGTATATGATACTTTGATTGGTAAATATATGAGACTTTAATTTCTAGCCAAATATATGAACCATATATTTTTCCCACTCGCTATCATGGGTTTAACGCATTTCTGACTATGATTATTTGGGGGCAAACCACCCTTTTATGAGTTTTTGGACCCCCTTATATGAAGACAATTTTGGGGGACTACAGTGGGAAACCATTTTTTTTTGTTTGTGTTGGGAAAGTCCAAGGAAAGTGATTTACAGCAATAATAATGGACAAAAATGCAAACGGAACACTAGATAACCAGTTGGAGAAATATATGGTTTGTGTAAGTGGCTGAAAATTAAAGTATTATAATTATCTAGGATTCATAAAACGTACTTCTAATGGTTCTTGCTCCAACCTGCGCTCGTTTTGCTCGCAGAAAAACTGCGAGCTCCGTATGTACTGGCAAGCATTAATGTTAAGTTGCGCTAGCAATTTACGCGGCTCAATATTTTGCGGTTATTGTTTACTTTCACATTGGTAACATTAGCAGTACGCTGAACGGAGAGCGTTTCCATCCTAATTAATTGCCGACTTAGATGAAATTACACTAAATTTCGAATAAAATAGATTGATGTGCTTCCCTTAGGATCCCTATTGGAGATGTCTTTATGTGATGGTTGGTTAACTCAAACTGTAGGAAAGGGTGGAAAAAATGTCTGTTGTAGAACAAAAACTGGGAACTTGTGCATAAATATTTGGGAGCTCCTAATTGATTAAAACAGCCAGGTAATAATTACGTCCTACAAAAAACTGAAAAGCTGGCCAAAGTGAATGCAAGCAATGCCTGCACAGTTATCGCAGTAACACGACATCAGTCTCCCAGATGTAAACAATGGACTTAGAGTGAGAGATAGATTTCACATTTTAATCAACTGATACGCAAGTTATTATGCTGCAGTCCCCATTAAACATATAGAGAAAAATATCAAACCAGCCAGCACTCGTCCATCTCTTATAGCGAATTTGCTTTGATAGTAATTTAAGTATCATATACTGTATTAACCCTGTGATTACTAGCGAAACTTGAATTCGCTATAATTGATGAGTGCTGGCTAGTAGGGCATTTTTCTCTATGATTAATGGGGGCTAGAGGATAGTAACAAGCATAGGTTGATCAAAATGGGAAGGCTAATTCTTACTCTAGCTATTGTTTACATACGGGATACTGACGGCTAGTTATTGCGCGTGCTTTGCTTGTGTTCGCTTTCATCAGCTGTTCTGTTTTATGTATGACAATATCATTACCTGGCTTTAACCAATCATGAGCTTCTAGATATTTATGTACAAGTTTCTGGATGTTCTACAACAGCCATTTTTTTTCTACCCTCCCCTTCAGTTAGTTTCAGCTTCCCTAGTGTAAAATAATTAGATAAAAAAGATACACACGTTAACACTCCCTCCTTGTTTTGTGTGACGCCATGAAGGATGCTTCTGTCATTTTTCATGTTCGCATGATGTTACTTAAATGCTGTTTTGGCTTTGGTGATAGATGGCTGTATTTATGCAACCCTGTTCGTGTAGCTTTTTTGCTTTGCACACTGAGGAAATTATTGCTATATGGAACACCCATTATGAAAGCATTAATACCAACTACCCCTGTGCCACTACATTTTTTGGCTGGTCTTGCCAACTGGCTTGGTACTGTGTGTTGCTTACTTTTACTTGTACAGGCACGATTTTTCTGGACCTCAAATCATGATTACTCTAACAGTGCCCTTTTTCAATTAACTTCTTCAAAAGCTTTCGACCATTTCCCTCTACAAAATAATTACTTTACTTTAACTTTACTTTATTGGCTGCTTTTCCAGTCCCGTACAGTAGGGGAACCCCGCTCTCTACCCGACCTCCACTGTCGTTTTACCTTGTTTGTTCAGAGTATTTATCTTTTCATGTCACATATTGTTCATTTACTGTTAAATCGTCACTGTCAAAAGGCTCATGAAAAAAAATCTTCAGTTTCCTCTTGAAAGCCTCAATGTCTTCAATCATTCGAATGTTTCGTGGAAGCTTATTATATAGTCTCGGGGCTGCATATTTAAAGGCTCTGAAGCCTAAAGTAGACATATATCTAGGTTCCAACAGTTTGAAGCCATCTGTAACTATTCTCGTGTCAACACGATTTGTTGGCTGCGCAATGTGTAGCAATTTTTTTTTTTTAAGTATTTTGTCTGTTCCCTCCCATAAAAAGATGATTTTAAAAAAGTGTTTCCAAACACCTATGCCCAATTTCTTTTTAGACACCGTACGCCTAGTTTAAAAACCAATTATACACACAAAAGATAAAACAGTACAGTACATTACTCAAATCAAATATTTAAAGCTGATTTATTTGAGACTTGCAGGTAGTATTTCATTACACTAGAGAAAGTTTGTGCATTGCAGGATAGAATTGTTTGTATAGTACTTGTCTGTGCACACGAAGGGAAATCATTGCTCGCAGGCTTATACAAGACTCGTAAACTGAAATGAATTTTTATGCTCTTATACCAACTTACTCATAAACTGAGGTACTACGTATTTTAAAGGTAATTTACTAGCATAAGGTCATTACATTAAAGTGAAAATGATAGTTGACAACCAACTCGTATGTATCCTGAGAAATGTCAAAAATACTAATTGTTCCGTAACCGAAATACAAACCACGCTATTTACATTGGGTTTACCTTTTAGCGTAGCTGAAATGGCGAGCCATTAGAATTTAACGAGGGTGTATTACCCCCGCGCTAGTTAGCGGGGGTAGGGGAGTGGTAGCTAGCTACCCCTCCCCCCCCCCCTCACACCAGTGAAGCTCACTTTCACTTTGGCTCGGACTGGGACAGACGTCTCTGTCTTTGTCCTCGCTTGGCAGCCATTATTTGTTTTGTCTTTACTTAATCACTTACTTTTCTTTTACTCAATATATATGTAAAAATTTTTTCATGTTTGTATATATATTTGAGTATAGAAATCAGTAAGTTTCCTTTTCAGAGATTTGTGCTTGTGTGTGTAGTGTACGATATCTCCGTGGAGCCCTCGGCAGTTTAGGCCACCACGGTGTAATTTTATGGGTATCGAGTTTGACTTCGGTCTTTCTCTCTCTCTCTCTTGAGGTCGTTCACCATTTTACTACGTTACTACGCCTTTGTAGCTTCCTTCCCGTGTGGGGGGGGTTGCTACGCCGTACGTTTTGTCTCAATTAGTTTATGAATCTAATTGTATTTAATTTTCCAGCTTTGTAGAACGATTTCTTTCGGGGTTTTCGTTCTTTCTTTAGTGTTCATTCATTTTTAAATTACATAATTATAATTGTTATAATTCTGTTTTGGTTACAGCTCTCCTTCCGTGAGTGTAAGTGGTAGTGAGGGCACGTGCCTGTTGTGTAATTCTTGTTTTCCTTTCCCTCGGGGATTCCTCTTCGGAGCCTTCCCGGGGGAATGAATGTGTACTAATGATTTTTGTTTTATTTTTTACAGTTACCGATCTAGTTCGTTTCTGTAATATGGCAACGGTGTGAGCTGTCTTGTTGAGGCCTGGGGATTCGGCTGTTGCTGCCTCCCCTTTGGATTTTCGTCAGGGGAGTGTCTCCTTCTACTGGAAGTACTCCCGTGACGATTGACAGCTCTCCAGTTCATTTTAGAACTCTCAGGAGGCTCGCCTCCTTGGGTGGGTAACTTTCCTTCCGAGGGAAGTTTTTCCTGTCCAGGCTTGAGTTTTTCCCTTTTGGGGGTTTCTTCTCTTGCCTTTTTTTCGTGCGACTATGCTCTTGGTGTTGAGCGGTCGCACCTGCAGTTTCGCTCAAGGGGCTGGGCAACTGCAGGAGCCCCTCTTCGGAGGATTGCTCCTTTTAGGTCACTGGCTGACCAGTCTCTTCTACGAAGTGTTTCTCTTTCGTTCGCGGGAGAGTACACTCATAGAGACTCCTCTTTGGAGGATTCTTCTGCTTTTGTTGCTGTTGACCTCCTTCGCCGTAAGGCTCCCCGTCCGCCTCGTCGTAAGGGCCTCCCATCTCCCTATAAGGGTGCTAAGAGGCGCCTTTTTGAATCTCCGTATGCAGCCTACAACTCCTTCTTCTTGATCTTCCGCCCCTGGTGCAGATGGACAGCAGTCTGACCTCGTCTTCCGACGGGCAACGGTCTTCCCGACGGACAACATTCTTCCGACGGACATCAGTCTCCCGGCGGACAGACAACGGTCTTCCGACGGACAATGATCCCTTCGGGGCAAAGGGTTGCCTCCCACGGGGGTTCTTCCCTTGCGTGTCAGGGTTCCCCTGCGCGCCCTTCTGCCAGCTCAGCGTTAGCGCTCCTGCTCAGTGTTAGCGCACAGGCGCCTGCCAGCTCAGCGTTAGCGCTCCTGCTCAGTGTTAGCGCACAGGCGCTCTCCTGCTCATCAGCGCTTTCCTGATTGCTAGCGCTCTCCTGTTCGCCAGCGCTCTTCTGTTCGTCAGCGCTCTCCTGTTCGTCAGCGCTCTCATGATGATCATCTCTGCTGTTCCTGTTGGTTCCTGTTACGCGCCCACGTTCGCCCTCGCGATCTAGAACTTCGGTTCAGGTCTGGGTCAAGGACTCTTCTTCTACGCACAGGCTTCCACGCGTTGCCTTCTGGTCGCCAGCGATCACCAGCTCGCCAGCGACCTTAGACGTGTCAACGTTCACCTGCTCGTCAGCGATCTCCTACGCGTCAACGTTTGCCATCGATCTACCACGCGTGTCAGTTCCCCTGAACACCATCAGTAGCGATCTAGCGCTCGCCTGCTGTGGACCACGATCTCCAGTAGCTGAGTCTTGCTGTATATCTTCCTCCTACTCGCCAGCGCTCACATTTACTTCTGTCCTGTGCGCCAGCTTTCTTCAATCGCCAGCGCACATCGCACGCCCTTCTTTGCCACGCACCAATGGGCGCCAACGGTTTTCTGACCGTCTAGGATCGCCCGATTAACAGCATGCTTCAGCGCTCACCTTCCTGATGCACCTGCGCGCCTTCTGTTAGCGCGATTTGCGCTAACCATCACTAGTCTCTCGCCTACGCGCCCGCGCGATTCTTCACCTGCGCGCTAGCGTTTTGTTAACGCACCACCGCTCGCCAACGCGCCATCGCTTGCCGAGGCGCCTTCACTTTCCTACGGGCTATCGCTCACCAGAACGCGCCATCGCCCGCCTACGTGTCATCGGTCTCCCGGCCGCCTGCGCTCACCCGCGTACCCACGTGCTTGCGCGGCCACACGCCCGCATGCCCGCGCGACCGCACGCCCACGTGCCTGCACGACTACGCTCATGCGTGACCGCGCACATGCTCTCCAATGTTCGCCCGCGCGCGAACCAGCGGTATTCCGTCGCGCGGACCGACGGCGTCCCGTCGCGCGGACCGACGGCGTCCCGTCGCGCGGACCGACGGCGTCCCGTCGCGCGGACCGACGGCGTCCCGTCGCGCGGACCGACGGCGTCCCGTCGCGCGGGCCGACGGCGTCCCGTCGCGCGGGCCGACGGCGTCCCGTCGCGCGGGCCGACGGCGTCCCGTCGCGCGG
The DNA here is from genome assembly GCF_036898095.1 of Palaemon carinicauda. Taxonomy (NCBI): domain Eukaryota; kingdom Metazoa; phylum Arthropoda; class Malacostraca; order Decapoda; family Palaemonidae; genus Palaemon; species Palaemon carinicauda. The sequence continues at coordinate 175,639,780 of NC_090728.1, forward strand.
GCCGACGGCGTCCCGTCGCGCGGGCCGACGGCGTCCCGTCGCGCGGGCCGACGGCGTCCCGTCGCGCGGGCCGACGGCGTCCCGTCGCGCGGGCCGACGGCGTCCCGTCGCGCGGGCCGACGGCGTCCCGTCGCGCGGGCCGACGGCGTCCCGTCGCGCGGGCCGACGGCGTCCCGTCGCGCGGGCCGACGGCGTCCCGTCGCGCGGGCCGACGGCGTCCCGTCGCGCGGGCCGACGGCGTCCCGTCGCGCGGGCCGACGGCGTCCCGTCGCGCGGGCCGACGGCGTCCCGTCGCGCGGGCCGACGGCGTCCCGTCGCGCGGGCCGACGGCGTCCCGTCGCGCGAATATCTGCTTAATTCTTGCAGTATCCATTGCTCGCCTAAGGGTTATCGCTCGCCGACCACCAGCTCTTGCCCTTCCTACCACGCTCGCGCTCCTTCACTCACCTTCGTTTGCGTTCCTGCGTGCCCGCGCATGGGCGCTTCCACGTTCGCCCACGCGCAAATCATTGATTTACCATCGCGCGAGCGCCAGAGCGATTGCGACCGCGGGGTTTTGCAGCATGGCCAGCCTGGCGAGTCTTCTGGAGCGTATTTCCAGAACACGGCCTCACCCCGTAAACGCAGAGCATGGTACATGCAAGAATAGGAAGAATCTTCAGGGAGGTCTGAGCAACATTCTTCTTTACAGAACCTGGGTTAACCCTTCCCCGTCAGTCCCTGGAAGGGTTTTTGGCGGGGGCCTTTCCGTTCGAGATTTCTCCATCGGCCAAGGGGTGACTGGTTTACCCCTTCCTCTTCTCCATCTCATGAAAGGGGCTTACCAGGTCCTTTCCCTCCTCGGTTGCGACCCGAGGTTTTGTTCAAGGAAGCTACAGGAAGGTCATGGGTACTTTCCTCCTCTCGGGCTCATGCACCTAGGCGTTTCGTTGTCAAGTATCGAACTTGCGGGCAAGCTCGATGTTGGACCATCTGGACGCAATGACCGAGGGCTTCCTTTCGGGTGTCTCATCCGTGGATGTCGACAACCTCAGACACCCTTCCATCCTTGAGAAGAGTTTGTTTGTGCCCAAGGACAGAGACATAGACAGCGGCTGTGCGGAGGAAGTCGACTTCCGTCTTCACTCGTCCAAGGCGCTTTCTTCCAGACCCTGCAGGGCTCCAGCGCCTCTTTCTTTCAGCCACGTTGGCCTAAGTTATCGGACCGGCTACGACAACTGAGACAAGGTGTCCAATTGCAGTTCCCTCTTGTCAGGAACAGATGGCACTGGAGGCTCTCCCGGGGGGCATAGTCCTAGAGGGAGCGGCAGAGTTCACGAAATCTAGGATTGGCACCCCCCCTTGCAGGTTTCACGCTGGGAGGATGCCTAAGGTTACTCATCCGGATGACAGCTTCCCGATGCCCATTCCTGCACGATCTCTGTGAGCAGCCAAGGATATCGCACCTGCCGTCTCTGTCAGCGAATTCAGTGTCTCTGAACCTCTATGCCATAGGGTCGGCAAGAGTTTGCCCGTTTGGGCAGATTGATCCATGCCTTATGAGAAGGTCCTCCATAGGATCGTCGACGGCTTCACCCCCGGCTTCTTCAGTCGATCCTTTCTTGTAAGGAAGTATCTGAGACGGGAGTTCCGTAGTCGACCTCTCAGCCCTGATCAAGTTTGTCGAACAAACTTCGTCCAGCGTGGAACAGCAGAATCGATCAGACTGGTAACGAGGCGACAGGACTCCTTAGGCCCTGGATCGGAAGTACGGGTACTTTCAGTGTCCATTCCATCCATCTTCCAGGAAGCTCGTGGAATTCAGCCTAGACTACAGGTATTCCTGCTTAAGATGCAGTGTGGCGATCCCGCCGTGGCATCGCAGGTTTTTTTCCCCAGAGAACTCTCCCTGCTTTCCTCATGGCCGCTCAGGTGCAGGCTTCCGCCTCCTTCGCCTTTTGGAGGTTTGGTCAACTCCAGTAGGCTCGGGTTCGACCTTCTTCAGCGCCGGGACAAGCTTCCGGATGCTTACCATGAGGGGGGGTTCATGGTATTTTGCTAGGAGCCTTCTCTTCTTCTTCTGCCTCAACATCTGGAGTATCTAGCCATGATATTGAGTCAACGGCCTTACCACGTTGGAAACCCCGCTTCTCGTCCGTCCAGCGAGGTTAAGCAACGTCGGTTCTGGTCGGTACTTGGATGGGTGACCGCCTGGGGAGGCCAGATTCTGTTGCCAGCCTTCCCTTCAGTTGACTGTGGCAAGGCTGAGGGGAGTCGCAGTACCTGTTCTCAGTCAAGCAGAGCTTTCAGCCCTACCTTGGAACGTTTCCTAGTTCTCTTTTCCTCATTGACCCGTCTAAAGTTCCGAACGGTCGCCTCTGGATAAGTTCCCTGTGGGGCGGCCCAAGTTCCGGTGGTTTCAAAGCAACGATTAACCGGACTTTCTGGCCCCTATGGGACCAGCGGAACGATTAGACCTGCAATGGGTGTTGACCTATGGAACCTCTTGATGGGAGTGGATATTCTCGTCCTTTCCCCACATTTTTTATGCTGGTCTCGGCCTCGTCAAAGAAAGGGGGGCGGGGGGGATGTTCCTGTCCAGGCTTATGGTCAGGACCTGAAGGATATCTCTCCATCATTCAGGCAGGCTTAGAGGCCATAGTCTGGCCCCTCTACAGATCCTACAGCTCCTGCCGAGTCGCTCCGTGCTCGTCGACTTCATGGTTCTGGCGTGTTCTAACCAGCAGGGGACGCAGTTTCACACCTTCGTATCTTGCAGTAGAGATACTGAGTTGATTTGAGATACTCAATACCACCATCGGCTCTCTCATTCCGGGCAGAGGAATGTTCTCTCTGACTATCCGAGCAGAGCCTCGTAGAGAGAGTGTACCTGGGGGTCTTTGGCCTTGAGTAACCAGCAAGTCCTGGTCTGGGGGACCTGATTGCGACAGCTTGGAACCTCGATCGCGACAGCTTAGAACCTCAAGCTTCCGCTGTTCTTCCCCCCAGTCTCAGACCCCGAGACTCTGGCAAGATGCAGTCCGGGGATGGTAGGACAACATCGACGCCTGCGTCTTCCCTCCTTTGTTGTCTGTTGAGAATGGGTCTCAACAAGACCAGGTTGTCTGTCAACCTTTCAATGGCCCTGAGAGCTCCACTGGGACTATGCGCATAATGGTTTCCGGACCCTCGCCTTCCCCTGACGGAACTCCCGGGAGAGCTTCTACCACGGCACAGGCGACTCAAACAACCGCACTGCAACATCTTTCACGAGCCGGGGCGTCGCTTCGGCTTCATGCCTGGGGACACTACGCCTCCTCCTCAAGAAGAGACAACCCGCTACAGTCGCGGGACGGAGGTCGCGTCATCTGCGATAGTCATCCGCAGGGGTCTTCCAGGCGAAGTGGAGAGTCTTCGGTGGTTGGTGTCGTGGGAGATATACCTCTTCCCTTGAGGCCTCTTCTCCAGCAATAACGATCTTCTTGCCTTTCGGCGGGAGGAAACTCCTTTTCGCTCTCGGCATTGAAGCCTGTTGCTCAGCCTTTCCCTGACCTTCAGGCTTAAAGGAATAACTTTTTCCTTCCCGCTGGACCTTTCCTCGCTCATGCGAAGCTGCGAACGTTCCTGCCCTAGTCGGAGTGAGACCTCCAACTTGGAGCATGGCTCGGACTTTTTAGTCCCTTAAGAGATCTTCTCAAGACCCTTTACGTCAGGCCTCTGATCGTATTCCGTCTTGGGGCTCCTGCTCACTCTGGCCGCGGCCAGTGTGTAAGCAATCTTCTTGGTCTCGTACAACTCCGCCCTTTCTAAGGAATGGGGGAAGGCAACATTCAGGTTCGCTCCTGAGTAGTTGGCTAGACTCAGAATCTTGGGGTCCCGGCCCTTCGGTCCAATTCCTTCAAGATTTCGAGTCACCATTCTGTATCTGATGTCCCAAACCTTCTCCTTCTTGCCAGTAAAGGAATCGAGAGGTTAGCTTTGGGAACAGCTGCAGTTTGTCCTCAGTTGCAGCCGGTTTGGGAGCACAAGAAGGACACGGGGGAGAGTCATCTCGACCTGACTCCGGTCCCTCCCCCGTCACGTCGCCCTACAGCACGATGTCTGTTACATCGCAACGTCCCTCGCCTTCGAGTAATACTACTCTGTGATGCAGGTGCTACATGCTGGAGTCTGGAAGCGTCTAATGACCTTCGCAGCCCGCTTCCTGCAGAGCGTGACCCACAGGAATTTCGATACGTTTTCTCTCGCTCTGTGGTGGCTACACAACAGCTGGTCTAACCTCAGGCTCCTTTTTGGACAGGTAGCAGAAGGTTGAGGGCATTGTTATCAGGTTTTAGTCTGCATGAACGAAAGAAGTATGTCTGGCCCTTACTTCTTTCTTAATCATCCCCTCTACTGGGAAGCAGCATCCCGGTCTCTGCATAGCTGACCTCGAACCTCTGCAGGTAAACCATGCTTCCTTGTGTTCCGAGTATTGAGTCAATACTGTCGCGTCCCCCATACCCTGACGAGGTGGTATTGGGAACGTCCTAACCCAGAGTTCCTTCTGGAACTCCAGGTCAACTGCCTAGGACAGGTCACACTTCTTCCTTCACACACAAGCTTATGTAGGCCACGCGGTTCCTTGCGGAGCAAGGAACTTGTGAGGTGCAGGGACTCCTTTTCTCGAGTGCGACTCACTCGGATTCTGAGTCCACGGGTAAAGCCAAAGCCAGTATGGCTGGGGACTTTCCACCCTACCTAAGGGGTAAGTCACCCAATGTAAATAATGTGGTTTGTATTTCGGTTACGGAACAAATGGCAAATTCGAAGATAATTTGTATTTTTCCTAACCATACAAACCTTAGCTATTTACACATATTTGCCCGCCAGCCCTGTCCCCCAAGACAAGTCCTACCTCTAAGTGAAAGTGAGCTTCACCAGTGTATGAGGGGGGGGGGTAGCTAGCTACCACTCCCCTACCCCCCGCTAACTAGCACGGGGGGTAATACACCCTCGTTAAATTCTAATGGCTCGCCATTTCAGCTACGCTAAAAGGTAAACCCAATGTAAATAGCTAAGGTTTGTATGGTTAGGAAAAATACAAATTATCTTCGAATGTCATTTTTGTTAATTTTTACAAAGGATTTAGAATTGTGTGGTATTTTTTGTTTTTCTCGGGGTATGTGGGAAGGGGTTTGGTTGAAGGGTATTAGTTGTATATTACTGTCCTCCCATGTTGCTATGTTTATTTAAAAGTTTTTTATTTCCAAGTACTGTACAGTATTTTAGTTACCGACAGATTTTGATGTTGGATTCTGTCAATTTGTTGCCTAGTCACCTTGATATAATTAACATGACTGAAACAATCAAACCTATTGGAGACCTGTATCTTGTACAGTTGATGTTTTAAACCATATTAATTTTTTAAAATTTTTTAAATAAGGTTATTATTCCTAAATGATAGCATTCCAAGTGAGGAAGGATTAGGCTCCCTAGTTAATTTAGGTTATTTTTGGTAAGGTTACAATGTATTCCTACTTTACCCTTTTTGTTATTCACCCCAACCAAAGGTCATGGTTTTCCAGTTGTCTTGAATTATTATTATAATTATTATTTGTTCCAACACGAAGTACTTACCTCGAACTACTTTCTTAGGAGTATCTGGGATCTCCTCCCATCCGACCAGAGTTTTATGTAGTTTACTCTAAACCCATTTTCTATGAGGGGTAACTTCAGGGGGAGTGATACGCCCCACGAGGCTACCCCCGGGTCAGAGAGCATGCTTGCTCAAGTCTCGACTTCCAGTAAGTTCTCTGGTCGCGTCGCGATATCATCTCGCCGCTCTCCTTTATCCCAGTGTGACTTGTGTGTCCCCGACCCTTTGTGTCTCACGCAGTTCCCACGTGGTCCCTTTGTGCTTTCTCTGTGCGCGCTTGTGTCTCGTAGTGCTTCTCCTTCATCATAGAGCATCCTCCCCGTTGTCCTGGGCCTATGGCCGGCAAATCGTGTGGTGCGTTCCTCTCGAAACCCGAAGTTGACCTGCACTCCTTGTGTTCGTCGTGCAGGGGCAGCGTGTGTTCCCCTTCCGACACGTGTCCGGAGTGCGAGTCTTGGAACGAGATGCAGTGGGTGCGGTATAGCACCAAAAAGAAGGCGACGAAGAAGTCGTCTAAGAAGACCGTCACTTCTTCCCTTGCTTCGACGGGCGCCTCGTCGGTCCGAGCTTCTCTCCCAACCTCCCCGACCCAGAGTAGGGGACGAGGTAAGTCCGTTGCGGGGAAGAGGCCCGCAGCCCTTCCCCAAGAGTCTGATCTTCATGACAGTGGGGTTGTGGCGTCTTTCCAGGCGAGTGAGGGGCCTGAGGGAGGGGCGGGAGTGTTTTCGGGAGATGGTGGCCTGGTGCCTGCAGGTCACGTCTCCTCTGATGACCCCATGTGGGGTAATAATGTTGCTAATTTCTCCCCAGCCTCTTGGGCTTGCATTTCAGATGGTTCAACAGCCGAGGGCGATGTCGAGAAGGAGCTTTTCCCGCCATCGAACCCCACTGCTTGGGTTCCCCCTAAGACGCCCTTCAGGTCTCCGATGAGGATGGAGGATGACTACGGGACCTGGTCTCCCACGGGAGAGCCTCCTCGCTACCCCCCCAGCACCGTTGGCCGTCTTTCCAGAGGTTTTTCTGCAGGCGTCGTCTTCCACGGAGCGTCGCAGGAATCCTCCTACATCACCGCGGGAGGCGAGGCCTTCGAAGAGGGCCTATAAGTAGTCGGTCTCCTCAGTGGAGGATTCTTCCTGCTCTTCGGAGGATGAGGCGCTGAGGAAGCTCAGGAGGCGAAAGGGGAAGTCCCGCAGGAAGACGTTGCTCTCTCGCTCCCCCTCGAGGTCGCACCACGAGAGTCGGCGCCCAAGATCCCCCAAGAGCAACGAATGGGTGATGGTTCACCGAGACAGGCTTCTGGAGCTAGCTGCGGCGCCGGGCCCCTCAAGTTGGCGTCCGAGGACGAGCTCCCCGGATAGATACTCCTCCGGCAGCAGCGGCACCCAACGGAGGGATTCCTCATGGCAGGTTCCAGTTGACAGGCATAAGACCGCGAAGGTTCCGACTCCATCCGCCCAGCGGAGAGAGTCGCCCCTTCGGTCTGGCAGCCGAGTCCTGACCTCCAAGGGCCACCTAGCTCGGCACAAGCGCAGCCCTCGGCCTTCCTCAATGAGCAGGCCCGCAGATTCGAGGACCTCCAGGAGAGATGTTAGACCCAGGATGGAGGCCCCCTTTCCGACGGAGATGCCCGTCCTTCGTCGGGAACCCTCGCGCGAGCGTCGGTCCAGGACTCCCCCACGTGCGAGGTCCTCCGTCGGGGTACCCTCGTCACTTGTACCAGCACCCCCGTCGGAGGAGCTCGACGACCATGGAGAGGGGTCAGCAGCAGAGGTATCGGCCTATCGGAGGGTGATACGCCTCATCAGAAGTCACCACAGGCTGGACTTACTGGAACCCTCCTCCGAAGATGCTTGGCGCTCCAGCCTCAATAGAATAGTGGACACCCCAGTCCAGCAGTCCTTGGCCCTCCCTTTGGCGAGGGACGTTTATTTGGGAAAGGGTCACGTGGACAGGATCGTGGCCAACCACGCAGAGGCGCCCAAGAGCCAGAGCGCCTCCAAGCTGCTCCAGGGCCTGAAGTCCCAGAGCAGGTTCCACCTCCCAGAGGGACAGCGAGCGGGCGCCTGTGCACTGGAACCAGCACTCACCGTGTTAGGGCAAGGAGCCTCAGAAGAAAGGGCGTCCACGGCTCCAATCTGCTTCTCTCCTTCGGAGGCGGTCATGATGGAGGAGATGTCGAAGGACCTTGTCAATGTCTCCTCCTGGTTAGACTGGTGGGCCGCCACCCTGGTGGGTGTTCAGTCGTCCTATGACCTGTCAGTTCCGGAGACCCAGGCCTTGCTCAAGGAACTCATCAGCTCGGGAGGCAAGGCCCGGAAATTCTTGTCATACCAGTCGTTAGCCATGTCCGCCAACTGGGTCCTACGAAGGAGGGACACTGTTTTGAGCAAGATAACTAGGAGGTTGCCGGACAGAGAGGCCAGATCTCTGATGAACCTGACCCTGTGGGAAGACTCAATCTTTCCCCCGAAGGCAGCGGAGGAAGCGATGGAGAGAATTCCGAGAATGAAGGAACCGTTCGAGACCAGGCTCCACCCGGTCAGAAGGCCGACGTTCAGAAGGTCCTCCGTTGACACGCCTCGCCTTCCTCGGCCCACTCCTAACCACCCTAGGAGAGACAACTCGGCGACAACATGGTCCCAGTCGTGTCAGCCCTCCCGTAGGGGATCAGCCTCGAACCAAACCGCCTATAGAATGTCCCTCGCGGCGTCCAGAAGAGGCCATTCAGGCCGCTCATCGAGGAGAAGATAGGGAGGGAGGCCCCCTACTTCTGCCGAAGCCTCAGGTGGGGGGATGCCTCAAACATTTTTGGCAAGCATGGGAAGAACACGGAGCAGACCCGTGGACCGTGACGGTTCTGAAAGAAGAGTACAGGTTGCCCTTCCTAGTGGACCCTCCTCCTCTGATACCAGATCAGCAGGCGGAGTGGCTAGTCCCTAAGGATCCCTTGAAACGGACAGCTCTGCAGGGAGAGGTCTCAGCGATGTTGGCAAAAGGAGCAATGGAATCTGTTTGGGACCCAGGTCCTGGGTTCTACAGCAGGCTGTTCCTGGTTGAGAAAGTGACAGGAGGTTGGAGACCGGTCATAGACCTCTCCGCTCTCAACAAGTTCGTCTGCAAGACGGACTTCAAAATGGACACTCCAAAATCAGTCTTGGCATCCTAGGGAAGGGGACTTCATGATGTCAGTAGATCTCAAGGATGCCTACTTCCAGATCCCGGTTCATCCCTCCAGCAGGAAGTACCTATGGGAGAACCAGACGTTGCAGTTCAAGACCCTCTGCTTCGGGTTGTCCACTGCCCCCCAAGTCTTCACAAGGGTCTTCACAACGGTCTCAGTCTGGGCACACGAACAGGGCATCCGCCTGATTCGTTACCTGGACGACTGGTTGCTACTTTCAGCCTCAGAGGAAGTACTGAAGGAGCAAGGCGCGATGTTCCTCCAGTTCTGCAACGTTATGGGGATCACCATCAACCTAAAGAAGTCCCAACTGATACCCTCCACCAGGACGACCTACCTCGGCATGGTTCTGGACTCCCGGTTAGTGAAAGCCTTCCCCTCCGTGGACAGGCTGGACAACTTAGACCAGGTCCTCTGCCCCTTCCTGGCGGACCAACCCAGGAGGGCAAAGGACTGGCAGAGACTAATAGGTCACCTTGTGTCTCTGGAGAAACTGGTCTCCCAGGGCAGGCTAAAGCTCAGGGAGGTCTAATGGAACCTGAAGGAGAACTGGATCCAAACGGATTCCCCCCACAGAGTGGTCCCGGTGTTTCCGAACACGAAACGGGTCCTGGAGTGGTGGAGCTGCAGGATGAACACTCAAAGGGATGCCCTTTGCGGCCGACCCTCCGGAGGGGCTCCTGTTCACGGACGTGTCGAAGGAGGGGTGGAGTGCTCATCTCTTCGGGAAATCAGCAAGAGGGAACTGGACAGCCCTAGAGAAGACCCAGCACATAAACGTTCTAGAGTTGAGGGCAGTACAAAGAGCGTGCCTGGAGTTTTTACACCTACTCCGGGGAAACACCGTAGCGTTGATGTGGGACAACGCCACGGTAGTAGCTTACATAAAGAAGCAGGGAGGCCTAAGGTCGAAGGAGCTGTGCGTCCTCACATTACAACTTCTGGAATGGGCCGAAGTTGAGCAGATAAGAATATCAGCGAGGTTCATCCCAGGGAAAAGGAACGTCCTCGCCGACGGCCTCAGCAGGATGGGGCAAGTGGTAGGATCCGAATGGTCTCTACACCCGGAAGTAGCCAGTTCCGTCATTCAGAAATGGGGTTCGCCGGTGATGGACCTCTTCGCAACAAGGCTGAACACGCAGCTCCCCGTGTTCTGTTCTCCTGTTCCAGACCCAAAAGCAGCGTTCAAGGATGCCTTCCAACATCCGTGGGACAATCTCGACGTGTACGCTTTTCCCCCCTTCGGGATGCTCAGGCAGGTCCTCAACAGGGTGAGAAGGACAAGCAACCTACAGATGACTTTGGTAGCGCCCTGGTGGCTGGAGAGAGAGTGGTTCGTGATGTTGGGCTACCTGAGACGGTCATCGACAGCTGTATACCAGGCTAAGTGGGCCACCTTTACCAAATGGTGCGCCACTAGGAACATCAGGCCCCTGAAGGCCTCCATCCCGCAAGTAGCGGACTTCCTAGTTTACCTCAGGGACGTGGTCAACATGTCCATTCCAGCCATCAAGGGAGTCCGCGCGGCTTTGGGCCAAGTTTTTCTCCTGAAGGGCATAGACCTGGGTAACTCAAGACATATCTCAATGCTTATTAAGAGCTTTGAGCAATCATGCCCCCCCCCCCCCCCCCCCCCCCCCGCAAGCTGTGAAGGTGCCACAATGGGACGTGGCAAGGGTCCTGAAAATGTTATCCGAGCCTCCGTTCGAGCCCCTGAAAGACATCGTGGACAAGGATCTCACTCTCAAGACAGTTTTCTTGCTGGCGTTAGCTTCAGCTAAACGGGTAGGCGAGATTCGTGGTCTGTCCTACGAAGTTGCTCACTCGAAAGGTTGGCGAGAAGTCACGTTCAAGTTTGTTCTTTCCTTCGTAGCTAAGACCCAGAACCCTGCTGTATGGGACCCCAGGTTTGAGGGTTTCTCTATTCCGGCAATCCCCCGGTCAGACGACGTGAAGGATTTGTGCCTATGCCCCGTCAGGGCAGTGAGAAAATACTTGGAAAGAACAGCAAGACTCCGGCCCAGGATCAAGAGTCTTTTTGTTTCCACTGGCCTCGTGAAGAAGCCAGTCTCGAAGAATACCATCTCCTTATGATTGCGGCAGGTCATCATCAAGGCCTAGAGTAAGGCGGGAATCCCCCTGCCGGGGAAACCCAAGCCCCATGACATTAGGGGCCTGAGTACTACGTTGGCCTTCGAGAAAAATATGGCAGTGGGTCAGATCCTAAGGGCAGGCACCTGGGTCAACCAGCCTACCTTCACGGCTCACTATTTGAAGGACTATTCAAGAAGATCCCTGGACGGGTTCTCGATAGGTACCGTCGTTTCAGCGCTCCAAACGATTTAAAGGCATAGCCTCAGTGATAACCGTGAGTAACAAGCACAAGAGACATAGGTTCGTTCCTTAAACCCCCTTGTACTTCCTTCCCCCTTTTTCCGCTTCAAGTGGGCTCTGTGAGGGCCCTGAGCCAGAGACGAGTACCTCAACAAGAGGAAGACATATCCCCTAGGATTTCTTGCACAGGTGAGTTTCTTAGACACTAGATGGGTTTTTGTGTAGTTTCCTCTCAATCGTTTTCTATGGAGTCAACACGACCTAGCCACTTTCTAGGTCTCTGGATATTCCTCAGCACGGTCTCAAGAACTTTTTAGGGCCACGCCCACATCCTAAAGTATAAGTCTCCTAAAAAAGTAGTTCGAGGTAAGTACTTCGTGTTGGAACAAATCACAAATTTTAGGTAATTTTTATTTTTCCTAACAGTACTTACCGCGAACTACTTTCGGGTAATGGCCCACCCTGCCTTCCCCGAGTGCCCCCTGGTTTTCTTTGAGACTTTAGCAACCAGAACTTACTGGAGGTCGAGACCTTAGCCAAGCATGCTCTCTGACCCGGGGTTAGCCTCGAGGCGCGTATCACTCCGCCTGAGGTTACCCCTCATAGAAAATGGGTTTAGGGTAAACTACACAAAACTCTGGTCGGATGGGAGGAGATCCCAGTAGTTTGAGGTAAGTATTGTTAGGAAAAATACAAATTACCTAAAATTTGTGATTATTATCATCATTAATCTCGTATTATCATTCTTGGAGGTGGACCTTTGTTTCTAAAAATACTCCTTTCCCAATTACAGGTTGGAATCATTTAAAACCCACATAAAAAAAATTTGTGTACTGTATACCGTAGTAGGAAATATTGATTAAAATCTTGATGTATGATTTGAAGATATTAACCTTTCTGGTCAGTCTATAAGCCATTCCATGAAGGAACTTCCATCTTGACCCTAACTGCCAATATCACCAGTAAAGTGCTATTTGCCCTTTAAAGCATTGGCATTTCCATATCTGATGCAGGGGCTGAAATATCATTGTAAAAGTTTCGTTCACCTTTGGCCTTAGTTTTATGACTTGCAATGCTGTTTGGTTTTTTTGTTGTTAATTTCAGTTATTTTATTCAAATCTCGACTTGCAATGCGGTTTGGTTTTTGTTGTTAATTTCAGTTATTTTATTCAATTCTCGACTTGCAATGCGGTTTGGTTTTTGTTGTTAATTTCAGTAATTTTATTCAATTCTCGACTTGCAATGCGGTTTGGTTTTTGTTGTTAATTTCAGTTATTTTATTCAATTCTCGACTTGCAATGCTGTTTGGTTTTTATTGTTAATTTTAGTTATTTTATTTTATTCTCTTTCTTTTTACTTACGTATTGTGTTTAAATTCTTCAAATCTTTATTAGTGTAGTAATGAATGAATAAATGTTGAGAGTAATGCTGTTTGTCTGTCATGGATGTTTTGTTAAAGGGGTGTTATTTTTTACATGATATACTTCGAGAAAAATATTTATGGAAGTTTATTTTTTCAGTTTGGAGAAAGAACAGACTGACTTGTCCAGAGTTTCTCAGGAGTCAAGCCAAAAAGTTTTGGAACTTCAGCGGAAAATTCAGACTGCAAGAGAACAGGTATGGATTTGAGTTTTGTTTTAATTGGTTTAAAAATACTTTTGGCCATATATATTGGGGTGTTTTGACTCTTCTCGTTTAACTATAATGCAGTGGTTCTCAACTTGTGGTCAGTGGTGACTGGTTGGTTTACAGGATGTTCACATGGTGATAACTTGTAGATGAATGCAAATTCTTGTTAATATATTGAAAAACAAGTGTGAAAAACTTGATCAAAGTAGGTACAGTACATGATTATTCATGCCGAGCAGATTGCATCAGTCAGTTTTGTTTTTTTTTTTGTTTTTTTTTTTTTCTTCAAGTGTGATATGATTTTGTTCTAACTAAGTTATAGTAATAAAGTATAAAGTAGGGAGGGAGAGAAGAACAGTAAAATATATTTGGTCATTATCCTGGTTTTAAAACACTAATGGTGTTAAATAGTTGGTTGTACAGTAATCCTTTGTCATATTGCTGTTCATGTATCACGCTCTCAGTGCATCACAGATTTTTTATTTAATATATGTAACTTAACTCCTCAGTACATCGCTTGTTTTTGCAGCCGAATTATTGGCTTACAGTAGATTACAATATTTATTTAATAGTGATAAGAAAGTTCCTAAGTCTAATTGCAAAGAAGTGATTCCAAATTATTAGTGCTCTAGTAGTTTATAGTACTGACTTTATTGAAATTTTGTTTTGAAAGAAATGCAGTACACATTTTAATTCCTGTGCATGATATATTAGTAAAAATTAGATTGTTCTTAATATTTTTTTAGTTGTGCTAATGGTTTGTGACAAAGAAGGGGTTTGGAACCACTGGTATAAATGCAAGGCTAGTTGTCATATACAGTACCTTGAAGTTTTTTTCCCTTCTATCAGGTTTGTAAACTTCCTGGGGTAGAGTACAGCAAGGAAGAGCAGTTGAAGCATCTTGAAGCCCTAAGGAAGCAGTTGCTCCTGAAGAAACGATTGCTGCTGAAATACAAATCCAAAAGTGAAACACAGCACTGAGAGGTATGCTTAATTATGGTAACATAAATTTTGTTTCTTAATATTGTTCCGAGATTTTGTCCATTGCTGCGTGTACCTGCAAGGTATCGTGTTATCTTTTTATGCCACATTAAATAACTTCGCTTGCACGGTTAAAATAGAAATTTATTCGCATGATTTTCTTCATAGCCGCTTGCAATACTGCTAAGACAAAGTGTAGATATGAGCGAGATATATGTTGAACAAATTAGCTTATATAACCGCTATTTTCAAAAGTGGATCAAGATTGGAGGCAAGCAATTATAGACTTGTTAGTCTAACATCACATATTATGAGAGGGTAATAAAAAAGAAAAGAATGAATCATTTGGGTAAAAGTAATTTGTTTTTATAGGTCAACACGGTTTTGTGCCCAGAAAAAGTACACAAACCCAACTGATAGCACACTATGAAAACATAAAAAAATATGATAATGAAAAAGACACAGATGTGATCTATCTAGATTTTGCAAAACCCTTTGACAAGGTAGACCATAATATGTTAGAGAAAAAAAAATGAGAAAGCATATTATTTTGGGAAAGATAGGAAAATGGGTATAAGAATTCCTGCAAAACAGAAAACAGATAGTGGTTGCAAATGACGAGAAATCAGATGAAGACCAGGTAATATCTGGCGTGCCACAAGGTACGGTATTAGCTGCACTGCTGTTTGTTATTATGATCTCAGACATAGACTGTGATGTTGAAAACTCTTTAGTGAGAAGTTTCGCCGATGACACAAGAATAAGTAGAGAAATTACTTGTGATGAAGATAGGAACTCACTACAAAGATGCGAATCAATAAATTATGTAAACAGAGAAGGAATGGTATATGCATACAAGGGACCTAGTAACGTGACAATCACAAACAAGGAAGCAATTAAAAGACCTTGGTGTAATGTTAAATAGGAATATGTTATGCAACGACCAAATAGCAACACTGTTGGCTAAATGTAAAGCAAAGATGGGAATGTTTAGAAAAGCTGAACACATGATTATGCTTTACAAAACTTATATACGAGTACACTCAAGTACTGCAATGTGATGGTATTCACACTACCAAAAGGATATTGCACAAATAGAGAGTGTACAAAGGTCCTATACTGCTAGAATAGAAGAAGTTAAGGACCTTGTCTACTGGAAAAGACTGCAATTGTTAAAACTATACAGTCTAGAAAGGAGAAGAGAACGCTACATGATAATACAAGCATGGAAGGAAATAGAAGGAATTACCGAAAACATCACAGCTAAAAATATCAGAAAGAGCAAGTCTAGGTAGATTAATAGTGCCCAAAACTATACCAGGAAAACTAAGGAAGGCGCACAGGGCATTAATCCACTACGCACCAGCATCGATAATGCAGCGACTATTTAATGCGCTGCCAGGTCATCTAAGAAACATATCAGGAGTGAGCATAGATGTGTTTAAGAATAAGCTCGATAAATACTTAAGATACATCCCAGACCATCCAAGACTGGAAGATGCAAAATACACCGGAAGATGCATTAGCAACTCTCTGGTGGATATACGAGGTGCCTCACACTGAGGGCCCTGGGGGAACCCAAACATAGAATAAGGCAATAAGGAGGGTAGTGCCATCAGTGTACTACACCTGTTGCATTGTAGGCTTTATTTAAGGGTCTTTACAGTGTCTCCTTGACTCAGTTGCATCCTTTTTAGTCTTCTATTATACTTCAAATCAAACTTTATATGCTTTTTATCTTCCATCCTGCTTTCCTACCTCTTTTGACTTTTAATACATTGTACGGTTTTGATGTTTCCTCCTGGGTGCTAAATGGCCTTCAATCCAATCACTGTGGTCGTGAGATTATAAGCATACTGTAGTTACCCTATATTCTCCTAGAAAAACTTGATAATGAATGTATCGAGTGAGAGTTTAATGGCAAACTACCTTGCGGTGCCCTTTAGGCATAAAAGGATTTTGGTGTTGTTCCATTACTCCCTAGCTGTACCCACTTTTAACGTAATTGTTACCTCTTATCCCTCTTCTTTTCATCATCTTACTGTCCCACCTCTTGCAATAACTTTGCAATAGTTTCAATTTCCAATCCCAGATTGGTCTCAGATTATGGGCACTTTCAGCATAGACTGAAATTTATATCTTGCATAAGCAGAGACATCAGAAATATTATGCATATCAGTTGCCTGGATGAGTTAGTGGTATTAAAGCTCATCTTAAGGTATAACTTCTAGTGATAGGTGAGGTTGAAGGTTGTTTCAATTTACAAGGACATGATGATTATGGCTTACATAAGGAGAAAGGAGTGATAAGGTCCGAGTCCCTCTAGTTTAGCGAAAGAGCGGAAGTGAGACATACAATTATTATCTTGCCTTATATCGAGTCAGCTTAAACTATTAGCCAATTAACTAGGAAGGAAATGTGTGGTCTTGTCATCCCCTAGTTAAAAGTTTGGAAATGGATATCGGGAAAGCCAAATATTGATATAATTTATTTTCTCTAAATTTATGGAAATCTATTGTTCATCAGTACATGCCAGGGACAATGGATGCAATGCTCCAGAATTGAAAGCGTCTAGACCTTTTTTGCTTTTCCTCCATTATCAATAATTCAATCAGAGATCAACCAATTCCCTAAGACTATGAATTTTCAATCTGTGTTCACTACATGGCAGTGGTACCAAAACTGTTGTTACTTTCTACTCAGATGGGATTCCGTACAACCAAAATCTCATTTCTTTCATCTAGACCTCCATGTGCTTTAGCTAGCCACTGATATACATTGCAGAAGAAATTCAGTGGATGATTTTTATCATTGTGATTGGTGGTAGTAAAGATGTGCCATCAAAGCTAAGTCCGAGAATATTGTTGTTTTTATGCTTATGTATTGAGAGGAGGTTAACTTCGGCTATCAAAGAGTACAGATGAGTACTCTATAGTATTTAATTCAGTTCTTGAATGTATTAAATTAGATTAATTAACATCAGATATTGTTTACCAAGAATTTAAGGCATTGATGATTACAAAACTATGTGTTGAACAGAATATTCTCTAAAATTTTAATGTAGGTTTAAGAATTTTTAGGAAACACAATAATAGAAAAAAATAAAAAGTAAGATTTTTAGGAAGTCCTGAGTGTGAATCTGTAAAATAGGTTGACACAAATTAACTGTGATAAATCTTTTCCTTTTAGTATTGGCTGCAGTCACTTACTAGCAAGTTACAGGCTGTATATTAACATGTATGCTTATAAGTGTAGAGTTGTAATTAGTACTTTCTTGTATGATTGTTAATGTTATTTTCAATGTACGATTTCATTCATTACCAACCTAAATAATGTGCGAGGTAGCTTATGTTTTGAAGGTAAATTTCATGAAAATAAAGGATGAAATATATTATTTCCATATTAACTTAAAATTAGAATAGGTGCTTTCACTTATGTTTATGTAACATGGTAAAAATTTTAGCTTTAAGATTTATCAGTATACAATACACTAAATTAGTCTGATGTATGGGATAAATGTATTAACTGGCCAAAGTTCTGTGATGTTTCTATAGGACATGATGTAATACTATTGTAGCTGATCACAGCGGGGGGAAAATACAGTAGCAATAGGGAAGATTTTTTTTTTTTTTTTGCCAAAGCGTATATAAACCTTTCGTCCTTTGAAATCGGGAAAGTTTTTAGTGAAGCTGGAACAACTGGGGAAATCACAGTTGGTGGGTATGGAAGAATAGCTCCGCCCACTTTCCTGTGAAAGACTCCTCACTTAAGTCTTTGGCAGCATCGAGTAAAGACATACTGTTGTGGCCTATCCAAATGCTGGCAGTCTGAGTGGTTGATTGTTGTCTTTACTAACATTATTATGGAAGCAAAGTATGATATTCATAAATTTGCGAGGAAGAGTGGATGCTGTAATTGGTTTATGGCATTTGGGGATAGATCTATACACACACACACACACTTCTGTAGGGGTCATGTCTGTTTGTAATCTTCCCCATATCTCTTCAGTGGCAAGCCTTTGCTCTTAGGAGGTGAAAAAAGGCTAAAGGGAACTCTTGACATCATCCATGGCAATGCCTAAAATAATATAGAAGCAGCCCTATAGCTCTTTTCTCCCCCTATCAACATCACAGGTTGCTGAAACTTCTAGGTATAGCTATACTGTATGCCTTGGGCTCAGTCCCCAAGGAGTGTGCATCAAGAGTCTGATCTACATTGGTAAATTTTTCAGGGTTTTGGGGGTGTTTGGGGTTCTCGGTTATTGCTGCACTCCAATGTGCGCTAGTCTCTATTTACCGTGCAGACTGCTGGCAATGATTTTGACCTAAAGTAGTGTTTTGCAGTTAGGCCCTCCTTGTCTTTCTTGAGAAAGTTAGTATAAGGCTCATTTGCCCCCCCCCCCCCCCCTTGTCCACAGTGATAGTGAAACTAGTGGTGACCACAAAGAAGCCAGTGAGTATGAAGCCCAAAAAGGTTTAAAGCCCAAGATTGTGTCCTTTGATTCCCCCTGTGCTAAGGGAAAAAAAAAAAGTCACAAAGAATTCCACCCCAAATCAAGTAATGCCTGTACAATTGAAGCCAGTGTCTTGGGGACACAAAATGGCTTTCTTTATGAGAGTTGCGTCTTTGCCAGCACAAGTAGTGCTCTAGGGAAGTAAGATTTCCAGTGGTTGCGTCACCCCTTTGTTTTGGTCTGCACTGCTCCCAGATTTTCAATCTGGTATTTACATTGGTGACGACTTGGGCCTGCTCTCATTGGATGTGTCTCTTGAAGTATCTTGACTATTAGTTGATCCTCGGCTCCTGTGAGAGGCAGTTGCTACAGGATCGAGATTGCCTGCACTCCTTTTGTTGAGATCAGGGGATCATGATAGCTGATGGACATGGCAGCAGTGAGAGTCTTTCCACCAAAGGAGTGCATCATCAAGTTCAGAGATGTAGCACACGCTTTTTTGTCTAAAATAGTACTCCCACCTCGAAGTTAGGCGATTCTTGTCCACCTTTACTCTTAGGAGAAGCTTATTCCTCACAGACGACTCCACTATAGATCCTTCATTGGTGTTTTTAGGATCACTGGTTGGTCTCCATGGATCCCCTGAACTATCCTCTTCTAGTGGGACTTGAGGAAAGGGCTGATCTTAGCAATGGTGGGACAAAGAAAATCTCATGAATGGAAGCCTGCTTTATTCCCCACCTCCTGACATGCAGCTTTTCTCAGATGCGTCGAAGGAGAGTTAGGGCTCTCACCTAGTGTGTTGTCAGGAGAAAAGTGTTTGCACATCATTTTGGAAATGCAGTCGGGTGTTTCTGGTACTGCAAGTGTTCCATGAATGTTTGACTAGCCTCTTGGTGATATTTCTGAGCAACAACACCAAATATGCACGGTTTCTCTTCCTCTTAGAAATTAGACAAAGCAGAGGCACATTTGGGTGGCGGACTGTGCCATAGAACTGTCGGCTAGATTTATTCTGGGCAAGAAGAAATACTTGCTGACATGCTTAGTTTTCAGGGCCAGGTTGTATGGTTGGAATGGCCCTTGCATTTTTGCTTCGCATAATGGCTTTTACCTTGTGGGACTCGCCTGGAATCAACCTGTTTGCAACACGGCTAAACAGGAAACACCATGTTTTGTTCTCTCTTCTTAGATTGATGGGCTGTTCAAGGACATTTTCCAGAACCCATGGAAGTGCCTGGGTGCATTCGTATGCATTTTTCCCGCTTAGCCTAATGGTATCCTGATCTGTTAGCACTGAGAGAAAAACTCCCGTGAAACACTTCACTGTCACCCTCACCATCAGAAGTATCACTAATCTATGAAGTCATTTGCAATTCAGGGTTGGAGGCTATCCAATATTGCCTTTGAGTGAAAGGCTTTTGGCACAGAACAGCACAGATGTCTGCATAACTGAAATGGTCCTTTGAAGCTGTCTGGGTACCTGGGATGGTTCTCTGACGCTATCTGCTAGTAATACCACTGAAAGTCATCTGTTTTTTGTGATTAGCGTTGTTGAATGGGTACTGCTCTGATCAGAGTATCTCTTGCCCAGATTGCAGATATCCTCGTCTATCTTTGCAACTGGAGGGCAAAAATCTTTTCTCATCGTGAGAGTTGTAAACTGTTTGCTCTATGCTCATGAGGAGCTTCAAACAGTTTTGCCCACTCCAGAATCTGGAGTCCCCTGAGTGGGATGAGACCCGTTTTCTAAATTCTCTTTCGCATACCCCTTATGAGCCTTTGAGAAAGTCGTCGGAGAGAGATCAGACTTTCAAGTTTATCTTTTAGCTGGCCTTAGCGTCAGCAAAGAGAACAGGCGAATTGCATGGACACTTGTGTAATAACCCTTACTAAAGGTTGGAATGAGGTCTCCTCTAGTTTTGTGCCCAAATTCGTAGCCAAAATCCAGAACCCGTTAGCACATGATCCCAGTTTCGAGACCTCCTTTCCTCTTCTACGTGAAGCGTTGGATGGTAATCAAGAGGAGTTGCTTTTATGTCCCATAAGGGCTGTGCGGTGGTATCTGAAGTGCACTCTACATCTCAGGCCTGAGTGTCGACTATTCCTTACCACTAACAGAACCAAGAAATAGGTGTTGAAGAGTATGGTCTTTTTCTGGCTTCAAGAAATCCTCAAAAAAGCAATTACAGATGCTGAGGTATCAGATCTGACAGAGAACTCCCGAAGCAATGGATGAAAGTTCTAACTTCTCCTTAAAGAAGGATCTTGCAATTGTCCAGATAATGAAGGGAGGAGTTTGGGAGTGCTAAACAAACTTAGATTTTGGCATTGTTGGTAGTTGCTCAAGTAGCTGATTAGCCAGCTTAGTTCCCAAAGGAAAAAGAAAGCATTTTTTCTATGGTAACGTATCAATGTAAGTCTGGATAAAAGTTAAGAGGACTGACTCTTCTGTTTTTTCTTTACTTCCCCTCACTCGGTGATGAATAGGTTGCACTGTTACACGCTGTATCTAACTTTGATGCTGGTAAGCTATTTTTTTCTTTACTTCCCCTCACTCGGTGATGAATAGGTTGCACTGTTACACGCTGTATCTAACTTTGATGCTGGTAAGCTATTTTTTTCTTTACTTCCCCTCACTCGGTGATGAATAGGTTGCACTGTTACACGCTGTATCTAACTTTGATGCTGGTAAGCTATTTTTTTCTTTACTTCCCCTCACTCGGTGATGAATAGGTTGCACTGTTACACGCTGTATCTAACTTTGATGCTGGTAAGCTATTTTTTTCTTTACTTCCCCTCACTCGGTGATGAATAGGTTGCACTGTTACACGCTGTATCTAACTTTGATGCTGGTAAGCTATTTTTTTAGAACTTTTTATTAAAATCAATCTGTAAGAAGTATTTCCCCCATATCCTCCCTTAACAAAGGGGACGATGGTTGAATGAATGCCAGGCCCATCGGTCATCATACGCCAGGTATTTTATTACAGACTGCATCGTTCCGTAAGAGAAAGATTCCTTCATTGACAGAGTACCACGTACATAACCGAGTATAACCCAGGCCCTGTCAGCCTACTAATTTTTATGGTGGGCTGATTGGAAGTTGCTGGAGTCATCTCCCTTGCACCTGTATGAGACCAGGAAGACTGGCATACTTCCAGGGAAGAGAAAGAACAAATCAGTTCGGTTCTTTGGTGAATTTCCTCCCACCAAAAATAGTCTCCTTATACCCTGTATTAAAGGATAAAGGGTTTGTACCATATACACTTGGGAACAATTTAAAATGTTTGAATACTAGTCTGTAAACATTAAACTTACAACCTCAACCACCCCTTACAAGTAAACTGTCTTTGGTATGAAAGTGGGTGGCGCTACTGGGTCGTGCTCACTGCCTATTGTTCACTACTTCAGTAAAGATTTAAACAGTCATTCCAGTTCCGCTGAAGACATTAAAAGCGTTCCCAAATTTCAAAGGACTCACCTTGTTATAGGTAAGCAAAATACAAATTACTTTGAAAATTTGTGATAAATTTCAAGGACAGGAAAGTTGTTCTTATGAATGGGAGGCAAGTATAGACATACTATCTTGTAAAATTAAAATTAATGTCTTTCTATGAATACAAACTTCATAGACTAGCTATAAATGGAACAGGAATCTCCCTCCCCCTAGTTGGAAGGTTTCATTTAGCAATTAACCATACCCTTGCTTGTATCAAAGTTAAAAAGCACAGTTACGTTGCATGCTTGTTGTTGTAATTATTTATAAGTTAAACAAGATATACTCCATTTTGGAGTAACAGTTAAGTTCTCATATTTTGCATAGATAGTGTGAAGCATGGCTTTAGCGATAGGTTTTATTGTTTAATTATCTCTTAAAATTAGCTTTATTTTGCTGAACTTTAAAATGTTTATATGGCACTTACTGGTTTTAAACAATAAGTATTCCTGTTGTTATCATTCATATTTAATTCATTATTTATAGTAGAAATTTATACAGTATGGTTATTGATGATACCTAATTGGATTTTATAGTATGAGTTGATCAACATTTCATAAAAGCAACAAATATATGTTTGAAAACGAACAATAGTCCGCACAGTATATATTTTGGAAAGTGTTCCAGTGTCATGCCTCTCGTCTTAGGGTAGTTCAGTATAGTCTATAATTGTATTAGAAGTGTATTCTTGAATATCCCTTCTTAACTTTTAATATATAATAAGATTTCCATGCATTTCAGTTGCGTGGACATGGTACTTCGTTATCTCCTTAACAGAATCCTAAACAACCCACAGATAATTGAGAAGATAGCAGAGTCGTACCCAATTCGACGTGCTGCTCAGTTAACAGCCTATGCCCTACAGAGAAGCAAAATTGCAGCGGAGGAAGCGTTAGAGTCCGAGGCCAAAAAGCGAGTCTCTCGATTCTCTGAGAAGTTCACCGAGGAAATACAGAAAGGTTTTAAAGAATTGGAACAAGAAAAACCAAAGAAGTGAAGATATATTTTTAATTTGCTTTTAGCACAAGTTTTTTTACACAACAGCATGTCGGAATCTTCACCTGCTGTACAGGAAAAGAACGAGGTTGAAGAAAAAAAGCCTAAGTGTAAAGCCTGTTGTGCCTGTCCAGAAACTAAACAAGCTAGGGATGCTTGTATTGTAGAGAATGGTGCAGAAAATTGCCAAGAATTAATTGAAGCTCACAAGAAATGCATGCGAGATATGGGATTTAATATATAGACCATTCATGTGTTTGTGCGCTGGTTAGTGAATGTTTGTTTGTACTGTGCTTGGAATTATCAAAAAAGTCTGATTTTAGGTTTGAAATTGGTTTCTTAATTGGTGTATCACAATGACAACAACTTCTCAAAAACACACTCTGTTTGTGGCTGAACCCATGGGTGATAAACCTGTTACAGAATTAGCTGGAATTGGAGAAGTCCTAGGGAGACGCCTTGAGAATAGAGGATTTGACAAGGCATTTGTTGTTCTTGGACAATTTCTCGTTCTCAAGAAAAACAGAGAGCTTTTTTTGGAATGGCTGCAGGATCTCGTTTGTGCAAACTCGAATCAAGCTTCAGAATGTTATCAATGTTTGGCTGATTGGTGCAGCGAGTTCCTGTGACCATTTGTTGTATACAGAATGATATACTGGTAAAAATCATTGAGAATATATGATAGTTCTGATCCAATGATATATAATAGTTCTGATAACAATAAAATAGTCACAATGTCACACAAATGCCATTCAGTTGTGACCATAGAGTCAATAAGTCCAAACACGGACATGTGTTCATCACAACTGACTGTATTTGGCTACTTACTTAGTCTGTGCAGATTTGTGAAACCGTACTTTTCAGTGTCAAACAAGAGAATTCCTCGTAGAATAGTATCATCCATGGCACCACCACTTTTTTTTCCAGAGTTCCAGCGTGTGTACTCCGATATGAAAGGCCCTGTAATGATTGTATCATTGCTGGCATCAATTCTTCTTTATGGCCTTCATAGTCCCCAAAGAACTCTTGTTATGGAAGTTTTGGCAACAGCCAAACTAACAGTTGGGTATTGGTTAGGCTTCTCATTTCTTGCATTTTTCCTGGGTTACTTTTGTCAAACAAGTCTTACATTTTCACAGTTGCTTTCCATAACTGGATATAGTCTAACAGGCCATTGCCTTGTCTTATTAACTGCAGAAGTGCTGCACCAAGAAGAGAACCATAGCGTATTCTTTTTCCTTACAACAGTCTTTGGGGGACTCGCCACAGGTAGATTGATTATGATAATGTTAGCACGTACGCCAGGCCCGGGACAGCGTCTTGTAATGTGCTCTACATTAGCATGCATTCACCTCATGCATTTGATATATATTCATTTTGCATTTATGAGGAAAAAGTTTGCTGTGTAAGGCATGAGCTGAGGCCTCCATTTTACAGTTTGTGACAAGTTAGAAATCTCAGGACATAAAATATTTATTGGTTAAATTGAACTTTCATGTTTATTCAGTGGTAAACATTAAAATCCTGTGAAGCAGTCTGCACTAATTGTATTTTAAAACATAGCTTTCATTCATGAAAGTCAAAATAGATAAAATTCCAAGTGAAAAGGTAGAAGTTTGTAACGCATTCTTTATGTAAATATGAGTACCAATAAATGGGAATTTTTTAAATTTGTTTAAGTATCCATTTTTATAGAATAAAATTGTATGTAGCACGTATAGTGATGGGGTTAATTGTGTTTTAATGAGATGTTACAGTATTTATTGATTTATGTGAATATGAACGGAAGACTTTTATAGTTTGTAATTTTCCCCTCTGATCAACTTCTGTATATGAATTGTCCGTTGGACTAATGATTCATGTGACAAGTACTTTTACCTCAAGTTCATAGAATCTATGCAGAATATAATAATCTGTAGTTGAGGAGAGCCTCGATTTTTTTAATGGCAATTATGTAAAGCAGTTGACATTAGTGTACATGTACTGTTATGAGATTAAAATTTTTCTTGATTAACCCATGGAAAGATCTTCAAAAACATTTTGCATATAGCCACATATCTTAATCAAGTGCACCTCATCAGTTCACTGAAGGCCTTACTTTAGGCTCTTTGCAGCAATCCTGTAATCCCGAGCTGCACTATAAATGATTCTACTACCCATTCCTGCTTCCTATCTTAAAATCTTATCGTCCACCTTCTTTTACTGAATTGTGTAATTACGGGTTCCCCTCCTCAGTTTCCCAATGGTGCTGATTGGCACTCCAGGCCTATATACCAGTTCTAATTAACCTAAATCTAATAAATCCCATTGTTTGATAGTCAATGATATAACAACTCCCAATGCTGGTGACATCTTGTGAACAGATTCAAATGATAAGAGTTAATTGACAAGCTTAGGGTATTAACCATTCAAGTATTATCTGGCAAAGATACCCCTTCTGCATGTTCCTAGGCATTCAAACCTTTTGTCCTTTGAAATAGGAGGCTAGCACAGGGCATGCAGAATTGTTAACAAAGTATTTGGTTAATGATAGGAGGTGCAAGGGGAAACCCTGTTCACCTGCCTGTCACAGACTTAACACTGTTGGATCTTTTTCTTACTTTGGTTTGTTATAAGCTTAATTTTTAATGCTCTCTTAGCAGCAGGAGCATATTGAATGGTAAGACATAGTAATGGTTTATTGTGATCCCTCCTAAAAGTTTTGTTCATGCTCTTCCTATTAGGAAATTAATGAACTGCGCTTTGAGCATGACTGCTCACACCTTGGTAGTTTCCTTTCATCAGGAGCGAGTTACCTAGTTTGGACCGAGTATTTCCCATAATTATGTTCAATAGTGAACTCCTATTGGACATTTGCTGCCCTTTGCTTATCTAATTTTATAGGGAATGGCAATATAAGAAATAGCTATGAACAATTAACAGTGCATTCATGTTATTTACAAAATCACCAGAACCATTTATTTTGTTTTTCATATTGGCTTGCACCATCACACTTTCATTGCCTATCTTGGAATATGATAGCCATCAACTTAGTTGTATTTCAGAATAAATGATGAAGGAAGTCAAATTTGGAACATGCCCAGACTTTGCCGTGACCTCTCATATTTGGTAATTATCTACGAAAGTCTATAACACTGTTTGGATAATTTTGTAATGTCCCCTACCTCATACTGTTTTACCATAATACTCAGTAGTGTTAACCAATTGCATTATAGAATGTCAGGACATGCTTAATGGCCTTCTTATATATTAACTGGGCTAGGTATTTTTGTATTAGGTTTCTGACTAGTGTGAGAGCTTGTCTACGTCATTGCATTTTATAAAGATGCAATGGAATTAGCCTGAAAATTGTTTCGTATACAGAACTATTGCCATAGGTCAAATCAAGGTTATTTGAAGATAAGACCTAGGTTAAAGGAAATTTTTTATTTCTATTGCTTTTGATAGGCATTAATAAAGAAATTGCTTGACATTCAGTAAAGTATCGGGGTTGAAAGAATGTGAGGTTTCTCTTTGACAAGAATATCCTTTAAACTTTCGAATCTCGGTTGAATATTGCTGCAAACATATTTAATACTTATTTGCAAATCAATTAATCCCCTTTAAGGGTAGCTCAACAGTGCATTTCGATTGGTAGTTAAAGCTTTATATAGTGGTCTGTGCAGTAGAATTTTGCCCCATAGCTGCATTCACTTCACAGCCTAAACTTTTAAGTATATTTTTAGAAATTATCAACTTAACTTTCAATGCAAGGTTATTAATGCTGGTATTGAAAGTTTTATAGTATTTAGTGTCAAATTAATCATAAGTAATGGTTATACTTTGGAGTGATTTCTTTCCTAAATAAAAGACTTCAGTAGCATAAGACAGGTTTTGTACAACAGCAGCATTTTAGGGCGCTAAAATTATGCAGTTCATTTATATCTTGACACTATAATTTCTCAATGAAACATCCAGAAATGCATGTGCTACTACTACTATAATTGAAGAGCTCTGGCCAAAATAAAAGACAACATTCATCATGAAGTGTGTAAAGCTCATTCTAGCTCATTCTTCCAGGTGGGATTAGAACGGCTGTGTAAAAAGAAAAATTGTACCTCTCCAGTTGCCATATTTTTATATTTCATTCTTAATTAAGATGATAGTGTGATACTGTATAAGGTTTGATATTATTGATTCCTAACTAGAAATAGCAATCCATGCTTATTGCAGACTCCTTCAGCATCTAGAGTGCAAATTAATATTTGCCATTCATTTTCATGTATTTTTTTCAGCTTCCTCGTACCAAACTGCCCAACTACTATACCTCATTCCAATTTTCATCTGTAATATCAGTGTAAATAATTTTGTAAGAAAAATGAGTCTAGAAATGGGCTTCTTTAGACTTGTGAAACTATTATACGATTACTGATGATGCTGGAAACATGGACTTCAGTATATTTTCCAAAAGTGATACTGTAAGTTAATGCTGCCAAGAAATCTCAAGTACTGTAATGAGAAAGTTAAAATATAGAATCCTCACAAACATGGGAGGTACAAAATAACAGATTTTGAGATAAAGGAAAACACCACAAAAAAATTAATTTTTCTCAAATTTTAATTACAGGTTAAAAATACAGTACCCAAATGGTAATAATGAAAGCCTCTTATGACTTAACATTCCTAACCTGAAAAATAAATAAAAATGTGGGTTGACAAAAATTTAACTTAAAATATCTTGTAAACTCAACAGTCCTAGTAATTCATACATAGAAACTATACATAGTATACTGACCTGTATGTTCTAAATATAAATAATCACAACAGTATTCACAAATGGAATGCATCACAGACTTGGAAAGACAAAAGATTTTTTTAAATATGGTATTTACATTGAATAAATCAATTAAAACATAATTGTAGTTTAAAAACAAATACTTTGATATACAGAATATATAGTAACTTTAAATTATTAGCTGTCATTTCAGTTTTCTATGGCCATATTCCGTTGCATTATCCCTGAGCCAGTTATGTGTCATGTCTTCTTCATACTGTATTTGGAAGTGAGAAGTTATTCCCATCCCCCTCTTATTTATAAGGCAGATCGATCCCCTTCCAGCGCTGAAGTGATATACTCAAGATAAGACCACAGCTTCTCTCATAGCCTGAATCCATCTGTAAGAAAAATTCAAATTTTAAGGAATCTTGAATGAATATAAGGCACTGAAACTTCATACATATATCTTTAAATATATCTCGGATGTTTAACTTTGCACTGTAGTTCAAATTTATTTCATGGCAGAGCAGCATTTTGAAGAATGGTACATCTCTGCCACAGATTATGATAAGGTCAGGAATATCAGGATCATGCCTTAGATAATGAGTTTACATCTCCCTCCCCCATTTGTTTGCACAATATAAAAAGCTTTAGAAAGAAGAGCTTTAAATCAATAATTTTCCTGATACAGCACAGTAAGACCAACAAATATTGAATATGGCTATTCTACAAAGTTAGGTACAATAATGATAGCCTTTCATCTTTGTTTTAAAGTAACCAAGATAATTACTGGGTAGAAGTGACTACTGTATTGCATTGCATTTTCATGTAATAATAGTCTGGATTTTCCTAGTAACCAAGATGTATGTAGAATGAAGAAAGATGTATTAATATAGTTGCAACTGTATCCCTACTGAATATTTTATTTTTATGGTGTTGCTATAAATTGTTCTGTAGCAGGAGTGACAATCTGGCTTTTCTTATAGATTCCAAGTAGAATATAAGACCTCTTTCAAGGCCATCCATCCTTCTTATGGATGTGGTTAAGAGCGTGGATCCTCAAGTACATGACCTTAAATTGTTATTATTACTGTATTATTGTGGCTTTTCATATTCAAAAGCCAATTGTAACCTTTCTAGGAGAAGCAGAATGCTGCAAAACCTCAAGCCCCAATAGGGAAAGGCAACCCTTACTAAAAAAAAAAATTTAAGACTATATAAGACATGAAATTATTTCAACATTGGAGAAGGACCATAGTAACAGTATTGAAAATTAAGATCAAAGATAAATATGCACAATGATAGACACCAAGCATCCTTTTCCTACTCGACCCACCATTTTCATAAAAGAAGAGGAAGAGCAAATAGACAGTTAGGGGATTGAGTGTACCTTCACGCCAGAGAACTAGCCAAAAACAAAGGTTAAGGTACTATCCAGTACTATTTCTGTGTCCTGAAGAAGTGTTGTTACCCCTACCCATGTCAAAAGAGTCTCTACCATACAATATGAGCAAATAGCAACTCGCTGATGAGTGTGAGAGATGATGTATGCTTAGTGTTTATCAAAGAGTGAGAAAAGACCAGAATATATATTAGAAATACTGTATGCTAAACTATTTAGCATATGCATAAGTAAAAAATATACCCATAACTAAAACAATATCCAACATCAGTGTCTGGCTAATCATTAATGGATCTTATAACTCTTATGGCAGTAAGTATGTGACTAGTACCATGACCAACAGGACATCTGTATGAGAGAAGTTGAATAATAAACTGTACAATATCAATAAAGTAATACTCTTTAGTGGGAAGGCTCTTGTACATATTTAAGACATGTTAAATACCAGTGGAATTTAAATACAGTACTACTGTATTATAAATCCATTAGACCCTACAAATAAGGAACCATTAATCAGCTTAGTTTTTGGGCAAGACCACTTGCCATGATTGTACATTAAAGTCTAGTCATTACTTTTATTCCTTGTATGTAGATCTTTTGTCCATTAAAACAGGATATGTCTTCATCAGAGCTGGAATGGTTGTAGAATGTGTTATTGAGGTAGTCAATGACAGATGGTGAGCACCTGTAAGTAACCCACACCACTTTCATCTTAAAACTAATTCACTTCTGACCTCGGCCATAACGAGTACAGTATTCTGTAGATGTACAGTAATTAAATGCTTTCCAAGCCTGTTGGATCTTTTCTTTATTAATTTCCAGTTTGAATGGTTGATTGTTGGCTTCCTGTCAATTATGGAAGGGAAGCAGAATTTATGTTTATGTTGGGGAAAAGGTGGCGCATGCAATCGGTTCTGATCCACACTCTCTGAACTTCTTGTAAGGCTAAGATTGCTCACAATCATCATGTGCCAAGCACAGATCGTGGATTCCTGTTCTGGGAAAGGCTTATTCTTGAAGGAGGAATAGGAAGGTTTAGTCTTCTCTGACACCTTCCTTGACAACACCCAAGACAATGCCTAGGAAACTGTATTATAGCACATTACTCTACTCTTCGAGTTCTCTGATTACTGAAGTTCTCTAGGTACAATATACAGCCCTCACTCTGTCCTTGGTTTGGATGTATATCGTTGAGTTTTTCAGGTTTGGGGGATGTGGCATTCCCACAGGGATTGCTACACACTAGCATACACTGGAAAGTCTCCCATATCCATTACGATGAGCTTTCCTCAAGTCTTGCAGGGAGGTTCTCTATGCATTTTTCGAGGGAGCCGGTAGCTGAAGTTACTTGCCTCAGTATCCTCTGTGCCAATAATTTTAGCGGTGCCAACGCTGAAGCCTGTAAAAGGGTGTAAGAAGGCTTTGGTGCCAGTGAAATCTGTTACTGTCATCAAGGAGCCCATGGCTCCTATTATAATTGTATGCCAGTACCTCTGCCTTAAGTGTTTATTGTAAATGCCAGTGATAGTGCATACAATACTGCTTCTCCTGTGACAGTGATCCTTTCTGTCGGAGCAATCACTATGGATTCTTCCCTTAGGGGAGCTTTGTAGTGATGGTCACTTAGACCTTGACTTCTCATCTTGCAGATCCTGAGGGAGATTTGGTAAGATGGAGAGAATTGGTTTCTTCTCCTTTTCCAGCTAATCGCCCTCTTCCAGCTATTCCTTTTCCTCCTCTAGCTCTTCATCTTCTAATTTTACCCTGGTAGCCAGGGTGGTCGGAGATGTACGGCTCCGTGTGGGGCTGATAATGAACTAGGAATGTCATCAGCAAGAGGAAGATCTCTAGCACTGATCAGACAAGAGACAGAAGTAGTACCATTTAACCTTCCCTCTACTATTATAAGGTCTCCACGTTTTTGGAGATTTAAGCATTTACCATGAATTTAGAAAGAAGTCGCAGCATTTTGAGAGAGAAACTCTACTATTTTGCGAGAGAAACTCTACTAAGATAATTTAACCACCTTTAACAAAATGCAGCTTAACATTCATGCCTCATGGTTCCTGGGATAGTTAGTGAAATTTTAAGTTACATTGTACAGTATTTTGTTTACTTTACTGTGTAAAGGCTCTTAATTTAAATATATGATCCCATAGATAAAAGCATATTCTCTCACATGAATTAGTAAATGAATGACCATCTATAGAAGTTCACATACAATGAATCAGTGAAAAGCAAATACCAACATCACCCCTAGGAACTATGGTATAACTACAGTAGTTTGAAAAGTACCATTAAATATTTTATTGAATTGTTTGATCAATCAAATGAATAATGTTCTCATTTCATGAGTAACTATTTTTAAAAATTATTAATTATTCTACGTTAGAAAAACTGATTTTCTTCATGTACTTACTTCTCTGCAAGATGTGGGGAGTCTGTATGGAAAACTAGTGGAGGTCTATTGGGATGAGTAAGTTTGAAGGTCAAGCAGCTGTCAAGGCCATCAGATACATCATTCTCCTGTTCAAAAAGTAATGGAGGATAAGATTTGACCCACAAAAAATACTAAGAAATCAACAGTTTGAGTAAAATATAGCAAAATTATAAATTTAAAGAAATTTATATAGAAATTCAAAGAAAAACAGAATGCTAAGACAGAAAAAAATAAGAACCAAAAGTTGACCTAGAAATGAATTAATACTATCTCACTTTGCATCAAGTAACTTGCCCAAAATATGCAACTTCTTTTAACTATGAAAGGAATATCCAGGAGGAAAATAATGCCTTCAACGACTAGCCTAGTATAGTAGTAGACAGATGCTATGATCAAGTTTCTATTTCCACTAACAAAAAAATTACAACTGCTATCAATGTTCTTGAGATTACCCTTCCCTAGTGAACCAACTAGATTGCTGCCTTTTTAAAAATCTACACATTTCTCTATAACATCAAAACTTTTAAGAAGTTATTGTGTCTTTTGTTTGTTACCAATACTATACAGTATTTTCTTTGGCATTCTTAATTATACCCTTAAATTATCAAGATATAATTGGGGCACATAAAATACTTCTTTGATATTACCCCTACTTAAGTCATTTACAAACTTTACAAAACATAGAAAGGTGGTAATATGGACCTAATTGACATGAAGTACATACTCAGAGAGAGAGAGAGAGAGAGAGAGAGAGAGAGAGAGAGAGAGAGAGAGAGAGAGAGAGAGAGAGAGAGAGAGAGGATAATTTGTTACATAATTTCTAGTGCAAGGTTTGTATATAAAGGGTTATATTTTATAAAAGAAGATTTCATACCTTGTCCACAGTTTCAACTTGATAACCCAAGACAGGGAGAGATTGCAGCGCACAAACATCTTGAGGTGCTCTGTATTCATATAACACACGGTCCTTCAGAACAAACCAGCCTCTTCGTAAAGATCGCCTTACCATTACACGAAGATAACCACACATTTGAGAAGCAGCATCACTTGCACTTACCTACAACATAGTTAACAACTTGGATCAAGATTTATTATAAAGAGTAAGTAGATTTTAGTATAAGCAAAATTCCTGTACAAGTAAATACAATACCGTATTGCCTTTTATTCACAATATCAAATTATAATACTGTAATGTTTACTGTGTTATAAAAATATTCTATGATAATTTTGTGAAAATTAAAATTGATAGTTTACTTGAGGAAAAGGAGGGAAGCAAATGACTAAATATATGGCAAAAACTCTTACCTCCAGCAATCTCTCTGGTACTTTCTTTCTGGTATGGCTTCTGTTTTCTCGTTCTCCTCTTTTAAAGAGACCTTTGAGGCTGGATGCTCTTCTGAGTTCAGATTCTTGAGGATCTTCCTCCGCATCTGTTCCTTCATACCTTCGCTCAAATTCACTTTGAAGTACTTCAAAGCAAGTATCACAGACTCTGAGTGGCTGGTTTTTCTTGTACTGCAGTGGGGCACGATTAGCTGAACAGTGGTCACAAACCACCTGAATTAAAAGAGCATTTTATTATTAAATTGTGAACAAATAAAAAATACAAGTGCATAAAGGCTCTAGTGTTTTGAGTGTTCAAGAAATCTGAGGAATTCAAAATTACATTACTTTATCTAACAACATAGGCCTACTTTTTTTTATTACATTCACCATCAACATTATCACAAACAGTTTTACTTCTTTTCCCTTTATCAGGTTATACACAGAATTAGTTCTCCCCACATCAATGCCCTATTTTTTTTTTTTTTTTTGCCATAGCTGCCATACTTGTACTTTAGACTTTAATCTTCATAAACGCAAAGTATTTAGAATACAGATACTCATAAAATATATACCACTGCTTTATTGAAAGCCCTTTACTTTAATCCTCAAGAACTAGCCAACAAAGAATTCAGCAACTTTATTATCGTTATCTAACACGGTATTGGATACTTTTCAAATGTGAAATCCTGTCTCTTATTACTATTTTTCATCTTAGCCCAATGGAAAGAACATTCATGTTTTGCTAAATGTCATGTATAACTTCATGAAATGTACTGTACTAAGTATTTCCAAAAGATTAGCATGTAAGTGATGATTGCACTAAACAATCTAGGTATATTTTTTTTTTTTTTCATATTTTACAAACAAAATTTGGCTCCAAAGGGAAATATTCGAACTGGTTGTAACCAATAACTTTTAAGGAATGTTACTTTTGAACTAAAGATTGACTTCCAGGAGTTCATGGTTTCCCTTATTATATTAAAAGACTCATTGTGATTTGGGGAGAAAATACTTAGTTGTGAAGAGGAAGTTTGATATCTAAGTAGAAAAGAGGGAAGTGGAATGGATGACATGTAAATGGCAGACGGGCAATGTAACTAAAAATTGAGGGTGTGAATATGCAGGTGACATTATTTCAATATGGTTTTATATTTCAAAGTCACCATCTATCTTCCAAGAATGGTAATCTCAAATGGAAAAAACCAACAAACCCTCCACCCTAACATGATTCAGACCAAATGTGTGGTTGAATTTTGTGACTGGTGTTGTTAAAGGAATCTCTGCTTTAATCTGCTTTAACTTATGGGCCATTTGCCCTCAAGAATTGTAATACTGTACTAAATAATTTTGTTAGGGTAGAGATATGCCAAATTTGCATTTCAAAAATAATATCTCGAGAAGCTTTGAACCATATAGAAGAATCTTGGTGTGAGTATCCTTCTCATAGCATTAAGAATCTCAAAAATTCAGTGAACTGTTTTGATTCTCATCTAGCCACATAATGTGAACTAGACAATTGAAGAAAGCTTTTCTTCCCTCTCCTAACTAATAACCTTAAGATAGTAAAATACCACATTACCTTGCCACAAGCACGGCAATGATGCCTACGGAAAGTTAGAGTAAACTCCGCTGTACACTGCTGACACATAGTTACTCTGTTGTCTGGAATCCAAACTGGGGCCTGAAAAAAGTAACTTGCATAAGTCTCAGTGATAGATTGTTTTACTAGTGATTATGTTGGTTAAGTTTCTTTTTTACAGTAACAGCTTACCTAACTCTGTTCACTTACAGCAGTAATAATAGTGTATTTAGTTTTGTGGTAACTATGGTAATATGCAAAAGATTCTATGAATAGGTGAGTATCAGAATAGAAATTTCCCTAAAATAACCTAGGAGTTGAACTTCTTAAGCCTGGGTGACATTTATTCTTTATTGTATGATAGACACAGTAGATATTGTATTATAGCAAAGTTTAAAGAAAGAGAGCACCTCGTGATAGAGCGAAGGAGAATATAGAGATGAGGTACTGTAGGTCTAAGTCACTGATAAAATACCATCTACATTGAGGAGAGAGAAAGGAAGGTACAATCTTATTCAAGAAATAACAGTCATGTATAAGAATGTTTCTTGGTAGTTGATAAACAAAACAGTGTGACTGGGTGTTCATATTTTTAATTGTTACCAAACACCAAATTACCTGCTTCCCAAGCGATGAAGTGTTCGGATGCTGGAAAGTTGGCATTTTTGCCCTCAAGAATGTGGACCTTCGAGAAGCATTGTCTTCGATGGCATCCCTCAGTGCTTGTATCCACGCATCTCGCTCTTCAGCAGACCTTTAAGGAGGAGAGAAGTTAATGTCTTTTCAACTAAAGAATGGTAGGCCCTGTTCCAATCATCAGCTAGATTGTATTGATAGGTGTCAGAATTTTAAATATATCATTATGTCATCTGTCAGCGGGTTCCTCAAAAGTATCTATATTTATTTGCATTATACCCCAAAATTTTCTTTAACTTAATGCAATCCCATCTTTATCTTTATCTCTATCCAGTAGCATACACTAGACATTTGAAGTCTCAACAGCTTCTAATAAAGAAATATAAGCAACTTTTTATTCTCAGTCGCATCCCTTAATTCTATTACCTTGAATGCAAGCTCAAATTTTGTTACATACTACTCGATTAACACATTTCTTCCCTCATTTGCACCAAAGGAAAATCTCATTTATAACCAACTTTTAGCACTCAGTAAATTTCCTCAATTTTACCTCACGATATACATCAACGTACTGTACAATTCCAATAATGATTGAGTTCCCTTCTTGTCTATACCACCATTGCTAACAGATGAATTACCTAGGATATCTATGATTAATTACACTTTATGGTAAACTGATACAGGCAAGAATTAATGTACGTGAAACACAAAAGATTATATTAGTATTTTGTAGAATAATTTTGAAGACTTTTAAAGAAAACTTCAGTTGAAATCTCAATGGAGTTACTAATTATCTTGCTCATGAAAGATCAAATTTATTGTTGTTGTTGTTCTTAAAATATTCTATTCTAAATGTTCATTACTTCTCTTGTAGTTTTATTTATTTCTTTGTTTCCTTTTCTCACTCAGATATTTTTCCCTGTTGGAGCCATTGGGCTTATAGCATCTTACTTTTCCAACTAGGGTTGTAGTTTACCTTATAGTAATAATAATAATAATAATAATAATAATAATAATAATAATAATAATAATAATAATAATAATAATAATAATAATAATAATAGAATTTCCCAGGGAGGTTAAATGTGATCAGTGCACCTTAGATGAGCACTTTCGGCATCCATTTGCCTCATAGCTCACTCCCTATTTAGCCTTCTATCTAGGCCTACCTTTCATCTTACTGTCCACCTTCTTTGGATTTTTACTTCATAATGCAACCCAGTTGCACCTTCGTACTGAATGGTATCCCTGGCCCTAGCCCTGAGCCTTATTCCCCATATTCATAAATCCAATTGTATATGGAAGTAAAGTCTCAGCTGACTACAATAGAAAACACTACAAGATATGAAAATTAAATCCCAGTAATTTATTATGTGCAACAGAAATGACAGAAAAGCTGAAAACAGTGAAGTCTTTTCCATGATGTTCACAATTATCATTTCTTAACTACAGTATATGAATTTTTGCCACGTGAGTTTATACCTTAACTCAGACATGAAGGGATGAAATGGTAAATTAAGGCTGGGATATTTTTTTTTACTAGAGTGAAAATAACTATATTAATAAATGAATGTAAGCAGTCAACTGTCAAACAACAAGATTCTACCATTGAAATAATTTTGCGGTTCCTTATTAATTACTGTATGATATTGATAAATAAGGCAAATAAAAAAATAATAATGCTAAAGACTGCAAGACTATGAACATTAATGAGATGTTCATCTTTTATAAACGTGTAATTCCTTACTTTGCCTGCAGTGTAAATGAGCGAGAGGTGGAGATCACACTGAATTCATTCTTAAAATCCTCAGCTTTTGGTGTTTCGACCCTCATTCCTTCAAGGGGTAACTCGTAGTTGACTCGAAGAGCTCCCCCTGGACCACTAGTGATGAAACTGGTATATAACAAGACATCGGACAACTGCAACAAAAAGTAGAAACATTCGATTTTTCAAATCCCATATTATAAATCAAAATATTTTATGAATGAAAAATTATATGGCTGGGAACAAATCAATCTTAACAATTTCTGGGCCTCATCCAGCACTAATTCGGGATAACAATAGTACTATAGTACTCTACTGTATTTTGCTTAATTAAAGGGCACAATTAGATAACTTTTTGCTTTATTAAAGGGCACAATTAGACAAACTTTTTCCTTTATTAAAAGACACAATTAGACATCTTGTTTACTTTACTAAAAGGCATAATTAGATAACTTTTTGCTTTATTGAAGGGCACAATTAGATATTTTTTTGCATTATTAAAGGGCAAAATTAGATAAATTTTTGCTTTATTAAAGGGCAAAATTAGATAACTTTTTGCTTTATTAAAGGGAACAGACAACTTGTTTGCTTTATTAAAGGCCACAAATAGACAACTTGTTTACTTTACTAAAGGGCATAATTAGTTAACTTTGTGTTCAGCACAAATTGATATAAGCCAACACTATTTTTTAAAATCTAATCAATATTATTAAAACAGTCTCCATAAGTCCTGAAATAAGTAACCCTTACCGAAATGTTCCATTTGACATAAAGGTTTTCCAACTTAATTTTCCAAGTTCAATTTGAATTTCATGACACAATGTAATATTTTATAGTAAACTATTTGCGACACAAGTTCCATTTTTAAATCATGTAATAACATCATTAAGATTATCCCTTCAAAATTATGCGGTCGTTTATTTAAACTAGGCAACTCGAGGCAAAATCACTGCCACCGCCTTTGGTGTTGCTTCAGTGTTCCTTGTTCCTTCTTCAGGCCAGCAACTTGCAAGCAACATAAAAATAAATTGTTGCTATCATTGGCTGGAGATCGATTGAAAAATCAAAATATCAAGGGAGTATCCGTCGGGAAGTAACAGATTTGCGTTTTATATTTCAGGCAAACCACAAGCCAATTCGACGGAAATTAAAATGACAGTAAAAGTATACAATTATTTTTTAATAAACATTCCTTGTGTGTGACTTTCCATGTGAAAGTTTGCTTACTTTAAGACTAGTGGTCTACCTATATTAATTGAATCACGATTTTGTTTTTTTTATTAACAAGTCATTGATCACTATTCCATAACATGCAGGGTAGATTGCGGCAAACAGTTAACAGAGGAAAAGCAAAACTTGCAATTAAGGGAAATGAGAATACAAGACTCCCAGGTATGTATGCGAATGATATTCAAGGAGAAAAGTATGAGGCCAAACCATGGAAATACTATATTTACATATTTACGGAAGTTAAGAATAAGTCGTACTCAATAGGTTCAAATCAAAATTAACCTAAATGGAGTATATGACTGTCTCCTTTAGTCTTAAGGATCAGAGTTTGAAGACTGTCTGTAAGCTAAAGATAAGCCCAAGGTCAATACAGATTGCCCTGGCCTATAGATAGGCCTAAGTTCGATGATACGACTAGTGAAGTTGAAACATTCAAGTAAAACCACCAGTACAATTTGGTATTTGGCTGTCAATTATGAATGAAAATAAATTATAACACTTTAATTTCCATAGGAAGCTTGAAGCATTTCCATCATCATGTTATAATTAACATATCACATGGAAACTTGATTGCAGCTAAATATATATATATATATATATATATATATATATATATATATATATATATATATATATATATATATATATATATATATATATATATATATATATCGCGTTTTGATTTTTTCTAGGATTAAAAACACCTAGAACATCTACATAAAGTACATTAAGATATGTAAGCAAAATTTGAAAATGTTAAATTCAACTTCAGTAAACAATTATACCCGGGAGAGATCACACCTGCGTGAAATTTAGCTTGGTTAGTTGCAGATTAAGATAGCAAAATGTAAGACATTGGCTCTAGCTATTTGGAAGCCATAACAGAAAAAGTTTAGATTAAAATAAAAACGCATTCTGATACAATCACCACGGAATAAATTCCAGTTTCTTATTCTAAGACAAATGGGCTTACGTTGTATTGTACTGTAACCAAAATTGTTTTAACGTCCCGTTTCTAATACCTTGCTCCAAAATGTTACAGATCGTCATATTCAAGACATTTCTATGATCAACCTTGGTATAAAACAATGTGTTGCGTCTCAAACAGCTCCCAATGTAAAAAGGTCAATAAGACACCAGAAAAGGTGACTTTTCGTTTTTAACTTACCAAGATGTAATACCTGGGTTGCATTCCCCTTCTGCACAGCTTCAATAGTTCCCCCTCCTTCAGCAGAGATCGTCCAGGCCTAATTAGCTCGTAGTGGGTATTATTGGTGGATGGCTGGCTCGTGACGTTAGCGTTGCTGTTCGCGTTATTTATGTCGTTGCTGTTCTGACTGCACGTCAGTCGATCCTGTAGAGCCAGCAACTTCATGAAGTTGGTCTGTGGAAAAAATGAACAACGTCTGATGTTATTCAATTAAGTGGTGGATGTCAAAGAGGGACAGATCAGTAGACGGCTACGAGAGCTTTAGTTACACTAATGAGAGAGAGAGAGAGAGAGAG
The DNA here is from genome assembly GCF_036898095.1 of Palaemon carinicauda. Lineage (NCBI taxonomy): Eukaryota > Metazoa > Arthropoda > Malacostraca > Decapoda > Palaemonidae > Palaemon > Palaemon carinicauda. The sequence goes on from NC_090728.1 coordinate 175,679,110, forward strand.
AGAGAGAGAGAGAGAGAGAGAGAGAGAGAGAGAGAGAGAGAGAGAGAGAGAGAGAGAGAGAGCAAACTCTAATCCTTTCTAGAGTCACATGACTAGTGTATCGTTAAACCTAGATAGCCAGACTACTCCAAGGATTATAGCATTTTTGGTAAATTATTTGCAACACATTATAGGTCAGTTTTTAAATCATGCAATAACATCATAGGATTATCCCCTGAAAATTATGTGGTCATCGCCCTCATACTTTGCTCCAAAAATAACTTTCATAACATGCGACATGATACTTTAAATGGCAAGTTTCTTGTGCCCGATTCAATGAAGAAGTTTATATGATCGCATAAATTATTTTAGCTAAATAAAGCAATTGCTTTATAATAGCATGCAAAAATATCTTGTTGAAAATACTATATAATAAGAAATAAAATTAAAAGACAGTCATCACAGAAAAAGAAAAAAGCGGTATTGTCTGGAGTTTAAGCCAGCTTCGTTGGTACTTAGATACTTAATCGGTTACGGTGATGTTGATTGTTGACGTAACAACTAGTCTGCCATCCATGCACGAGTGACCAAGCTTCTCCACTGCATCGGGATTTTCTTTGTAAGTTTTAGTAGATATTTTACAGACATTAAGTTTTACCGAGATTTGGAATTGGGAAAGTTTTAAGAAATTGTTATTTGCACACTTTAACATTCACTTTACGCTTAATTGATTTGATTCATTAAAAATTTGTTTTCGTGACTGACTATGGCGTTTATTACCAACCGATTTCTAAAGTTTGAATCTGGGCCCGATTCTATACTCTACAATTACTTGTGTTCGCTTTGACATCCAATACTTAGCAGGAGCATAAAACGGTGCATTTTTGTTTTAGTTTACAATAGGGTATACGTAATTTCATGAGAACAGTCCGATAACTTAGCCTACACTTGTCAGAGAAAATTAGGCCTATAGGCTAGGTGTGTCTGTTATAAACAACTCAATATTTAAGATATTGTTTTTCCTAAAAATCTTGTTCAAAATCTGCATGAGTTATTATTTTACGAATTCACTAATGTAAATTAAGAATCAGGTGATCATTACGGTATGGTTTCTAATACGCTAAAATTAGTCCATGGCGCACTTTTTTTTTCTCGTCTGCTATAGGTAAAAAAAAAAAATAGTATTCATTGCTAATTTCGTAGTTAATTATGCGATAATTCTACGACGAATACCTAGGGCATGTTGTCTAAAGGAAATAAGTTATAAGCCTATTTTGTCATTAGTTCTGTAAACAGTCATCTTTGTTTTCATAAGCATGTAGAAAAACCCTCGGTATTAGGCCTATTTTGTACCGCTGGATTCGTGGTGGTTTAAATTGGCCAGTTTTCTTATTTTCTAACCACCCCCAGTCTGCTATGTCAAAATCTAAAAGCATATTCTGATGAGAATTTGAGTTATACGATACAAGTTATCTGTGAAAAATCAGTTATGGGTCTATTATGTATCAATTCTGCATTACCTGCCGATTTGAAATAGGTTAATCTTTGTTCTTAATAGAATTCCCCACGTAAACTCAGTAATAGGCCTATCATGCTCAAATTGGGTAGGCTAGTCGTTATATTTGGATCATATTTCTTTTTTTTCACAATTTTCTATGTAAACACTAGTATTTTCTTCGTTTACACACACACACACGCGCACGTGACTGCATATATATATATATATATATATATATATATATATATATATATATATATATATATATATATATATATATATATATATATATATATATATATATATATATATATATATATATTTTGAACGCAGTCAATTTCCACAATTACCAACACTTGAGATATCAGAGTACTTCACGATGTACGCAACGAAAAAAAAAAAAACATGAAATAAAAGGCGGCTAATTTACTTATGGCTTAGGCCTTAGGGGTAACTTTAATGTTATCTGAGATGTAGTGCGGTTATCTGATACTTATCTGCAGACAATTATTTCTAATTTTCTCAATAATAGGCTAACCACATGAATGGGACATGTAAACCATCCGTTGTAGTTTTGAAAACTTTCCACGGTATAGTTACCAAAACTTTGTTGAATATTTCGAAAACGAAGAGAAAAAAAAAAGCACCAAAAACATTGTCTTTCTTTTCAATATTATCAAGTAATTAAATGACATACGCTCTATTTTTTATGAGCTAGGGGTACAAGAAAAATCTTATGTTGCAGTTAAATTTAGTTTGAACAATTGTTTCACAAGAGCTGCAGTGGACTAAGTCGGTCGATTTCATTGTTTACTTCCATGAAACGAGAATACACAGAACTCTTTCGTCAGTGCCATCGTGATCAGTACGTTAATAACCAAAGCCAAATTTAAAACAATGGACGACTGGTATTCCATTTGAGTAGCGATAGTATTTTTTAACTAGAAATTACAGAATAACTAAATTCTAATTTCAATTGATGAGAAAACGATATGAGATACCATTACTCCTGAATTTGATGCACTATGTTCAATTTCAGTGCATAGGCCTACTTCCCTTTATTATTATTACTCCTTAAGCTACAACCCTAGTTGAAAAAGCAGGATGCCAAAATCCCAGGAGCTCCAACAGGGAAAATAGCCCGGTGAGGAAAGGAAACAAGGAAAAATGAAATATTTTAAGATCAGTAATAACATTAAAATAAATATTTCCTATATAAACTATAAAAAAAAACTTGTAACAAAACAAGATAAAACAGTATGCCCAAGTGTACCCTCAAGCAAGAAAACTCTAATCCAAGATATTGGAAGACCATGGTATGGTACTAGCCAGGACTAGAGAACAATGGTTTGTTTTTGGAGTGTCCTCCTAGAAGAGCTGCTTACCATAGCTTAAGAGTCTCTTCTACCCTTACCAAGGGGAAAGTGACCACTGAACATTTACCCTTGAAATGGCTTTGATGGTTTGATGAGAATAATTAAGACCCTTGATCACTCAAGTCTTCTAGTGTTTAAGAAGACCAACAAGTCTTCTTCTGGGACGGATTTTATTAGAAAATACAAGATAAAATAAAAGTTGTGCTGATAAATATTATGAAATTCCTTCTTTATTATAATGTAAAAAAAAAATAGAAAAAAAGTCTTGATTACTTAATACTCTGTTCAAATATGTACACTAATGCCAAACTGAATGTTGAAAAGTAGTTTGGTCAAGAATATCTTCACAGGAAATATTAACAAAGCCACTCGCGCAACAATTATTATCATGACTACAACTGCTGCTATCATTACTATTTGTAGAAATTGTTGTATTATTTCGTACCCGAAACTAAACAATTATAAAAAGTCTAAAACCCATAATCAGAAAAAAACTAAATAAAAAATAAAGTCTGTGCCAGTAAGTAATAGATGGAGTGCAATAAGATAAATTGCTTAATTTACAAATAAATTTAAGCAAAGGCATTGCTACTAATTTACTGTACAGAGTAGAAATATTAGAGCAACATTCATATCATGAAATTGAAAGTGATAGAAAATAGTACACAAAGGTTAGGATAGACTTAGTTTCATAAGGACAATGTTCTCTTATAATTACAGGTCATTTAAGAAAAAAAATGATTGGAGACATAACAGTACAGTGCAATGATTTAACTAGACGGAAATTATAACCACCACGTGAGAAATGGAACGCCACGAACCCTAAGTAGACCCAGAGGTTAAACTTAATTTCAATTAGACTATCAGGTCTGTGCTCCAGTTTTACAATCACACTCGCACGAACAAACGCACATGCCTGAGTCATGGTCACATGCCTCTGAGTTGTTTTAGCATGAATCGCGGTCATTCACAGAGAGAAGAAACCTCAGGATGCCGTTCATACACAGTATTTTGCTTTCTGTCAGCCACATGAGTAATGGTGCGTCCTTCTCTGGAATGTCAACTCTGCGGTCTAGGGATATACTTAGCCTTGGTCAACCCCACCCACTCTGTGCACACTAAAACTAGACGCACGTGTCTAAATTCTCTCGAACATTTTTTTTTTTTTTTAGTATATGAAGTAAAAGCTAATGATATTTTCATCTCTCTTAAGTGTAATTTGTTTCCCAGAGCAAGGGCCGCTTAAAGAATTTCTTAGAAATAACGAAAATTACTATTACAGAGTACTGAGAATTTGGTTTTAACGTTTCTCTCTGCCTTCGTTCATATTCTGGACTTTTCACCATCTTACAATAACACATAACACATACCTATACACACACACACACACTATATATATATATATATATATATATATATATATATATATATATATATATATATATATATATATACATATATATATACACACACATATATATACATACACACACACACATATATATATATATATATATATATATATATATATATATATATATATATATATATATATATATATATATAACCAATTTATGAATTAGTACTGGCATTAAAGTTATCTCTCCTGGGATAAGGTCGCTGCCTTCCTTTTTGCCTACAACCATCGCACCAGGCTAATCACTATTATTATTATTATTATTATTATTATTATTATTATTATTATTATTATTATATTATTATTACAAGCTATGCTATAACTCCTGATGGAAAAGCAAGATGCTATAAGCTCAAGGGATCCAACAGGGAAAAATAACTCAGTGAGAAAAGGAAACAAGAAAACAAACAAACTGCTAGAGAAGAACTAACAATTGAAATAAATATTCCAAGAACAGTAACAATATTAAACTCGATCCTTCTCATATGAACTATAAAAACTTCAAAAAACCAAGAGGAAGAGAAATAAGATAGAACAGCATGCCCGAGTGTACCCCTAGGCAAGAGAACTCTAATTCAAGACAGTTAAAAACCATAGTACAGAGGCTATGGCACTACCCAAGACCAGAGAACAATGGTTAGATTTGGAGTGTCCTTCTCCTAGAAGAGCTGCTTACCCGAGTCTCTTCTACCCTAGCCAAGAGGAAAGTAGATACTGAACAATTACATTGCAATAGTTAACCCCTTAAGCGTAGAAGAATTGTTTGGTAAACTCAAGTGTTGTCAGCTGTATGAGGACAGTGGAGAATGTGGTAAGAATAGGCCAGACTACTCGGTGTATGTGTACGCAAGGAGAAAATGAGCCGTAACTTGAGAGAGGGATCTAATGTAGTACTGTATGGTCAGTCAAAGGAGTCAATAACACTCTAGCGGTAGTATCTCAATGGGTGGCTGGTGCCCCACTACGAGCATTACGGTTTCAGGCATTTCCTTCACAACTCTGAATTCATTTTGGAACTCGCTGGTGATGAGGTTCAGATGACCACCAATGAGGCACAAGTGGTTACCATCAAGAAAAATACACATCAGTCTCTGCCACAGTCATACTTAGAAGTTAGCCTAGAGAGCTTAATCGCGGGTGAGTCCCAATGCAGAAAACTTCTAACCACCACTCTCTTTTCCTCTGCTAATACCTCTGAATAATGCAAATCTTACACCAAGATACCAATATCCCTATTTCCACAAAATGAAACTATTTCATTACACTTTAAAAGTTTAAAACATCTACAATTCACTTACGCTAACCTTTTAGCCACTACGTTATCCCCTAATTTATAGACTAATTACTTTCAGTTGCTTCTACACTGAATACGCTACACAATTATTTCATCTCCATAGATTAAATTTTCCTTTCATTCAATTTCGCTATTCATATTTCACTTCCATAAAGGAGATTTGGCTCAACTTAATCTCTTCATGTAATACAAACTTGGCTTAGAGACAAACTCGAATCTCCTCCCAAACTCTTACGCACTTCCTGCTTCTTTTCTTGCTTCACCTGTTCTGTGACTCAGTTCTTTTTACTTCCATTCACATTACTCCTAAATTAAAATTTCATTACACCATGTTCCTGGTTTCCCATTGGTTTCCATTTACCCTCTTTAACTCTACCATTGCTTACATTCACTATCCAATTTTTCTTCTTGCAGAAGTTTTCAAACTTTTCCCATTTTCTTCGCTCCCCAGAATCAGTACATTCACATCTTCAAACATCAATAATTTCACATTGCATTCTTAGCTCATGTTCTTAAATAACTTTTTACACGTTTAATTTCCTTTCAAAACTTCTTTCACATTTTCGTCCGTAAAATTATAAAGCCCGTTACATATCACCTTTGTCTTTTACTATCTTTCCCAACCAATCACGCTCTCTCTCTCTCTCTCTCTCTCTCTCTCTCTCTCTCTCTCTCTCTCTCTCTCTCTCTCTCTCTCTCTCTCTCTATATATATATATATATATATATATATATATATATATATATATATATGTACCACCTCATCGAAATAAACTTATACATTATGAGTTTAACTGCAGAAAAATTTCACAGTTGCATTTATATGCTGAATGGCCTCCTAGACTCCAGCACCGGAATATATAGCCAAAATTCATAAATCTAATTTGATGTATGTTGTCTACTTTTTACAGTTTAAATTTTAGATTGCTCAATAACAGATTCATAAGTACTTTATTCACAAAGCCCGTTCTTTGACATAACCGATAACGTTTTTTTTTTTTTTCCTTTTTGTCATTTTTGTTACTTTCTCAACCCAACTCTTACCATGACCCTAACCTGATAAATTTCAGTGGTCTGTTACTTTACATAAAGGGACAACTATTCCTCTCTCCCATTAGGATATTCCATTCATATTTTACTCTATAATCTGATTACAATCACCATTGTATGCACCGAACTTATTAGCAACTTCAGGTGTCGCGTCCCTTATATTGGATGACTCAATCTTACACAAAAACCAGTTTACCTTTGTGTCATTCAGCTCTGGTTGTTTCCATGCCCGGAAAAAAAAAAAATCCTCGAAATGCACAGTCCAGTGACTCATATGTTCATTAATATTTATCTGAGCATTAACTACCAGAAATGAGAACAGCAACATAGCATTTATAAAAAAAAATAATGCATCCATAAATGTTCATAAGCCTAATTTATTTCCTGACTACATACAAACATACATACAATAAAACCAAATAAATCCATACTTTGAAATGTCACAATATAACACGTTCGGAAAATTTAAGAATTCGAGCCAGGATGCACCTAACTGAAGTTACCATTAGCGGGAAATAACCACATGATATTACATTCTTCCTCGTTGAATTTACCAAAACTCTTTACCCTACGAAAGGAAATCTGCGCTTGTTTTGAATCTGCCCAATTACATTAGTATCAAAAGTATTTCATAATACTGTACGGTGAAATCTTAGTCTTAAGAGTTCGCGGTAAAACCAAGGTATCTTGATGACGTGTTGACATTTCCGGCGACAATGGAAGCAAGAAAGTTGTTTCCACAAACGAATTTGAACCCAAGAGGTAGTGGGATCGCCTTCAAATAATAGGCTTTGCAGCACGCACAGTATCAGAAAGGCATTTATTTAATCTATTATTATTATTAGCTATCATTGCGTCAAAGAGGAAAATCAGAGTTGCCATTACTTAAAATTCTATGATAAAAACAATTATGTATCAATTTCCTATACCCAACGTGAGTGTCATTTTTTTTTTACCATTAAACTGCATTATGATACGTGATACGGATAAATTCCAAAGGATACATCAATACGGAGGAAAAACGTAGGTTAAAGCCAATGTTATTCGTCCTTGAGGAATCATGCCGCTAGAGGCCAGGCCTGCAGTTCGAATTAAAGGCCAAGTGATCTCGACCAAGTTCTGCGTGTAGTCATGAATCGTGATGAATATTCTCTCTCTCTCACACACACACACCAGAGAGAGAGAGAGAGAGAGAGAGAGAGAGAGAGAGAGAGAGAGAGAGAGAGAGAGAGAGATCAGGTATGCCAGATATCAAGGTCTTAATAGACTAAAAGGGAAAGCCATCCAGTTCGCAAAAAGTACAAACAGTAAAGAATTAACGATAAAAGATAGATATAAAACAGACATATCATAAGCAGACTGATTTAAGATTCAACACAAGTAACAAAGTAAAACCAAACGAAATAGATAACAAATGGACGATGAAAAGAAAATCATGTCAGTCTGCTCAACAAACTGACCTTTGTACCGAGTTTGAACTTCAGAAGTTTCAACGATTCGACTGCACAAAGAGTTCGCACCTACAATCTGTAGTTCTAAGAGACATGTTCACGTGAGGTAACACATATTCTACGCAAGGCACACAATAATTCAATAAATCCTCAAGCTTCAATAATATACGACAATGTAGCGAAACGTTGACCTTAAAAATTGCTGAAGCGTTTGTTCAAACTGCGCAAAAATATACATTAAAAATATTTATTGTACAATGAATAACGTTACTAGGGAGTTGACCTCCGGAAGGTTGTTAATCTAGAACAGTGATAGTCAAACTAGTGCATGATTTTTTTCAATGGGTACATGACATGACCAGTGTGCATTAAGTGCACAGACTGAAAAGTGTTTTCAGGAAGAAAATTCTAAGTATCAAGCAAGAAATTAATTTGAATTGATTAAAATGTTATAGATATATTACATGAGTACATCAAACTCCTAAATTTTAAAAAATATATAACCTACTTGTAGGCAGCCTAAGTGATAGGGTCATATCAAAACCAGGTGACGTTAGCATTACTTCAATATTACACATCTAGCACCTATATAATATTACATTTAAGTAGAAAAGAGTAGTAGTTTGTTTAAAATAGACACCTAATTCTTAAGATATAATTTTTGAGGTTTGGGTATATGATTAATTTCTCTATGTGGTTTTTGCGCAATTTCACGGAAGATTTTACTAGCGAATTTTATTCATCTTGAATAAAAAACAGGAGTCGTCCAGTTTCCCAAATTAATCCTATAGATTCGAAGAGTATAACAAAAAATAATGTGCCTGAAAATAATATTACATTTAAGTAGAAAAGAGTAGTTTGTTTAAAATAGACACCCAATTCTTAATATATAATTTTTGAGGCTAGTGTAAATGATTAATTTCTCTATGTGATTTTTGAGGCTAGCTAGGGTACATGATTTTCTAAACAGCTGCCGGAAGGGCCATGAACTTGAAAAAAGGTGAAAGAACAAAGGTTTAGAATTCTCTTGGCGTTTTCCATCCGTTATCGACGATAGCTCAATATGAAAAGTAAACCCTTGAAGAGATAAAAATGCATTTAAAAGCCATCCAAAATAAAAATAAAATGAATAAGATCTCTGAAAATGCAAGACCTATGACTGACCCTATCTTCTGCAAGTCAGAATTGTAAAATGTGTCACGCATCCGGCACATCTGAGTGACAAAGTTAGCCCCCGAATGTTAGTGAATCAAAAGAAAGGAAAAGATGCTCATTAGCATATTGTGATTCAACTTACCGGAAGGAGTTCGGAAATAAATTTTTGCACGGTACGAATTACTCATACAATTGAGTTGAGCCATTTACTCTGTAGGAAGCCGGATTAAGGATGTAGGATCGAAATTTGGGAAAATTAGGAATACATATATTTCCTAAGGAAATGTGTCGCCACTTGCTCTCTCCTCTCTCTCTCTCTCTCTCTCTCTCTCCTCCTCTCTCTCTCTCTCTCTCTCTCTCTCTCTCTCTCTCAGGTCGTAGCCTTTGTGACGACGTCCCTGTGTGGTTTTTTTCCTAGTTT
>NC_090728.1:175691749-175714249 GCF_036898095.1 Palaemon carinicauda
ATGAATGTTCGTCAGAAGAAATCCCGACTCGTCGTTTTAAAAGTATCAAACAGTTATGAAATGAAGAAAAATGTTTAAAGGCTGAAGGCCTGTCACGTCTCTGCTCATGTTCTTGACCAAGCACACTACCATTCTTTGCCTACTCCGTAATCGTGAACCAATCGTCATAAAACTAGACATGTACATTCTATTGATCCTCTGAGTATCTTTTTTAATTCGATCTCACTAATTAATCATTAAAGAGTGAAAAACAATGAAATTTCAACAACTCTGTTAATACGCGTTGGATCAGCGTGAAATTCGTTACTTATAGATCACCGAACAGAAAGTTGTGTCAGACCATTAATTAATATTTTAAGTAAAAAATAATTTTAGAGGTATTAATTTCAAAAGCCTACTGCTCCCTTAATACTCGGCCGGTCTGTCTGAAACTTAGTAAGTGTATACTAGAAGGATACTAACATCGACGCTCTGAGCCCAATTTTTGTTGTTTTTGTTGATTAGTAACCATTTCAAAACAATAAACTCGAAGTTCACAGAAAATGGCCGTGTTTGGTGTCAAGTAAATCAGGAGGGATAGGAGACTGCAATGGTGCACTTCATGGAATGATTCTGATCTTTATTGATTAGTAATTGAAGATTTATTGAAGAAAACAATGGATTTTCAAAGATGACATAAATCAGTCGTGTTTGGTGTCAAATAAAGGGGAGAGACAGGAGAACACAACGGTGCAGTAGTAACGGAACGATTATCACCGTTATTGGTTAGTAATTAACGACTGATTGATTGGAACAATGGATCTTCAAAGTGGATTCGGGCGCATGATTTTTTCTAAATAATTACGTCTTCAGTCTGTAGTAGTTCATTCGAACTGGTTTCTCATTAGCCTCATTTTAAAAATACTGGTTAAGGAGTAAAATCCTTTTGAATGTTCATTCTGAACAAGAGTAAAAAGAATATCATCACACCTCAATTATTATGAATTATTTGTTGAATCAGCCACAAAGAATACATTAAAAGTTTACGAATTCTATAAAAAAGGCGGTTCATTCATATGGACACGTATATACAACGAATACTGCATTAAACTAATTGCCATCACTAAGTAAAATATAATTACGATGCTGAACACAAAGCAATCGTCGGATTCTGTTATTGAATTTATTGACGATTAATGATAAGTTTTCATTGGTCTGTAAATAAAAACTCGAAAATTATCTTATTTCATTTCAACACTTCGACATTTATCAAACACCAAGACAGTTTCTGCGGATGAGAGAGAGAGAGAGAGAGAGAGAGAGAGAGAGAGAGAGAGAGAGAGAGAGAGAGAGAGAGAGAGAGAGAGAGAGAGAGAGAGGTCCAATGAGTGAAAGCATCTATATACTAAGTACAGAGAGAGAGAGAGAGAGAGAGAGAGAGAGAGAGAGAGAGAGAGAGAGAGATGTCCAATGAATGAAAGCATCTATATACTAAGTACAGAGAGAGAGAGAGAGAGAGAGAGAGAGAGAGAGAGAGAGAGAGAGAGAGAGAGAGAGAGAGAGAGAGAGAGTCCAATGAGTGAAAGCATCTATATACTAAGTAGAGAGAGAGAGAGAGAGAGAGAGAGAGAGAGAGAGAGAGAGAGAGAGAGAGAGAGAGAGAGAGAGAGAGGGGGTCCGATGAGTGAAAGCATCTATATACTAAGTACCCCTCAAGCTTATCTTAGCGCAATTGATGCAGTCAAGTGTACCCCTAGTTACGGCGTCAGGTACTTAGCCCTTTGATACAACAACAGACTGTTCCGAGAACATTAGAGGATTGTTACAGAGAGACAGAGCCAGTGTGATTCTTCCAGCATTAGCTCTCCTCCTTAAGTAAACTGACCCAGCCACAAACTTGCAATGATCTTTAATATTTTTTTTTTTTACTTTGCTGCTGGTTTGCTGACTTCATAATGACATGCTTGCTAACATACATCGTCAAATTATTCGCATTTGATAGAATTAAGTAATTATTGAAATGTCAGTGCGATTACTTTACTTTTACGGGTTTATTTCTCGCACTCCATCAGACACTAAAGGTCTGTTCAGGCGGGCCTTGGTGTGAAAAAATAATTTCTTTCCAGTTAATATTTTGCTCTGTATCATTATCAGTTATTTCTCTAAACACAAAGTAATTCCTAACTCAGACTGATGAATAAAAAAAACCCTTTATGTATCTATATAGAAGGGAAATGAACTGATATTTTCAGCTTCATTATCATAAAATAGACAATTTCCTGTTTTGATATAGCAAAACTCTAATGCCCTTGGTCTTGTAGCATCATTTTTTCAACTATGATTGTAACTTTGTTAATAATAATAATAATAATAATAATAATAATAATAATAAATAATAATAATGATAATAATAATAATAATTTCTAAAACCTCAAGCTTCTTGTCTATTGTAACTACACTTAGGTGAGGTAACTAATAACGATGACCTTTGTGCAGATTGCAATTTCACTTCTATTAGAGTGACTAAAGTCGAAGTGTTGTGGAGTGAGCCTCAAGGAACTTCGAGGCAACGAAATATGCAAATGCCCAATCAAACATGGATGTAAAACAAAAATATAATAACCCTATTTAACTGATAAATCTTATGATGCTCTTAAATCTACATAGTTTGTACTTACCCCTTGCTTCATGGTCTCATTTGCATGGGAGGCCACGTTGGATACTACTGCCAAAGCCGTTTGGGTATCAACATAATCCAGGCTGTCGTTGGGCAAATGCTTCAAGTAATCCTCCAGCAGAAGGCGATACTGCGGTATCCTTTGCACCGGTTTGAGCATGTAGTGCCTGATGCTGAGCTTGGCACATCTCTCGGATGCTTCGTAGTCCTTGACCACCCTGGCGAAGTGGGGATACCTCTGGCAGCACTCTTCCAGGTGGTCACACTGACTTTGGAACTCCTTGATGTAGGCGGAATACAGCTTGAGGAAAGGCCCCGTCTTTACGATGACGTCAGAGATCTTCTTGTGTCTTTCCCAGTCCGTGATGCGTCCCTCCAAATCCTTTAGGATGACCTCATTCAGATTCTGCAATTGGGGCAGGTAATTAAGGATTTTATTGAGCTCTTCCTCCTGCATGACGTTCTTATTGACTTTGTAATTGTTGTTGTTGTTGGCTGCGGGAGAGATTCTATTTAAATGGTCAGCCATATTTTCATAAACGTAATTTCGAAAATCTACATTCAAGAGTCTCAAGACATCAACAAACACACGTTCTGAGGTCATTAGTTCTTTGGCAATTAAGAAGATCTTTTGGTCACGTTTCTCATTGGAATTCAAAATAGGACTCGCCCTTGGGGTCAGGTCGGGGCTGTTGGGAGGGGGGACTTCTATGGTGTTAGTAGTATCACTCGACTCGGCAACGCTCATGCTACTAGTGTCTATAATGGGAGTCATACTAGTTGTTGTGTTGCTGCTAACAAGGGTTTCACTAATTAAAGGCTCACAGGTTAAGGTTCGGGATTGGACATCACACTCGGTATTAGTTTGATTTAATGGCACAAAATCAGCATCTCGTATTATCCTATTCAAAGAGACCTCAGCCTCTAATCGGTCGTTGGCGACAATTTTACACATTTGCTCCGACTCTTCAATTGGGTCACATGTCCCTTCACTGCACGTAGAATAATTAGCGTCACTTTCTTGGCTAGAGTCGTGCTTTCTGCTCGATTCATCGTGCTTGCACGGCACCGGTTCACAAGATTCGCCCCTTTGGTTATCCAAAAGCGTCATTTCTTTAGGTGGACTAACACGATAATTCCCAGTTCTGTCACTAGCTCTCGCCGTCACTTGAGAACTATTGTTACTGTTTGTTTTCACAGACGATTGTTCCGACACCTCTCTGTTTATTGGTCTCGAAATGACTTTGACCGTAGTTCTCGCTGGTTTAATCCTTGGAGGTGGAATATTTTTGGGTTTGGGTTGAATAGGAGGACGATTGTTGGCGTACAAATGATGAGTCGAAGGCAGAATGGGAGTGGTGTAGAGATAATCGCATAATTGGTTAACAACCGAATGGTATTGTTGTTGGACCCCTGAGGGTACGTCACGCTTGGGCATTTCGTACATGCTACCAGAAGAAGAAGAAGAAGAGGAGGATGAAGAGGACTCCTCATCCTCATCCTCGACACTGTCCCTTGAAAAAACCGACCCCATTGTCCCTGCTGAGGGTTTATCTTCACTCGGGACTGCTCGTTGGCGATACACTTGCGAATGACAAAAGGAATCCGGGATGACTAAGATCCCTAACTGAGTGTGTGACTTACTCGAGCGTCCTGTGCATCCCCTAGCGAAGGCTGCCGATGGTGGTGGGGGAGGGGGTGGTTTCTTTGGTCTAACTATATGGCACGGCTTATGTTCCTTGGCGCTGCTGCTTATTTCGTTCCCTTCCCTTTCTGTCTCGCTCCCCTTCGAAGCAGGGACGGGAGATGACACGTCTTGTTTTGCCTGCAGGGTTGTTTCCCCTTCGTCCGGACTAAGGGGGACAGGATAAGAAACCTGATCGTCACTGCTAGAGGGACAGGGTTGCTGTAAGCTGTTACCCTCTGTCAAGTCAACGTAAAACTGACTGCTGGTTTTCTCGGCTCTGTCATTCCCTTTCCGCTTGGATTTTACAGGTGTCGTCATGCCTTTCCGGTCGACATATACCATTTGTTTACTACCTTTTCCGAAGGAGCTGAATATATGAGCTAGTGACCGCCTCCCTCGAAAGTCGTCATCTTCTGTCTTGATCACCTTGTTTCCCCCGTCCCACGAATTCCTTCGGGTTGACCTCAGGTCACCCCTCGGCTGCCCGGATTCGTATACATCTTCCTGAGAGTCGATGGACGAAGCTGCAACCTGGCGAGGGAATGTTGTGGATTTGCCGACGAAAGGGCTCGAACCTCCAAGGCACTCCAGGGTGGAGGTTTTAGATGTTTAGTTGAAACAAAATTATTCGGCCTCTTTAATTGACTTCTCGTCTTCGTTTTGTCTTATTGCTTTTTATATTGATGGGCACAGCACGAATAAGTAGCATTCTTTTCAAGGAATATCACATCATATTCTATTCACAATGAGGGATATATATCAGCGTATTTTATAAGATTCTGCTTAAGACAGATTTTAAAGATTAATGTTTTTTTTCTATTTTCTAACAACTTATGACAGTCTTTGATATCCACTCTCATACACAGGATAATTATTAAAAAAATGATTAACTTCGATTCATATGGACAACGACTTACGAGTGTATTCTATATCTCTTAAACAAAATAGCCAGTAAAGTTAATTATTAAACTAACTACATATATAGATAAGCAATTATTACGTTGATGTACTGTATATAAAATAACGCTACTGTATTTTTTATCACAATGTAATTCCTCACGATAAGTGTCTCAAAAATTTTATTTCATAATCTGGTATTTTACTTTTTGTTTCTCTTTATTATGTTTACTCTTTGGTCTGTTTCTTCACAATGATAATGAAAACTTAACACTTTCCAAAAATAAAAGGATTCTCTTACATCACAGGTTTTTATAAGCTGTTAGTCAAAAGCAATATCCCAGTGTTGACATGAAAAGAAACAGCACCACAGGAGTCTAGTAAACTACTAACACTCGTCTCGGTAGCCTGCAACTAATCTAGCACCACTGGTTAAAACTAAAGGTCGAATCGATCTAATCCTAGAAAAGCAGCAGTGACAGGGACAGCGACAGATTCTATTGCAATAAGGTGACAGTTGTGACGGTCTAAGCTAGAGGCTGCGACTAACGCTTCTGATGGTCTGTCTGGGACTCATCAGACGCAGGTATGCACAGGAATTAATTGGATCAGCCTCACGCGACAACATACCACGGGGCATGAACGAGGCTCCTGGCGTCGTGGAACTTATTCCCTCTCTCGATGACGGCGACGAAGATTCTTGCGGATCTGCCGCAGCTATTACCGGAGGGCAGATGTTGTTGTTATTGTTGGTGGGAGAGGCGTTTACGATGCCATCGACGGCACTACCATCAGTGACAGATTGATTGACAGCAACTGGTAAAGATGCGTTATCAACAGATGAATTTAGTGAGTAATGGGAGTCTGTGAGTGCGATACTAGTAGTAGTGACACAAGTAGTAGTAGTAGTAATGTTTGAAATGGTGTTAGTCAGTAAATCAGGTTCCGGGTGAGTAGATGAATGATCCTCAGGGGATGATGGTTGGGGAAATGTGACAGGAGGAAGTGGTATTGGCCCCAAGGCCGCAGGAAAATCGGAAGGGCAGAGAGTTGGGGAGGCGCTTGAGGAAGGCGTTTCACAGTTAGTAGATGTATCACTCCATGGGGATTCACTCCAAGGGGATTCACTCGTCAGGGGGCTCTCCCCTTCACTTCGTGAATTAGGGAAGTTGAATATGAGGTTCTCGAGGGTGTAACGAATACCTTCTAATCTAGAGGCGATGTCAGCCACTCCTGCCTCCAATTCCGTCGTGTCGAGCTGGGTGGGCCCTTCGGCTGGCACTCCTACAGGGGCCTGTCCGTCGGTGGAGGTACCCTCCGCTTTTGGCTCTGCCTTGACTTCGGTTCGCACTTCTGAGACGAGTGTTGATGATGACGGTCCGGCGAACTTATTTTCTTCTTCGCCTGTTTCGCTCGAGAGGGTAACGGCAGTTCCTTCCGGGATTTCTTCAGGTAATGACTCACCTGTCAAAGGCGCTGTCGCAATTCCCGCCTGTTCTTCGGATTTCGTCTCTCCTTCGGGTTTCAGGGATTCCACTTTCTCCTCTGAATGTCCTTCGGTATGCGAAAGGGCTTCATCACTGCCGTGTGAACCTGCCTCGGTTGATAGCGATTCAATAACCTTCGTTTCTTGTTCTTCTGTCTCTGTTATTTCTGTCTTGATTTGTTCTTCGGCCTTTACGGACGCTGGCTCATCTACTTTGACAATTTGTTCTTCTACGTTGTCAATTTGTGCTTCCTTCTTGACTTCTTGTTCTTCGATTTGAACACTTTTTCTCTCGTCTGTTACTGTGGGTTCTTCAACGTTTGCAGCCTGTTCTTCGCTCTTGATAGGTTGTTCTTCGAGTTTTACTGGGGGCTCTTCTACCTTTGCTGGCTGTTCTTCACTTTCGAGAGGCTGTTGTTCACTCTTGACAGCCTGTTCTTCACTTTTGACAGCCTGTTCTTCACTTTTGACAGGCTGTTCATCTACTTTTATTGTTTGTTCTTCACCCTTTATATTTTGTTCTTCACTCTTAATTGATATTTCTTCAGGCTTAACAGACTGTTCTTCAACTTTTAAATCTTGATCGTCAGTTTTTATTGGAATTTCTTCCGCCTTTATTGATAGTTCTTCAACCTTGACAGATTGTTCTTCAACCTTTACCGCATGTTCTTCAACCTTTACCGCATGTTCTCCAGGCTTTACAGACAATTCTTCAACTTTTACCGCCTGTTCTTCAGGCTTTACAGATAATTCTTCAGCTTTGATAATTTGTTCTTCGACTTTAGGCTCTTCTTCGGTCTTTAAAGAGTGTTCTCCAGTCTCGAGCGTTTCATCGGTTTTAACTTTTAGTTCTTCAACCTGAACTGGCTGTTCTTCGGTTTTCACTACCGAAGGTTCTTTTTCAGTGGTTGATGTTTCACCTTCACTGAACAGTTTTTCTCTAGCGACAGGTTGATCCACTTTGCCCAACTGTTCCTCAACTCTAAGGAGTTGCTCTTCGATATTCAAGAGTTCTTCTTCTACTTTAAAAGGTTTAACTGCGACGTCTTCTTTCCGATTCTCGCTGGCTCTTGCAATGGCACTGATGATCGACGTTTCTGGGAATATAATCTTTTGTTCTTTGGATATATTTTCTACCGTTTCTTTACTCGTTTGGTCTTCGCTCGTATGCGATCGGTCTTTCACGGGTCTTCTTTCCTTTTTCACACTTTCGACTCTATAAAGAGTCTCGTAAACGGTCTTTCCTTTCGAATCATCTGTTTTCGACGTTGCTCCTTTGGTAAAGTCTTGCGACGTCGCACTTTGGCTTTTGGTTTCGTCTGACTTGTTCGTCGTCAGTTCCAACGAAGGCTCACTACTTATCACTGATTCGAAGGCTTTCGGTGCCTCTTGAGTCACGGACGTTCGTAAAACGTCTTTTTCCGTCACGGAAACGTTGGAAGTGACACAAGTGTCTGTCGCTGGCGTCGACACACCGCCCGCTTCTTCTTTAGTCTTACCTGCAACGACACTATTTACATCACCTTGCGATGCAAGACTGTTGGTGGTGGCTGGGGAGGAGTCTGAGGTTTTAGTGAGCTCCTCCCTCAGAGATGATCGTTCACCTGAATCTCCAGAATATGTCTGGAGGGATTTTAAAACATTGTCTAGGGCTGCGAACGAGTTCTCGATCGTTTTTAAATTACTATCAATATCACTTTCAAGTCGACTTTTAGACTCGGGACTATGCGTCACTCGTTCCGTGGTTGAATGGATACTAGTGATACGGTCAGACTCAGAGGTGGTAGTGGGTACCGCCTCCCTCGCAGTCTTACCAACACTGCCGCCTCTCAGGGTCACGATGGTTGGGGAACCAGTGTCAGTCGATATTGGTTGGCCAACCTGTCTGCCTGATTCACGTGGTGACTCAGATGAGGTTGTGGAGTGTGTTAGTTGTTGTTGTTGTTGACGTAATTTGCTCTTCTTGGGGGGAGGAGGGGGTGGGGGGAGAGGTCGCCCTCGGGAACGTTTAGGTGGTTCCTGTGACAGAGTCACGTTTTCGTAATTTTCGTCGCACTCGGTCGTCATGCTGATCCTGGCAGGCTGCGACGGGTCAACCGTGAGTGTACCTGTTACTTGTTGACCCAAGGTGTCTTTGCCTCGCCTCCTCCGGGGCGGCGGTGCCCCGCGCTGGATTGATGTCAAGGAAGTCGATGCATCTATCTCATTCTTTATGTGAGTGACCACCTCCTCGATGCGCACCACTTTGGAGTGGCGCTTAGGCGGTGCAGGGGTGACGACTTCCACATCTGCATAGATCTTGTTCCCCCTCGGTGGCCTGGCCGGCAGTTCTCCATTGACCATGATGAGGGACTTCCTCGTTCGGGGCTTGAGGTGCCGCGGAGGGCGTGGTGGATCCATCTCCAGGGTCTGAGGGGAAATGGTTCTGATTCCCTTCTTTTTCGGAGGTATGGGAGGAGGAGTCTCGTCGTCGTCGTCCAGGTAAACAGGCCTCAATTCTTTGATTCCCGCCTCCTTATGGACCCGGGCATACGGAGGGATGGTCTCCATTATTTCAGGGGGTTGAGTTGTTGGTTTCTCCTCTTCCTTTGTTTGCGATTCAACTTCTTTGTTTGTGTCAGCTGTTGTGACATCTACTTGCGGTTTGACTTCTGTAATTTCCGTGTGAACTTCCTTTACTATTACAATAGACTCGGTTTCAGGCTTCTTTTCAATGTTAACCTCAGATGAGGTAGATATTTCCATCTTTGCCTCTGTGTTTACAGTTGATTCCTCGACTTTAGTCTCTATTTTATCTCCCGCTTCTATCGCAGATATTTGCTCGATTTTTACTTCTTCCTCTACAGTTACTGGCTTCATTTCCATTTCGGCAGCTTCAACTTTGATTTCGGTTTCCATCGGTTCGACCTTTGTTTCCGTTTCGACAGATTCCGTCTTTATGTCAGTTTCCTTGACCTCTGATATATCCCTCTTTTTAACACTTTGGCTTTCAATGAGAACTGATGCGTAGATTTTGTTACCTCGAGCTGGTTTTGGAGGTAGTTCTTTGCTTTCTTCTGTATTCCCAGCTTCAGATGCAACTTGCTTTTGGTCTTCTTTTTCTTGGGCTGGAACTACTTCAGAGGCTGCCTTCTTTTGCTGGAACTCAATGGTGTCATACAATTTGATGCCCCTTTGGGGGCGAGGGGGTAGAAGTACTTCCTCTATAGCAACTTCCTCCTCAACCTTTTCAGATTTTGCTTCAACTGAAAGGGTCTCCTTTTGTTCCTCTACCTCCATATTTTCTTCTTCCTTCGGTATTTCTTCTTTTTCATTCTGATCTTCTTTTACCAATACTGACATTTCTTCTTTTTGTTCTTGTTTTTCCTCATCTTGCTTCATTGCGTCTACGTTTTCAGTTTTTTCTTCTTCTAATTTTGTGAAGTGTCGACGGACGATGATGTCCTCATACACTTTGATGCCTCTTGGTGGTTTAGCTGGTTCCTCCTGGCCTGCTTCGGCCTCCTGAGTGGTAGCTTGTTTAGGCTGTTCGATCTTATCATAAATCTTATACCCTCGCGGTGGTCGAGGAGGCTGAAGAGCTTGAGGGATGATGTAGTCGTCCTCTTCTTCAGGAGCAGGAATAATCTGCGCCTCCAAGCTCGCCAGCATAGCTGCATCTACACCGTCCAATTCTGTGGCAACGGGCGTCCCTGTGCGCTTCGGCTTCTTGTTTTTAAACCGCCCTCTTCCTCGACCTTGAATGGGCGTGGCCTCTATAGAAGATGCTTCTCCCGTTCCTTCTTTGCTAGCAGAAGGGACATTGTCATACTCACTCTCAACAGACGGTTGTCTGTGTGCCTTTGGAGGTGGGGGAGTTGGGGGCACCGGGAGTGGCTCTGCTTCAGGCACTGAGTGAGGACGACCTGTGTATGCTAACACTGGGTAAATGTCATCCTTTTCGGTCTCAGAATCCATGAAAGTGATGTCGTCATACACCTTGACCCAAGTGCGACCCACTGGTCCTGGTCGTCGGGAAGGTTTATTTGGCTGTTCAACCTCCTTGTCGGCGGAACTGTGACCGCCTCTGTGCAGGAAATTTCTGAGTTGTGGCGGTAGTGATGGTGCTCGGGGTAAGGTAGGTGCCCTTGGAAGAGAAGGGGCCCTTGGGAATGAAGGAAGCTTTGGCATTGAGGGAACTTTTGGCAATGATTTGGGTTTAGGCAACGGCGGCAGATTGGGCATATGGGGCCTATTCTTGAATTGGGGCATAGAAGGCATGTGGGGCCTGTTCTTAAATTGAGGCATTTGAGGCATATTCTTGAATTGGGGCATCTGGGGCATATTCTTGAACTGGGGCATTTGGGGCAATTGCGGGAAACGATCCCTGGAAATGCCCCTGAAAGATCGCCTTTTATCCCTCGAAGGAGACACGGAGGCAGCCCTTTTCTTACCCAAACCCTTGATTTTGGGTTTCGGGGATTCTGGCACTGCTGGGCACTCTGACGCAGCAGCGGGAGTCGGGGGTGGCGTCGGCGGAGGAGGGGTCGCTTCTACAGATTGCTTGGAGGATGCATGATGAGGAAGCGAACCTGTTTTGCCACTCTTGGTGAAGGCTGGCAGAAGTCCCACTCGCATCACGCCGCCTCCACCTCGTCCCAGCACCTGCAATGAACAAAGTCGGTTACTACGATTAGTTCTAAATAACTATAAATCAGCCGTAGGCATAACGACAATAATAATAATCATGTTTATTAGGTAACTGGAAAAAAAAAAAATCATACGTGGAGAGGAAATTTTTGTAACTGATAGAGTATTTAGAAATAGGAGTTGAAAAACATTCAGTACCAAGATGATGATGATGATGATGATTATTATTATTATTATTATTATTATTATTATTATTATTTAAGCTACAGTCCTAGTTGGCAAAGAAGGATGTTTTAAGCTCAATAGCTCCAGCAGGGATAAGTAGCCCAGTGAGGAAAGGAAATAAACTAAATGAGAAGTAATGAATAATTAATATAGAATATTTTAAGATCTGTAACAACGTTAGATTAAATCTGTGATATATAAATTATGAAGAGAAACTTATGTCAGCCTGTTCAACATACAACATTCGCTGCAAGTTTGAACTTCTGAAGTTCCACCGAAGAAAATTGCTCAATTAGGAAGATCATTCCACAATCTGCCCATAGCTGGAATAAAACTTTTAAAATAATGTGTAGCACTTTTATTTATCAAAATAAAAGGTATTCTATTTGATAAGAATTCTCAACATTGTGAAGCAGCCCTAAATAAATAAATAAAAAAAAAACACTGCTGTTTTCGAATTTATTGCCCTTTCCATTATATCATTTACTTGCAAATCCAAGAGAGAGATCAGTCTCTGTCAATTCCACAAGATCCGACATTGCACAGTTGTTGTGCAGAGAAATTGCAGTCTCCAACCGTATCTACAAGACAAGACTATGTTCTTTTCTATTTGTAGATCAATTGTGATTGATAACTTCCTCTCAGCTGCGTGGTCAACGAAATCAGATGTTCGTTCGACTTGACCCTCTTCACAACCGGAACCGAAATGCAAATTAAGATAAAACTCCAACTTCTATGAGCAATTATTTCTTCTTTTCTGCCGAGGTAAAGTCGGTAGACAAAAGCAAAAACAAGATTAGGCAAAGAATTCCTTTTATGGCAGGCATCGAAAGTAACACTGGGTCAGGAAATTCTTGAAATCTTTCGGTGGTACAGGTTTTTTGTTCATCAGACGTTAGAGATTTTATATGTTATTTATGCAGCTGCACGAACAAACACACACACACAAATACATATATATATATATATATATATATATATATATATATATATATATATATATATATATATATACATACATACATGTATATATATACATATATATATATATATATATATATATATATATATATATATATATATATATGTATATATATATATATATATATATATATATATATATATATATATATATATATATTTGTGTGTGTGTTTACGAATGATTTTTAGTAGTGTAAATCTAGGGCATAATATCTTCCTTACCCATTTCTTTTCAAGACAATGCGTATTTAGCTATGCACTTTATTACAAATTCTAATCGTCTTTCTTGATTATTAATTCAGCGTTGAGAAACACCTGGTCTCTCAGTGCAACTGTAAAAATAATTGTTCTAATGAAAAAGTCTCAAGACTTTTATTCTTTTTTTCTTTTATCTTCCAATGTTTTTTCTCTGTCTCGTCTTCAGCAGCTAAACATTCTCTTAGATCGTTGGGAAAAAGCTTAAGGTATAATAAAATCTCTAAAAATTACCTGGATGTTAATTTCTGGCATTGACATTTAATTAGGTCATGATATAAGATGCCAAAGATTTTTTCATAATTCCTACTATTCTTTGCATTCAATTAATCCCAGAATATAGGCTACCTTTCACCGGGCTTGTGGTGGCCGATGTGGTAACGTCCCTGACTGGTGAATGCCAGACTGGGGTTCGAGTCCCGCTCAAACTCGTTAGTTGCTTTGGTCTCTGCAACCTTACCATCCTTGTGAGCTAAGGATGGGGGGTTTGGGGGAGCCTATAAGTCTACCTTCTGAGTCATCAGCAGCTATTGCCTGGCTCTCCTTGGTCCTAGCTTGGGTGGAGAGGGGACTTGGGTGTGATCATATATATATATATATATATATATATATATATATATATATATGTATGTATATATATATGATTAGTCTCTAGGCCATTGTCCTGCTCGATAGGGCAATGTCACTGTCCCTTGCCCCTGCCATTTATGAGCGGCCTTTGAACCTTAAACAACTAGTTATACAGTTAATTAGATGTATTGCAATTTCTTATTTGTCTTAACATAACAGATTTGGGAAAGTTTGATTCTAGTTGTGACCAAACCTTGGAAGGATCTTCTAAATCGGAAGATCTGTAAAAGTTCTAAGTTTGCTGAGCAGCCTGAAACTAGCTTCACTTCTTACTTCAGGTTGTTGTTTTGTTTATTATATTTTTTTGTTATTTCTTTTATGGTCTTTTTGTTTATGTGTCGAGTTGCTTTCTATTTTGGGTGAGGGCGACTTGCATTTAGTTCTTTGAAATGAGAAGATTAAAACTTGGCTTGTAATAATATATATATATATATATATATATATATATATATATATATATATATATATATATATATATATATATATATATATATATGTGTGTGTGTGTGTGTGTGTGTGTGTGTGTGTATTTATGCATATATTTTATTTCTGCCTAGATACAGCAATCAGTTTGGAATATCTCAATAGATACGAATGTTTTTTTTTTCTTCAAAGAACGTTTGAAGAATATTCTACATCCTTGCCATTTTTTATATCCACATTTCTTCTTGTTTACTTCTTTTATCCATTACTTCCTTATGGTTAGGCTACATGCAAAGCTCCCACAGATTTCCATAACACCTTTAACGCATTTAATTGAAAAAGAAAACTTTTATTAAATATCTAATGAAAACATCAAAAAAATAAAATTGAGAGTCAAGAAGATCACGTAATAATGTTGAAGCAGAGATATTAAATATATAGTTCTGGGTATTCTTAAACAGCGCAAGGAATTAAATTAATTATCGACCAGTCTCTTGGCAAAATCCTAAACAGGTTTTTATAAGCGTCATGGATTTCCATTTTTCTGAAAACCTTTTTTCTAAATCTCGTATTTGTAGGCAGTCAAGAAATGGAAGCTCTTTGAAATGACCAATGCTGATTATAACGAAATTGAAGACATTTACTGGTGAGAATATTTGCATTTTGAAAAATTATGACAATTTTAGTGACTGATATAATAGTGAAGTAGGTCAAGCCAACAATTTACTATTGGGATGATCTCAATGATAATTTATGTGGTAATTGGATTGAAAATAGTGACAATAGAGATATTGATAAGTATGATAGGAAAGATATGTATACTGCAGCAACATGAGCGGTTATTAATAATGAAAAAAGATGTTTAAAGTAAGTTACATTTCACCTTGCATTTATCAGAACATTGCATTGAAAAAAAGCAGGTCAATAATACCCAACAAAGCGCATTGGGTACGAAAATTCCAGCCGGATGCCAGACTTAAGCGTCAAGGGCATAGATTTATGGGCACGTGGCATCCTCCCCCTCTCTCCAACCCCCTACCGAAGGGCTTTTAAAGACCCCCAGGAAGCTAGCTAGCTGCCCCACCTACATCATCATCACGTTGCAAATTTCATTCATGATTCCACGACTCTCATCCAGTGCTCTCTCTCTCTCTCTCTCTCTCTCTCTTCTCTCTCT
The DNA here is from genome assembly GCF_036898095.1 of Palaemon carinicauda. Taxonomy (NCBI): domain Eukaryota; kingdom Metazoa; phylum Arthropoda; class Malacostraca; order Decapoda; family Palaemonidae; genus Palaemon; species Palaemon carinicauda. The sequence continues at coordinate 175,706,796 of NC_090728.1, forward strand.
CTCTCTCTCTCTCTCTCTCTCGTCCTCCTGCTCCACGGGGAGTTACCGATCCCTCTGATCCCCTCGTCCTGTCCCCTCGTAGGATGCACTGAAGGGAAGGTGCGGATTGGCGAGGCAAGGGCAATGATAGTGGCAATGGTGGCTGGGGAGAGAAAAGCTGGTGGGGAAGGGGGGTTATGGGGAGGGGAAGTGTCGCAAGCAAGCCTATGCAGTTAGATAACTGAGAGCGCTCATGCGGATGAAGTCCGTCATCTATAGAGATGGGAATTGTTTTCCTGTCCTGTTGACTGTTGTTATCATTTCGTACGATGCGTCGTTCACTTGTGATGCTAGTTATTCGAGTATAATGTAATGAGAGAGAGAGAGAGAGGAGAGAGAGAGATGAGAGAGAGAGAGAGAGAGAGAGAGAGAGAGAGTTTTATCATTGCATACTGTAGTTTCAGTTGAAGTTCAATGTCAGTCTATGAGAATATCTGAAATTCGAACGCTTATAATCCTTATCTTCGTAATCTCTTCCGTCAATTGTTGTTATCAAAGAGGATTTCACATATTCTGCTTATCTTCAGAACTAATTCCGCACGTTGATAGCCAGGATTCCGCCAGAGCAAAGCGGAGTGAGGGTCAAGAGTTATTTATTTTATTAATGGCGCCAATCAACCCTGGAGACTTGGCATTCCTTTCAGTGTTGTGTGGTGACGACTGTAGCACCAGACATAGCATGTAGGCTAATAACGATGCATAATAGAGTCTGAACCATTTTCAAACTTGAGGCTTGTTTGAAAACATTACACTTGTAAGATTTGTATCAACTCTATAGCTTCAAGGTTAAGACCCCCTTCCTTCCTCTTAATTTTCTTGTTTTCTTTTCGGGGTAGAGAAGGGCATATTGTTGGCTGTTTAATTGATATTGTTTATACTCTAAAAGAGTTAGATAGAGGCGATAATTTACTTTGTGGTATGATAAATGTCACTTTTGGAAACGTGATACCTGGTCTGACAGAATAGGTTTTGAGGACCGTAGAAATTCCACCTCGATGCGACTGAATAAACTAGTTCTGTGTTCACATGTGAGGGAGAGAGAGAGAGTAGAGGAGAGAGAGGGAGAGAGAGAGAGAGGAGAGAGAGAAGAGAGAGAGAGAGAGAGAGAGAGAGAGAGAGAAGTCTCCCTCAATGCGCTTTCTGTTTTAGAAACATCGAAAAATGTACTAAAACAATTTCCTAAGAGAGAGAGAGAGAGACGAGATTAGAGAGAGAGAGAGAGAGAGAGAGAAGAGGAGGAGATGGAGAGGAGAGAGAGAGAGAGAGATGTCTCTTCAATGCACCGTCTGCTTTAGAACATCGGAAAATGTACTAAAACAGTTTCTGAAGAGAGAGAGGAGAGAGAGAGAGAGAGAGAGAGAGAGAGAGAGGAGAGAGGAGACGAGAGAGAGAGAGAGAGACGTGGGGTACTAAAGGACAAGGGCATCAAACAATATAATCATTAAATATAATACATTTTGTGGGTCTTCTGCACATTATTAATTACATTGAAATAAGCCTTCCTTATCAGAGCTGCGGTGTCCGAGTGGTTAAGGAGATGGACTTGAAATCCATTGGGCTCTGCCCGCAACAGGTTCGAATCCTGTCCGCAGCGAGAAACAGAGTTTTCTTATATTTAATAAAGAACATGAAAGTATAAGAACATAGATCAACATATGATAGAGAAAGCCCAGTGGAATATAGATCAAGGTGCGCGAATGACATATGATGAAACTACTTATGCAAGTAATTTTGTTCCTTCTATGTACAAATAAAAAAAATGTGTTCATGTCATATTTGTGTGCGTATGTACGTTCTTTTAAACGTTAATCAAATTTTCCCTTACAGAGGAAAGCTACAGAGAAAATCCAATACAGCAGTCACTGTTACATTCATACTTTAAGTGGCCAGTCCGTGGTTGACCCTCCTATGACGTAAAAACTCCACAACATTCATAGCCTCTTGCTCACACGCATGCTGTTCATCTGTGTGTTTGTTTGTGCGTATGTCAGTAACTATTGAAACTTGAGAATTAATGAAACCCTCTAGACAACTTTTGTTGAGCTTCAATTGATGCGGGTTTGATTCTTGGCGTCGTCTATTTTAGGTTTATTTCTTTTGTTACGACTTTTCAGTTACTTACATCAAGGTTTTACTGGATTTCTTTGCACTATTGGAAACAAAAAACATTTGAAGTTATTCAAAGGAGACAGGTAGAAAAGCGAAGTTCGTGTTTCCAAATAATTGAGGAAGTCAAGATAATGATTTCCTTTGGTGTTTTATATATGCGCACTTGGTAGCAACTTACAAAAGTGAAATTCTGGTCCCCTTTTTTGAGCATCTTTTCCTATTGTTTTGTGATCTGACGCAACACTCCAAGTAGCTATAATTGAGCACGTCAGGTTTTTGAAATAATTTCTTATATGTTGGCCGGCGTGTCCAAAATGATTGATAAAAATTGTGCTGGAGATCGTATCTAATCAAGCTGACTCACCTAATGAGAGAAATGATGATTAAAAAAAAGATAACGATGGCAATAACGATGATTATATAAATTCCTTCAAATATTTATATTACCTTCAGAATACAACTTTTGTGATTAGCAATACTGATTGATTCATTCCTCACTTGAGTAATGGTGAGGTAATTAACCAGGTGTTCACGAGCGCACGTTTGTATTTGCATATATTTTACCAGATGACATCCCTTGCCAAAAAAGAATTTGCTTATGTAAGAAACAAAATCCGTAGATTTAGACTACTTTCAAGATGGAAAGTAATTTCGAACTCGGGTGAAGTTCCAGGAAATGAAATGTCAATGTTTAACAGATCAAGAGAATATCAAACAAAATGATTTAATGTTGTATATATTAGTCTTGTTATATAAACACACACACACACACACACATACATATATATATATATATATATATATATATATATATATATTTAGTATATATATATATATATATACATATATATATATATATATATATAATATATATATATATATATATTAAATTTCTACCTCATATTTGGGATCGAACGCTAGCCCCTTCTAATGAAAGGCCAGGTCGAAACCAATCATGCCACGAGAGGCCTAAAAGAAACTTGATTTCTTTTAGGCCTCTCGTGTCATGATTGGTTTCGACCTGGCCTTTCATTAGAAGGGGCTAACGTTCGATCCCAAGTATGAGGTAGAAATTTATTTCTATTTGAACACGATATTGTGTTGATATTTATCCATATATATATATATATATAATATATATATATATATATATATATATATATATATATATATTATATATATATATATATATATATATATATATATATATTGCCAACACATGTTTGAAAACTGTAAGCTACAACTAAAACTAACCTGTCCAGCGATTTTGGACACATTTAAGCAGCCCTCATTCTTGTCCTCGGCTTCCTCGACTGGCGCAGCGGCACCTCCCTCTAAGGCAACTGCCCCTTCGGCGGTCGCTGCCTCTTCAGGCATGGACCCGGCGTCCCCTTCCCTCGAGACGTTTCCTCGACTGGAGAAGTCGTCTCCTCGGCTCGATCCTCCGTCCATGCTCCTGTTCGACCAATCATCACCTTTGCTGGAGCATTCGTCGTCCGCCGACACGTCCCTGGAGGAGGTTCTCGATCGGCCCTTCCCGGTGCGACTCTTAGGAGCTTCATTTTCTTTGCCCCTCGAGGCTGAGCGGGAGGATCTACCTGAAGGGGGCTTCTCCTGGGACTCGCTGCCCTTCCTCCTCACGCTTGACCTGCCGGGAGAGAAAAAGGGAGGAAGTTAGTGTATGATTTTGAAGGCTACGACGAAATAAAGTTGAAAAAGCGAAACATCTGCTTAAATGAATAAATGACCTATTTTTATATTATTATAAGTCTCAAATAGAAAAACACATGTATTAAGAGTAATGTAGATAAATGACTAAATTCGAATAATTCATTATGGAAAGAGTACACCGGAAAGACAGAACAAGTTTATGTTGCCCATTGCTTTAAGTTAGAATATTCATTAAGGCATTTTTTCCTATAGAAAATGAGACTAAAATTATTATGGAACATTGATTCTTTTGGTACAGAAGTTATCTTTCTCGAACTCAAAAATAAGAATGAATGTTCGTATATATAAATAAATAAATAAATATATATATATATATATATATATATATATATATATATATATATATATATATATATATATATATATATATATATATATATATATCATTATCACCCGTTACTAATCCACTGCAGAACAAAAGCCTCAGACATATCCTTCCAATCGTGTCTGTTGATGGTCTTCCTGTGCCAGTCCACATCCGCAAGTTTTCTTAGTTCGTCAATTCATCGTATTCTTTTTCTTTCAATGCTTCTTTTACAATCTATAGGGACACATTCTGTTATTCATTAATGTCCATCTATTGCCAATTTCTTTTTCTTACATGTTGTTAGAATATCCTCTACTTTAGTTTGCTCTCGTATCCATGTTGCTCTTTTTCTGCGTATGTTTATTGTGTGTGAGGAAATGTATCAGATGGTGTGCCAAGTTACAGAATAGCTGAAGATAAAATGGTAGCAGGATTTGTGCAAGAGGTTGGAAACGGACTTTTAGCGTCTGTGGAAACCGATGTGGCAGCATATGAAGGTACTGCTGAGCCAAACCTCCTTGAAGGTAGTCAAGTGTGTATGTTAAATGCAAATAGAAGGAAGAAGGTTGAAACGGATGAGATGAATATTTTTTTTTGGAGTGTGAGTGGCAAAAGATGAACTGAAAGGGCGGAAAAGTTTAGATGAGTAAAAGAGGTGCTAAAAAAGATAGTCTAGAATTTTCTCAGCACACACGATAGAGTTACACGATTGCAGTGTGTGTAGGGGACTTCAACACTGTGTTGCGGAACTTCTAGTGATGATTTTTGACGGACGTTTTCTATGCAGTGATTTTCTTTTTCTGGAGCCACGTCTCGTTTTGTAAAATTTTCTAATATTATGTATTAATTGGAGAAATTTTCACTAGTATGAGAAGAGAATTTCGTATGTTTGATTAGAACCATATTAGAGTTTTTTTTTACGATGAGAGAGAGAGAGAGAGAGAGAGAGAGAGAGAGAGAGAGAGAGAGAGAGTGAGAGAGAGAGAGAGAGAGAGAGAGAGAGCATGTTCTATTTGAAATCTAAACGCTTGGTTAACATGTTCATTAACCACATTTCTAATTGAAATCCTAACCCCAATATTCCAAAATTGCATCGAAAACGCAAAAACCTCTATATAAAAAGGTCAAACAGATAGAAAGTGATGGATATTTCACCTTCCTTGACCTCGGTAAGAACATCTCAGATGAATCAACTCTGGTTGTATAAATGATTTAGAGAATAAAACAAAAAAAATGCGCATGATTTCATCTCAAGATTTTTTTTTTTCTTTCGGAGAAGTAGAGCATATGATGCAATTCAGGAGGCCATGATTTATAAAACAGGAAAGGATCTCTAAAGATGTGATTTTTGTTACTTGTTTTTCATTATTTCTAACAGTTTTCACATAAAATTTCATGGATGCAAATATATGTGAATTAGATGAATGTTTTGTAAAATCGGTTTCTATCAAAATTTTATTTTTAGCATAAATTATTCATAAGGAACATTGAGCAAGAGTAAGGAGTTAAAACTCTAATTAGGTGATTGCATAAACTGGCAGTAGAGTGGTGATCTATATCTTGACTGATGTTCCATAATCTTGCTTGACAAGGCACCTGAGACTTTATATTTTAGAAAACGATATAAGATTGATAACCGACTTCATCAGGATTATATTGTCCGTTTTTAAAGTTATAGTAAAGCAGCAACGATTAAGAAATATTCCGAGAAGAGAATATATTGCAATTTCTCTCGGAATCCAGGCAAGTGTGTTAATCCTTTTCAATACATTCTATTGAAGCCCTTAAAATTTCGTTTTGGGCTATTAATTTATTTTACACAATAGAAGATGAAATTTATATACTTTTGTGAAACAAATGAAGCTGCTTCGCATAATCGGTGTAGACACAGTAATCCAAATCTAACCTATTTTCACGACGATTTCATATTATTTTAAATTAAAATGCAATAACGTTAACAACACTGTTCATATAAAAAAAGAATTATTCTGACCCAACAACGAATAAACCACAAGTGACTGGTACCTCATCAACTAAACCGGGTTTGTCATTCAGACATTATCACCCTCTCTGACGTTGACTCATAAGAACACCCTGACATTATTCGCTACCAGTGATTCTTGATATGACAAATCTCTTCGCTTAGTAACGCTTTCAGATCACCTTTCCTTATTGTGTCATTGGCGAATTTACTCCGGCTGATTCCCCCTTTTTGCTCCTGGGAGTAAATCATGGCTGAATCGATTAGGTTATGTGATATACAAATACAACGAGCTCGCACGCTGTGAGTTGCTTGGCAGGAGGATTCCTTGCATTCCTCGTCGTATCGCTATTTCGGTCAGTCAGGTTCCTTGGCATACGGGTTGTAACCTTGGGAGCAACAGCATACACAAATATCAGTTCTCTTCATTATGCATGAGGGTGTTTTTGCCTGCATTACTGATGAAGCTGTGATTCATAAAAATCCTCTCTCTTCTTTCTCTTTGCATTCTTCTTTACTCAATTTTGCTTCGGTTTCTCAGATCTCTCTCTCTCTCTCTCTCTCTCTCTCTCTCTCTCTCTCTCTCTCTCTCTCTCTACTTTATAGAAATATTCAATGATTTTGGCTCTGACATTAAACAGATAATTAGTGCCTGTCCTTTTTATATTTCTATATTAATTATTTCCACTTAGATTTCAATTCTACTACTTTCTCGTACAACGAATACTTTGCCGAAATAAAATTGTAAACAGACACATCCATAAAAGACTCCGTGTGCCAAAATGATTGCCAATTGATTTAGCAATCATACAAGTAGATGATTGCATATTCAACGTTAATTCAGTAAATTATTGATAAATGCGCATGGTGACCCCATGACTAAACTGCTCTCCCACTGGCGCGATGTCCTTAGTCCTCTCCCGTGACTCATACCCAGTGAAGGAGCACGTAGCATATAGTACTATTGCAGCCCTTGGCAAGACCTGTGGCAGCTGAACACCCCATTGAGCATATGATTAACTGGATAAATGAATCACTGAAAGTCGGTCGTTAGACAACTGTGTAGAAACGCTGGCAGAATCCAGAGATCAGCTCGAAAGAAGAAGCCCTGAAACTAGAGCTGAAACCACTCTGTCAGGTGTGTTACCAACTGCTGTTGGATTTTCTATTTATCTTACGAATTTTAATTCTCGAAGTCTATGAGAATTATCTTGTCTTTAAGAGCAACTTTCGCTATTGTTGATAGCGTAATAATCTAGGCGTATGGAAATTGATAGCAATCAAATG
>NC_090728.1:175719249-175723188 GCF_036898095.1 Palaemon carinicauda
TATGATCCTTGCGTGACTCTGCCGCTGTACTCGATAACACACCGAAACGCTTCCAGCTCCATAAAACCTTTTGTTTCTTTATGTTGTGTTTATGTAGCCATCTTGGATTTAGAGACTTACGCTGGGTGGTCAGCACACGTTTCCTTTCTGTAAGTTGTTTTTATTTCGTTTTTAACATTCTGCATTTTTAAGCATCTATTACTTTGATTGTTTATTAGCATTGTTTTTATTACAATGGTGACGGATCTGGTTTTGCCCTAGGTATTTCAAATGAGATTTGGGAGCATTAAGCCTATGCAAACGAGACGAGAGGGAAAAGGAATACATTGAATAAACAAAAAGAATATGAAAGCAATGGATTTAGGAAGAATAACTTCTTCGGCGAGAAACTGAGTCAAAGAAAAAGGTTATTAAGCTAATTGATCTCGGAAAAAAAATATACAAGTGGATATATGGCCTCGGAAGAGAATGTATTCCTAGATTGATAGATGGGAGAATGTATTCTTGAATTAAGAGATGAGTATTCTGATGACTTGTTAAACTTAGTGAGCCAGATATTGGTAAGAAATCACTGTAATAGGGATAATGCTAGTTTGAAATGCTTTTCGATATTATTGCAAAAGATATTAGGAGGAGAGGTGAGATGTTGAATAATGGAAAGATGCAGAGTTAAAGAGATCATGAATGAAATGCTAATTTACCGTTGCAAAGGCTATGCCTCACCCCTGAACCTAACCTAACTGCATGGAGGTGGTAGTGCAGGTGGGTGGCTGAACAGTGTGTGTAAGGTATGTCTGGTTGAGAGAAAAACTCTGAAGGTATGGATGAAAGAAATCATAGTTTCTTTGCCATGTCCCACATCTCCACCAACTTATAAGAATAAACCGAAATTTATGAAGGTACAACATTACTAGCTAAACAATGGCAGGTGTGTGGTAGTGGTAGGTTATTTGTCAAAAAGGCAAGAAAGACAGGAACATAGAGATCAGCAGGAAGAGGACAGTGTGAATTTAGATAAGGGAGAGGCAAAGTTTAGGGGGGTAAGTATATAGCTATAGAATTAAAGTGTCCAAGGGCTGATGTTCCTAGATGATACAGAACTGGCTGGTAATAGTGAAGAGAAACTGCAATAACCAGTGAACAGGAAATATTTGAGTAAATGGTAGCAATAGTAAAGTTACGAAGTTATATATATGTATATATACAGTATATATATATATATATATATATATATATATATATATTTATATATATATTTATATATATATAATTTATATATATATATGAGAGAGAGAGAGAGAGAGAGAGAGAGAGAGAGAGAGAGAGAGAGAGAGAGAGAGAGAGAGAGAGAGAGCAATTGATGTGGAAATAGGTTGTGGAACAAAAGAATCAGTAGGTATTCGTGCGTTAATATTTTCAAAACTAGTGGGTTGATGAAGTGTGAATGATTAAGGTAAGCTTAAAAAAAGGGGGGGGGGGGGTTATTGGCAGCTGTATGATAAATTTCTCTAAGTAATCTATATGACACAAGAAGAATCGAAATGTAGAGTGGCATAGGAGTAGTAAAAAGATTAATATATGTCAATAGATTGATTAGAGCCATTTTGAGCATTATGTCTTATGGAAAGAGAGGGAATTAGGCCAGTAAAAAAATTATACAATTCAGAAGAGATTGGAGTGAAATAGATTTAAAAAAGAAAGGTTTCAACATTCAAGAGTTCTTGCTAGAGGGAGGATAAGACTGCAGTGACTGTAAGGGGGTTCAAGGGGATGAAAATTTTCATTTTATGAGATTTCTTAAATCGGCTAATGTTGTGGATTTTTTTAACAGGGATTCATATACGATTTATCAGTTAACATTTTAATGTGACAGTGATTATCACCTCGTTTTTACTTTGGAACCGCCTTTTATTTATTGAAGTAACTTGATATTATGAAACTAATGTATGCGATTATTTATGTAATATGTTTATATATATATATGTATATATATATATATATATATATATATATATATATATATATATATGTATATATATATACATATATATATATATATATATATATATATATATATATGTGTGTGTGTGTGTGTATATATATATATACATATATATATGTATATATATATATATATATATTAATACACACACGCATACCCTTCACACTATAAATAAGAACTGAAACCGGAAGGGTAACGCTTTTGAAACTCACACTCTAACTTCTAATTTTATTTTTCCATATTGCAATTAATGGAATCTCTCTCTCTCTCTCTCTCTCTCTCTCTCTCTCTCTCTCTCTCCGTCGGTCGGCACAGCAGAATCCATTGCATGAAGAAGGAAGTGTTCGAGGGGGAAGATTGGATTAAAAGGACGGGGATAGGAGGGCATGATCAGACTCGGGGGGTAGAAGATGACTTCTCGCATGGCACAGGGAGGTAGAAGTGGCAGACCAAGAGGGGGAGGGGTGGCAAGGCTGAAGGTGGGTAGGGCCATCTAAGTTGGCAGCATTCCTAGCTAAGAATATGTCTTCTTTGCCCCAGCTTCGCTTCTTCCCTCCCCTCACCCCTCCCCTCACCCCTCCAACTCTCTCTCTCTCTCTCTCTCTCTCTCTCTCTCTCCACTTGAACCAGCATCCCCCCTACCCTCTCCGCTTCCCCACAACTGAGCTTCATCAAACTCCCACAGTGACCACACGAGCACTGGACGGGTATTTTAGATGATCGTTGTTGGAAGAGGCAGATATGACTGTTTATTTTACCTGTGTCTTGATTACGTTTGGAATTATCCTATAAAAAGACAGCGCACTTAATTTGGAAATATTTGGCCACGATGAGACCGTTCCTTTCCCACTGCATGGTATTACATTTCATGGCACCCATTTTAGAAATTTCTTCGGCTAAAATATTTCTTCTGATGAAAACGATTTTCTTGAAAGGTACTGTGTCTTATAATAGCGCAATATAAAATGATAGATACAAAATTTACAATACTTAGTACTTGTGCTACTAACTAAAAAAGTAAATAAAACGTCCTTGCCTCTCTCTCTCTCTCTCTCTCTCTCTCTCTCTCTCTCTCTTGCAATATGGTATGCCTGTCTTGTGATAGAATATTTACTTCACAAGTTTATGAAATAAAAGAAACGAAGCATTTTATTCTTCTTTGTGGTAAATTAATCCAATTGTTTGGTACAGTTATCTACAGTGAAGTCCCTCGGTGATTATCTGGAAGCATTTTTACCTCCGCCAACGAAACTGGTAGGAGGTTATGTTTTCCCTGTTTGTCCGTTTGTCTGTTCGTTTGTTTGTTTGTGAACAACTTATTGGCCACAATTTTACTCATAGAGTCGTGAAACTTTCAGGGATTAATTATTATGATAGGGCGTGGATGTGGTTCGATTATGAAACTCCTAGGTCGAAGGTCAAGGTCGAACAAAAGGTTGACAGAATCAACCCTAACATTAATCCCAAGTTCGCACATGGTTGTCACACAGACTTTAAATGCTCATACGGTCTAAATTGATTCTGAGAAAGGCAAGTTGGTTTCGGGAAATAAGCTGCCGTAGTGGAGGTCTTCATTCTCAGAGTGCTTTTTTAGTTATTGCTTTATGTTTGCTCTATTTTAATGTTGATAAATAATCCTGATCTATTTTCATCCTTTCAATGACGCAGTCCTACAGGATATTGACGTGCTTACATCCGGCATCAACAACAAAGTCAAATGTCAAGATTTTTATCAAAATACCCTAAATCCTTCTCTGTGAAATCCTTTTTTAATCTGAGACCTTATTCTTTACTTTCAAAGATTGAAGAACTTTAATCTTTAATCTTAATTGGGTCGTAAGACATCTTCGCTGTGACTATGAAGCACTAGCAAATTACTAATAGATTTTACAACTCAATTTATAACAGTTGGTTAGGCCTACAGTATAAAATCGTGG
>NC_090728.1:175723688-175726188 GCF_036898095.1 Palaemon carinicauda
CAGCGTCATTCAGTGACTGGGGGGGGGGAGCAGTTACATTATAAAAGAAATTTCAAAAGAAGTTGGACAGCACGAAAGAAAAAAAAAAGGTAAGCGGAGACGGAGGTGAAGTAAAAGGAACATCCCACTGGAGACACACTTCAATGAGTTTCAGTAATCTTTAACCCATTTCTATTATTTTCATTATTATTATCATTACTTATTAAGCTACAACCCTAGCAGGAAAATCAGGATGCTATAAGCCCAGGGGATCCAAAAGGAAACATAGAACAGTGAGGAAAGGAAATTAAAATAAAATATTTTAAGAACAGTAACAGCATTAAAATAAATTTTTCAGATATAAACTATAAAAAACTTTAACAAACTAAGAGGAAGAGAAATAAAATAGAATTGTGTGCCAGAGCAAGAGTACTATATCCAAAGACAGTGGAGGACCATGGTACAGAGACTTTGACACTACCCAAAACTATTATTATTATTATTATTATTATTATTATTATTATTATTATTATCATTATTATTATTACTTGTTAGATAACAACCCTAGTTGGAAAAGCAGGATGCTATAAGCCCAGGGGCCCTCACAGGGGAAAATAGCCCAGTGAGGAAAGGAAACAAGGAAAAAAATATTTTAAGAACAGTAACATTAAAATAAATATTTCCTATATAAACTACAAAAAAATTGAAAAAAAGAAGAGAAATTAGAAAGAATAGTGTCCCCGAGTGTACCATCAATCAAGAGAACTCTAACCCAAGAACAGTGGAAGACCATGGTACAGAGGCTATGGCACAACCCTAGAGGACGATGGTTTGATTTTGGTGTCTTCCTCTCCTAGAAGAACTGCTTACCATAGCTAATGAAAAAGAAGCCACTGAACAATTACAGTGCAATAGTTGACCCCTTAAGAGAAGAATGGTTTGGTAATCTCAGTTTCGTCAAGTGTATGAGGACAGAGGAGAACATGTAAAGAATAGGCCAGACTATTCGGTGTATGTGTAGGCAAAGGGAAAATGAGGCGTAATCAGAGAGAAGGATCCAATTCAGTACTGTCTGGCCATTCAAAGGACTCACAAATTCTCTAGCGGTAGTATATCAACGGGTGGCTGGTGCCCTAGCCAACCTCCAACCTAGGTCGTGAGAAAATTTAAATGGTCATAATTTGTAAAGATGATAAAATCACATTTCCTATCCTGGACTTTATTGAGATTTAAACAAGTTCTGTTTTTTTACCTGACAACTGGAAATCTCTCACGGTTTGTGCTACTTTCGAAAGGGTGTTAGGCTTTGGGAAGACCCATATATAGACCTTGGGAAGACCAGTACGTTTATCTTTCTCTGAAATCAAAGGATTGGTCGTATATCTTTTATCAGTATTGACTCTGCTGTACGCACTGAAGGAGTTCCAAGACAACTGTATAAATGTATTATGTGGCTGCCGTTTGCGTCCTTTTTACCGAAACAGTAATTTTCTTTACAATCCTCGTCCTTTTTCAGCGTAAAACAGGAATGCAGTTATCAGACCCCCATAAATGAAATATTCGACCAGGAAACAATCAAGATATCTAACGTCTTGAAAAAAGTGGTTAACCTTCAATATAAAATATCCATTGGAAATCCGATTTCAATGTATTAAACAACTACAAAAACCCACCCCTTATAATTCAACACAGGAAAATCCTAAAACAAAGAAAAAAATGTGTTACGATCCAATCTTCATATCAAAGAAACACAACTACTAGGGCATGTTTCGTTGCTAATTTCCTTTCTCGGGGTTTACAACATTTTTTTATGATTTATCGTTACATTAAATATGTCCAAGCCAGCATGAGTCCTTCCACAGACAAGCAATAAATACAAATGAGGATAAAAGATTGTCATCCAGAAGACAAAATTAAATGGAAAGACGAGATGGAAATCGATATCCCAGTATTTCAATAAATATTTCGTTGGTCGCCTTTCTCGGTATCATTTTACCTACGAGTAATTGATTTATATTTTTTTTAATTCAAATGGCCAGATGAACACTTGGTTATCCACTTAGACTGGTTAAGAATATTAAAAACTGCAGATCCATGTCGAATCAATATCAAATTAATCATCTGATGCCACGTCTATAGAAGACTCTCCTAGACCATCGGCAACAACTCGTCAGGTGGACAGACTCGCCTCAAACCGACGAATACCAGAACATGTACAAATGTGCAAGCCATATGGCATGATGATAACAGACACTGAGCATGTTACGTAAGACGTACGCACTGTTTAAATTCCTAAACACAAGGTAGAGTAAATATTTACATACTAGGCTGGTTACTTCCCGCTGAATAATTGTGGACGTGGCAAGCCTAGAGAAAGGGATGGGAGAGCGAGTATCTTCCTTGATCAATTATAGAATTTACCCCGAAGGAGAACAACTCCATCTTCTAGATATGTAATGAAAAAAAGGTCTCCGTAATTGAATCTTTAAAATAATCTTGAGTTCTCCCATCCAAGCTCATG
>NC_090728.1:175733688-175821830 GCF_036898095.1 Palaemon carinicauda
CAGACATTCAAAGCTAGTTTTCCCCCTCTCTTCCTGTCTCGACTCTAGCTATGAAACACAACATTGGCTTAGCAAAAGATATCAAATTTGTGTACTCAGATAGTTAGCTAAATGCTTTCTCACAACTCGCAACACCACGTGAGGTTTCATGTTTAACAGCCTAGTATGAAATTTCAAGTCACGTTTGCCTCATAACTTTAATAATTAGCTTTTCATAAAATATATCCGATATATGATGCTACTGAAGTCGTGTTAAATATATTTTGCTTTATAAGGCTATACATGAACAGGTAATTGCTACGAATATTTTAGAACATATCCTTAATTAACAGAGTTGGAGGAAAATAGGTTAAATGTAGTACAGTTCACCAAACCTAAATAGAAAAACCAGTTTTTAATGAAATAAGTTGCATACTGCTGGCAATAAACAGAACAGAAACCATCCTTCCGAAATTATCTTTTTTTTATTAATATGCCATGGAATAGTGGTGCTGTGTTCGAGAGAGAGAGAGAGAGAGAGAGAGAGAGAGAGAGAGAGAGAGAGAGAGAGAGAGAGAGAGAGAGAGATTCTGCTAAAGGATAGCCTAGAAATCCAGAAAATATAGAAATGCTTGTTGTAATAAAAATCAATACATACCCTAAAGATACATAAATTAACAAGAGATAAGTATAACTAGTCATAACAGCTACTAAGAAAATGTTTTTAACTGCCAAGGTTACTGTATAGTACTTCAAAGCAACATTGCAGCATTTTTTCCACAGCCAATCATCAACAAAACAGCAAAAAATTACACCTTTGAAGACCCTTTCAGTACTGTAAAAAAAAAAAAATATAGAAGTTCTAGTACTTGTTACCATATTGTGATGTCACTGTATCTTAACAGAACATGGATCCTGCTACTCTGTGAAACGGAAAGTAATGTATTCAATAATTAAAATACAAAATACCGTAGATGATATTTGTCATCTGGCAAAATATAACTTGAGAAAGATGGCCTAGGAGAAATCTTACAACAGCAATGTCAAAACATTCCTCCTAGTGGGAAAAATGAAATTGCAAATCCAGCTCTTTTTACATAGACAAAGATCCCGAGAGGCTAAATTAAAAATTGAGAAAAATAATCAAGCAGTGGAAAATTGAAGATACCGCACTACCATCTACTGTAGGTAATGTACAGTAAGATGTTCCAAAACCTTAAAGATACATACAGTTAACAATGAACGATAAATCAAGACTAGAGACACATCAAGAGGCCCAAGAACACTAACAAATGAAACACTATAAATGATACATCTATCCTCACGAAATTACGTTTCACCAGTAACTGCCTGCACTTAAGAGCATGTAAACAAGATTAAGTATAAGATCTCCAACACTTACTGTATGAAGTTTTTATAAAAGATTAATGCAGTTCACCAATTCAAAAGCAGTGTAAAAGTCAAAATGAACAGGTCTCGCCTTATTTTGTTTGTAGAGATTGTCAAGTGTCAATGTCCAGAATTCAAAACTCAAGAACATGAATATTACTTAAACCATATTCTAAAGTCTCAGGAGAAAGTGTGTTAGAGGAATCCCTACCTCAGTAATTCACATTCACCCTTTCCATAAAACTGTATCTTAAACTGACAATTAATTTGGGAAAAATAAATTCTTAAAATCCTCTATTTGCTGAGCAAGGTCATAGATCTACGGACGAGTGATCCCAGAATGATTACCATACCTTTCCCTTTAGTAAAACCTTTCATTGAACAAACAAACAACTTTCAATATGAGTTAGAATAAAAAAAAATACCAATATATTTAGAAATAAAATACTGTATACATCTCACATACTGTAGTAAGGATATGAAGAACCCCAACCCTAGATCATGCCTAGCTAAAGTTCCCCACAGATGAGTAATCCTAAAAATATGATATTTTAATTATAAAATAAATTTTTGAATATACTTACCCGGTGAATATATAATAGCTGCTGCTCCAGCGGCTCGACAGAAAACACACACAAAAACTCGCGAGCGATCGCTATGAAGATTGCGGGTGTGCCCACCAGCGCCAACTATCGGCCAGATACCGCATATACATGTAAACAGACCCAATTTTTCTCATCCCGCTGGGTCTCTATCGGGGAGGAAGGGGGGGCCTTTAATTTATATATTCACTGGGTAAGTATATTCAAAAATTTATTTTAATTAAAATATCATTTTTAAATATTTAACTTAGCCGGTGAATATATAATACTGTAGCTGATTCACACCCATGGTGGTGGGTAGAGACCAGAGTTAATTAAGTTTACAGCGTATATGCTTAGAGTTTTTGACAGTTATATCATAACAAAACCCAATTATATAAAGGTACCTGGTAAGGAAGTTGACTTAGACGATTACTCTGCCTTATTAGTCTGTCTTCCTCACGAAGCCCAGCGATCCTCTTAGGATGCTGAAAGACTCCCAGGAGCTGAAGTATTAAGGGCTGCAACCCATACAACAGGACCTCATCAAACCCCTAATCTGGGCGCTCTCAAGAAATGACTTTGACCACCCGCCAAATCAACCAGGATGCGAAAGGCTTCTTAGCCTTCCGTACAACCCAAAAAACAATATTAAAAAAAATTTCAAGACAGATTAAAAAGGATATTGGAATTAGGGTAATGTAGTGGTAGAACCCTCACCCACTACTGCACTCGCTGCAACGAATGGACCCAGTGTGTAGCAGTCCTCGTAAAGAGTCTGGACATCTTTTAAGTAAAATGACGCGAACACTGACTTGCTTCTCCAAAAAGTCGCGTCCATAATACTTTGCAGAGATTTATTTTGCTTGAAGGCCACGGAGGTTGCTATAGCTCTAACTTCGTGTGTCTTAACCTTAAGCAAACATCGGTCTTTCTCATTCAAGTGAGAATGAGCTTCTCGTATTAAAAAATCTGATAAAATATGACAAAGCATTCTTTGACATAGGCAATGATGGTTTCTTAACTGAGCACCATAATGCCTCAGATTTACCTCGTAATGACTTAGTACGAGCTAAACAGAACTTAAGAGCTCTAACAGGACATAATACTCTTTCCAGTTCGTTGCCTACGATCTCTGATAAGCAAGGAATATCAAAAGATTTAGGCCAAGGACGAGAAGGCAGTTCATTTTTGGCCAGGAAACCAAGTTGAAGTGAACAAGTGGCTTTTTCTGTAGAAAAGCCGATGTTCTTACTGAAGGCATGAAGTTCACTGACCCTTTTAGCCGAAGCCAAGCACACTAGGAAAAGTGTCTTGAGGGTGAGATCCTTCAGGGAGGCTGAATGTAATGGCTCAAACCTGTCTGACATGAGGAACCTTAGGACCACGTCTAAGTTCCATCCAGGAGGCCAAACGACGTTCCTTAGAGGTCTCGAAAGACTTAAGGAGATCTTGGAGATCTTTATTGTTGGAAAGATCTAAGCCTCTGTCGAAAGACCGAAGCCAACATGCTCCTGTAGCCCTTAATCGTGGGAGCTGAAAGGGAGCGAACCTTTCTCAGATGTAAAAGAAAATCTGCGATTTGGGCTACAGAGGTACTGGACGAGGACACAGATGCTGACTTGCACCAGTCTCGAAAGACTTCCCACTTCGACTGGTATACTCTAATGGTAGAAGCTCTCCTCGCTCTTGCAATCGCACTGGCTGCCTCCTTCGAAAAGCCTCGAGCTCTTGAGAGTCTTTCGATAGTCTGAAGGAAGTCAGACGAAGAGCGGGGAGGCTTTGATGGACATTCTTTACGTGGGGCTGACGTAACAGATCTACCCTTAGAGGAAGACTTCTTGGAAAGTCTACCAGCCATTGAAGTACCTCGGTGAACCACTCTCTCGCGGGCCAGAGGGTAGCAACCAACGTCAACCTTGTCCCTTCGTGAGAGGCGAACTTCTGCAGTACCTTGTTGACCATCTTGAATGGTGGGAATGCATATAAGTCCAGAAGAGACCAATCCAGTAGAAACGCGTCTATGTGGATTGCTTCTATATCTAGGACTGGAGAGCAATAGATTGGTAACCTTTTGGTCAACGAGGAGGCAAAGAGGTCTATGGTGGGTTGACCCCAAGTAGCCCAAAGACTCTTGCCCACGTCCTTGTGGAGGGTCCATTCCGTGGGTATCACCTGACCCCTCCGACTGAGACAGTCTGCCAAGACGTTCAAGTCCCCCTGGATGAATCTCGTCAACAGGGAGATGCCTCGATTTCTTGACCATAAGAGAAGGTCCCTTGCGATCTCGAGCAGCGTGAAGGAGTGTGTGCCTCCTTGCTTGGAGATGTACGCCAAAGCTGTGGTGTTGTCTGAGTTGACCTCTACCACTTAGTTTCGAAGAAGCTTTCGAATATCATCAAGGCCAAGTGGACTGCTAATAGCTCCTTGCCGTTGATGTGCATGCTCTTCTGACTTGAGGTCCACAGACCCGAGCATTCCCGACCGTCCAGGGTCGCACCCCAACCCAAATCCGACACGTCTGAGAACAACACGTGGTTTGGGTTCTTGACTGCTAGGGATAGTCCCTCTCTCAGACTGATATTGCTGTCCCACCATTTCAGGCATGCCTTTACTGGTTCGGAGACTGGGAATGATACCGTCTCTAACGTCTTGTCCTAGTTCCAGTGAGAGGCTAGATGGAACCGGAGAGGCAGAAGGTGTAGTCTCCTTAGTGAGACAAACTGCTCCAGGGATGAGAGAGTCCCTACGAGACTGTTCCAACTCCTGACTGAACAAACGTTTTCTTTTCAGCATTAGTTGGACTTCGAGCAGGGCTTGTTCTATTCGGTGGCAGACGGAAAAGCCCGAAAAAAACTGGACTGCGAATCTCCATCCCCAAATATAGAAAAATCTGGGATGGGATCAGTTGGGATTTTTAGGTTGACCAAAAGTCCCAACTCCCTGGCCAGACTCAACGTCCAATGTAGATCCTGCAGACAGCGAAGACTGGACGATGCTCTGAGAAGCCAGTCGTCCAAGTACAGGGAGGCTCGGATCCCCGATAGATGGAGGGATTTTGCCACATTCCTCATGAGCCTCGTAAACACGAGAGGAGCAGGACTGAGGCCAAAGCACAGGGCTCGAAACTGGTACCCCACATTCCTGTAAACAAACCTCAGAAACGGTTGGGAATCCGGGTGTATAGGAATGTGGAAGTATGCCTCCTGAAGATCGAGAGAGACCATCCAGTCGCCTTCCATTAATGCTGTCAAGACAGCCTGGTAGACTTCATCGTGAAGTTTGTCTTGACAATGAACACATTGAGCGCACTTGCCTCTTACGTACTCCTGCAGTGAACATGGCTGCCAGATCATTGGAGCCATCCCTGAGGTACTTGTTCCTGCAGAGAACGTGGCTGTCAGATCATGGAGCCATCCCTGAAAGCCTTGTTTATGCATGACATAATTGTACAGCAAAACTTCAAACGCTCGAAAAAAACTCCTAACAGGAGATGGTCTAGCTCTGAAGTCGACCATAAAATCTTGGAGCATCTCATGGCCAGGCGCCAGGGAGAGTCTATGAGGTTTGAGAAGTCTATCTGGGCAGAGGCAGGAACTCCCAAGCCGAGAACTTCTCCCGTGTCATATCAGACTCTCGCTCTATAAGCCAGCTTAAAAGTAGGGAAAGCAAAGGCTGTCTCCCCCAAACTCCTCCTGGTGATAAACCAGTCGCCTAGCAAACGTAAAGCTCTCTTAGAAGAGCGAGAGAGCACTAGCTTATAAAACAACGGCTTCGAAGTAGCTAGGCCTAGTGTAAACTCTGACGTTTAGGCGAACGAGGAGCAGCAGTTACAAAAAGATCCGGACAAAGATCCTTAAAAATCAGCATGATTTATTTAAAGTCCATAGAGGGCTAAGCAGCTTTAGGCTCCTCTCCGTCTGACAGAGTCCTCAAGGGAATATCAGTAGGAGGGGGAACAGCAACTTCCTCATCTGAAGGAACCTTGTCCGACAATAGCCGAGTCTCAAGCAAGGGAGAGACCTGCCGTGGTGGCAATGCTTGACAAGCAAGAGTCCACACGCACTGGTGCATTAGTAGCGGACCAGGACGCAACGTCATGTAACTGCTTAACAGTCTGTGAACTGTCAACAACAACAGGTGCGGGAGGACGCTCGGCGTCCACTCGAGACTGTTTTGACTGCCTAGTCTGAGCAGTCAAAACAACTCTAGACTGCGGTAGTTGACGCTCAGCGTCAAAACAAGTCAACTCCGCTGGTTGGCGAACGTCCTGAACGTCAACAGGAGCATTAGGAAGCGGCCTAACGTCCAAATGCGGCTGAAAGTCAACACGTGACCGCATCGAGTGAGGCTCTACATATCATGACTGACGTGACTTAGCTACGCCAACGTCAACAGGACGCACAAAGGTTCGTTTGGGCGGCTGAAGGCCAGGATCTCGAGATAAACGGCTAGGATCAACGTGAACCTTATCGGCAGAATAGTCTTCCATAAGAGAGGCAAGCTTATACTGCATGTCTTGCCGTACAACCCATTTAGGATCAACGGGAATGGTTGCGGTAAGAGACGAGGGTAACGTCTGTGACTGCAAAACCTTGCCTACAAAAAGACTCTCGGAGCCTGTGTTACGCTTTTGTTTAGGCGGCGAGCAGTCTTCCGATGACTGCATAGGGTCAAAGCTGTCCTAATAGTTAAAACCAGGACGCTGGACCTGTCCTGAAAGGACTGACTTTCGCTTAAAGGGCCTCGAAACCTTGTTCCACGGTTTCTTATGCGAAAAGCCTTCGGATGACGAGGAGAAAATCGTCTCTCTCGTCTTATGGTAGGGGCGATCTTGGTGAGATACGCCTGATACCATAGAGGGAACGTCTGTTCGCTGATCAAGGCCTCTCGAACCCATAAGTCGTACGACATTACTTCTCCCCTGGGCTTGGGAGCTTGCAAGAGGTCTCGGACTAGGCGAACGACAGGCACGAACAGACGAACCCTCGGTCGCAACACTGATAACACTTTGCGCAATATCACTTTATCACTACGATTTTCTGTTTTGCACTTATTTCACTGAAATCGAATTTTTTAACAATTCACATTAGGTATGAATAAAACTGATTTCTACCTGAAGCACGCAATTCTACCCTCATCAAAAGGTTATAATTGTGAAATCAGTCGTAAAATGTAAGCATATTAATACAAGCAAAAAACAGTAAACATATTTTAAGATAAAAAGATCAGTGGCTGGGAAGGAGACTAAACACTAGTTCATTCAAAACTACGTTTTCAATCTCTCACCGTACAGTGCCTTGGGACGAGAATAAAAACTAAAAACGTTTTATCCTTTCTCCCCGTACAGAGACTAGGGACGAGAGTAAAAAGCTGACTCGAGAACAACGTTACTCACTTGGAACGAGAATAAAGATCGGAACGTTCTCTCTCCTCTCTCCCTCTCCGTCTCTATCTCTCTCTCTCTCTCTCTCTTGATTTCGCACCAAAGAGAAGAGCCCACTTACCTTTCGTCAATAAACAGGTTATTTGACCTAAGGAAAAAACTGAAAGGTTTTTCAATTAAAAAGTTCCTTTAAAATAGTATTTAAAACATTTAAGCTTTGAAAGAAGAATGAACAAAACGTCAGAATCGATTTACTCTTTCTGCAAAGTGAAACCGTGATACTCTCTCTCTCTATCGTAACGATAGAGCGCAAACTGCGTAGCATAAATAAACAAAACGTTAGTTCATCTTTGAAACAGTACGAAGACTATTCAAAGAAAATCTTTCATAAAATATTTACTAAAAAAATATTCATTAAATAAGTTTTAAATCATTTGCTCTGTAAAAGTTATTTACGATTGAAAGGGCTCATCGTTGTTTAACTTCGGTTTCCAAGTTAGGACCGCCTACTCTCAGGAAAGGTCGCATATAAACAAATCATTAAAATTTATCTTGATGTTTATTATAAATGGAAAGCTAATCGAAGAGGCCTAAAAGGCGGTTGAGATATAAAATATATAGAGGAAAATCTATAATTAATTTATAACGTGATAAGATAATTGCTAAAAGCCTAAAACACACTTCCGTACTAAGGGAAGGGTCGGCCATTTAAAAGTCAAAGAAAGTCCAAAAAAACAATCCAAAGTCATCAAAAATTAAATCTATCCAAAAACGCGTTCAAGATTTAAGTTGAAGATAAAACACCTGCACTGCGAAAGCTCAAACCAAAAGGAAGTACTTCACCAAATATGTTGAGAAAACTCCAGGTTATACAGCGAGTATTGATACGTCTTGTCGTTAAGGCCGACAGAGAAAAAATTGGGTCTGTTTACATGTATATGCGGTATCTGGCCGATAGTTGGCGCTGGTGGGCACACCCGCAACCTTCATAGCGATCGCTCGCGAGTTTTTGTGTGTGTTTTCTGTCGAGCCGCTGGAGCAGCAGCTATTATATATTCACCGGCTAAGTTAAATATTTAAAAATGACATTCCAAAGAACAAATATGATGAGAAATGAGTCAATACCGTACAAGTCTTCTCTTTTGATAACACCAAAAAAGAGGGGGCATGCATAAACTCCTACTAACTTGCCTTTCATGGAAATAAAAAGAATGAGTCTAACAAATAAATATTGATGGAAAACATGATTATTTGCCATTAGTAACTTTTATTACACGAACCACCCCACTAATCTATGATTACCCTTGGATGAGTATTAAAGGCTGCAAATTAGTGGCAGAAACAAGAGATCTGTTACGAAAAGTTCTAGAGACCGAAAGTACCAACATATGATCAGCAGCCAAACCTTTTTGCCACCCAAGCTATTATCGTGAAGGATCAGGCAGTTGGTGTTTACAGCAACAGAAAGCTCATAATTCAACATGTGAAATCCAGCAAGTCATGAGAACGACTTAATGTTGCTGACATTTAAACCAAGGAACTTTAGCAGAAAAGGGAAAAACACCTAATTTTATCCTCTTGCAGATGAAGATTGACATTTTTGCCTTTCTAAAAGAATAGCCTAGCCATTATGTTCTTCACAATTAACATAATTCAAGTTAGTATAATAGAAGCCAAATTAACCAGTGCCAGCAAAGGAATGTATTGCAGTATGATATACTATTCTAGGAGAAATTATTCTTTCAATTGACTTGGTGTAAAACAATAATAAAATTTAGTATATGCTAGGCATATGATATGTAGGCTAAAGTTATTTGAAGGCAAATTCTAAAAAAATTCGGGGATAATTTGTATTTTTCCCTATCTAATACATGCCTTCCTTATTTACGTGGATATTCTTTCAGCGCCAGCTAGAGGTAGCCATTAGACTTTTAAGTGCGAGATGGTAACCCTGCCTAACTGCTTAGCTGATAAGCAGGGGGTGGCTGAGGGGTACCCAGGCATCTCTATGTATACTGTACTCTCACAGCAGTGAGAGACGTCATTTTCTCTTTTGGCTCAGTAGTGATCGGACGTGTCTGCTCTCCTCCTGACTGTCATTGGAATCCTTAATTTGTTTTCTCTCTCTTTTCAGGTGTGCGTGACCTTATTCAACGATCGCCTTCATCATGCGTAGGTGTCCAGGGCGAGAGGGTGCTGCGTGCGGGACCTTCATGTTGTCATTGGAGACCAACTCTGCAAGAACGCAGATCACTCATCTTCCAGCAAACCCAGGGTACTGGGGGAATTGTTGCTTCCCCTAGAGGAGCATCTTCTCCTCCAGCTGCTAGCGAGCCTTTTTCCCTTGCAGATTTATTCCAGGTGTGGTCGTCATTAAGGATTTCAGGACTGCTTCGAAGGAGGAGCTGCAGCGCCTTCTTCAGTCTGGTGCCACGAAGGAACATCCTCCGGAGCCGTCGACATCTCATGATCTAAAGATGTGCAAGGTTCATCTATTGCCTTACCCTGGCCCTTCCACTCGTTGACCAGGTGATTGTTCAGATTCGCCTCGCCAACGGCCCCCTACTGACGACGAACCCTCTCCACAACCTGGGACCTCATCGTCCTTTAATCCGCATCCTTCTGTTTCTTCCTACAGGAACCCTCAGGTTGCAGATGATATTTTCCAGGAGTCGGCGCACCTTCCATCAGCAGCGCTAAGGGACGAGCATCACCATCGCCTCACCCTCCTAGGACTTCTTCCCCTGATCGTCGCTCGCAACAATCGGAAGATCGTAATGACCGTAGGTCATCACGATCAGGGTGTTCTTCTCCGAGAAGATGCTCACGAGGTTTTAATAGATACTTATTCACAAAACGGATAGTATCAAGTTTATATGTACTGTACTTGCTTAAATGCAAAGGCTACTGACTGCTCCTGAACCTGTAGTAAGAAATGGTATATTTATTAGAGAAATTACTCAGCTTACTCATGATCCACGTTTGATAGTATTTTGAAATTGTGCATTGTACAATGTTGAAAAAATTGTGAGGCAGGTCTTTACTATTAAGGATACCTGAAAGATCTATTTTGATTTTGTTACTTTTCTTAAAATATTTCATTCCAATAGTTCATTACTTCTCTTGTAATTTATTCATTTCCTTATTTCATGTCCTCACTGGGCTATTTCCCCTATTGAAGCCTTTAGGCTTATAGCATTCTGCTTTTCCAACTAAGGCTGTAGCTTAGCTATTAATAATAAAAATAGGGTCTTACAACACTCTAACAGACATTTTCTTCTGAGTAAAGTGGACATGGATAAAACCTTATTGTGCAATTTATCTCTATTATGGGTTAACTCTTGCACCGGTAATGTTTATTACATCCTACAAATTGCTTCTTTTATGGTGTTCTTAGCAAATAATAGCGAGTGAGGAACCGAATGATATGAAGTCACTGAATGTCTGGTCTGTACAGCTTGGTTTTCTTAAGTTACTGTTTTGAGGACCCTCACAGGACATAAAAGAATACAGTATATTGTTCATCTCCCCACTCGTGTCCCCCAGTGTTGGGATGGGAAACAATATTGTGATCTAGAGCAGAAGACAGTCTAATCAACCATCTTCTTGTGTAAGTGACTTCCACCGAGGTCCATGATGTTTCCTAAAGTATCTGGAACACTGGCACAAAAGCTATTTATAGTTTAAGACTCCTGAAAGAGAATTGATTCAGGAGCTCATTGCTTTGTATACAATAGTGAGGAAAAATACAAATTTATTTTTAAATTTGTAATTTGTTCCTATACGAATATAGACCTTCATCCTTTGATAGGAAACTCATCCTTAGGCAGGAGGAAGTCCCCGTTACCAAACTGGCTGGCTAAAATTT
Organism: Palaemon carinicauda; assembly: GCF_036898095.1. Taxonomy (NCBI): domain Eukaryota; kingdom Metazoa; phylum Arthropoda; class Malacostraca; order Decapoda; family Palaemonidae; genus Palaemon; species Palaemon carinicauda. The sequence continues at coordinate 175,744,892 of NC_090728.1, forward strand.
TGGGATTGTTGATCTCGGATCTGATAAGATGCAGAGAATAGCATCCTAGACACCTTGCGAATCAGGGTCGAAAGTATCATCCGGTTCACAGCCTGGGGAACCATGGCTGTTGAAAAGAAAATACATTTTCTTAGCCTAATAAGTCTGTTAAGCAAGGTACAAACAATTTGATGGGTTTGCCTGTACAGTATATATCCATCCTCCCTCTCATAAGGAGGATGGTGGAATGAACACTTCTATTTAACAGCAATAGAAAAGCTGCTAGCTAAAGGTGAGGCTTACCTGTATTTCCGTCCATCCAGCTGCATAGAATTCCAACAGCTATATCCCAAGGGGAGGGAAGAAGAGTGGAAAAGGGACAGAAACTCTCACTCTCAACTTAAAATGACATTGTAACCACTATCTTACACTTGATACTTCTGGTCCTGTAAAGGAGTTGTTAGGCTTGCTAGACCACCTGCTGAGCAGCAATCACAGGTCCAAGTGAAAATGTGTCTAAAGACATGTCAGTGCATTTCTGCAGATAATGTGCAATGAAGGTGATCTGATATATTCCAGCACTTCCAACTTGAGCCACTAAGAGATTTTTCTCAATGGCGAGATTACACCTAATTTCTGTGATCTTATGGGCACGCACCTTAACTTGTTTTGATGCTCTGGGGGATCTAGGACATAATATCTTGTTAATAGTCTCGCGCACCCAAAAGGAATTATATTTTTGGAGACTTATTTTTTTTTCTTTTTCTTTTTTTTTGACTCTGTAAGTGATTACAAACAGGTGCTGTAACCTGGGTCTGGCCGCTGAATATTTCTAAGGTAGTGCTTTAGAGACCTTACAGGACACAAATGAAACCCATCTCGATCATCGATTACTTTCATAAACGAAGACACTGTAAAGGATGAAAACCTGGAATCCAAGATCGACAGATTTTTAATTCTTAATTATGAAATCAGGAAAAGATAAAAAGACCTGCCTTTAGTGCTCAGAATAAAATGTTATTTTTATAATAAAATAAATTTTTGAATATACTTACCCGGTGATTATATAAGCTGCAACTCTGTTGCTCGACAGAAAACTCTACGTAAAAAATCCGCCAGCGATCGCTATGCAGGTAGGGGGTGTACTTCAACAGCGCCATCTGTCGTGCAGGTACTCAGTACTCAATGTAAACACAGAACTCAATTTTCTCCTCGGTCCACTGGGTCTCTATTGGGGAGGAAGGGAGGGTCCTTTAATATATAATCACCGGGTAAGTATATTCAAAAATTTATTTTATTATAAAAATAAAATTTTTCAATATTAAACTTAGCCGGTGATTATATAAGCTGAATCACACCCAGGGGGGTGGGTAGAGACCAGCAATAATTGTTTACATTATTATGAGCTAAGGATTTTTTATTTCATTTTAGCAGTTATTCAAAATAACAAACATAAAATAAATAAGTACCTGGTAAGGAAGTCGACTTAAACAATTACTCTGCCTTTTTAAGTACGTCTTCCTTACGGAGCCTCGCGATCCTCTTAGGATGCTGAGCGACCCCTAGGAGCTGAAGTATCAAGGGTTGCAACCCATACAACAGGACCTCATCAAAACCTCTAATCTAGGCGCTTCTCAAGAAATGACTTTGACCACCCGCCAAATCAAGTAGGATGCGAAAGGCTTCTTAGCCTTCCGGACAACCCAAAAACAATAATAAAACATTTCAAGAGAAAGATTAAAAAGGTTATGGAATTAGGGAATTGTAGTGGTTGAGCCCTCACCCACTACTGCACTCGTTGCTACGAATGGTCCCAGAGTGTAGCAGTTCTCATAAAGAGACTGGACATTCTTAAGATAAAAAAGACGCGAACACTGACTTGCTTTTCCAATAGGTTGCGTCGATTATACTTTGCAGAGATCTATTTTGTTTAAAGGCCACGGAAGTTGCGACAGCTCTAACTTCGTGTGTCCTTACCTTCAGCCAAGCTTGGTCTTCCTCATTCAGATGGGAATGAGCTTCTCGTAATAACAGTCTGATAAAATAGGATAAAGCATTCTTTGACATAGGCAAAGATGGTTTCTTAACTGAACACCATAAAGCTTCAGACGGCCTCGTAAAGGTTTAGTTCGTTTTAAATAGAACTTAAGAGCTCTTACAGGGCATAAGACTCTTTCTAGTTCATTTCCAACCATACGATAAGTTTGGAATATCGAACGATAATGGCCAAGGCCGAGAAGGCAGCTCGTTTTTGGCTAGAAAACCAAGTTGTAGAACATGTAGCCGTTTCGGATGAGAATCCGATGTTCTTGCTGAAGGCATGAATCTCACTGACTCTTTTAGCTGTGGCTAAGCATACCAGGAAAAGAGTCTTTAAGGTGAGATCTTTCAGGGAGGCTGATTGTAGCGGTTCGAACCTGTCTGACATAAGGAATCTTAGTACCACGTCTAAATTCCAACCAGGTGTAACCAAACGACGCTCCTTCGTGATCTCAAAAGACTAAAGGAGGTCCTGTAGATCTTTATTGTTGGAAAGATCTAAGCCTCTGTGACGGAAGACTGATGCCAACATGCTTCTGTAACCCTTGATAGTGGGAGCTGAAAGAGATCGTTCTTTCCTCAGATATAAGAGGAAGTCAGCTATTTGAGTTACAGAGGTACTGGTCGAGGAAACGGATACTGACTTGCACCAGTTTCGGAAGATTTCCCACTTCGATTGGTAGACTCTAAGGGTGGATGTTCTCCTTGCTCTAGCAATCGCTCTGGCTGCCTCCTTCGAAAAGCCTCTAGCTCTCGAGAGTCTTTCGATAGTCTGAAGGCAGTCAGACGAAGAGCGTGGAGGCCTTGGTGTACCTTCTTTACGTGTGGCTGACGTAGAAGGTCCACCCTTAGGGGAAGTGTTCTGGGAACGTCTACTATCCATCGAAGTACCTCGGTGAACCATTCTCTCGCGGGCCAGAGGGAAGCAACTAGCGTCAACCTTGTCCCTTCGTGAGAGGCGAACTTCTGCAGTACCTTGTTGACAATCTTGAATGGAGGGAATGCATATAGATCTAGATGTGACCAATCTAGGAGAAAGGCATCTATATGAACTGCTACTGGGTCCGGGATTGGTGAGCAAAATATTGGGAGCCTCCTGGTCATCGAGGTTGCGAAGAGATCTATGGTTGGCTGGCCTCAGGTGGCCCAAAGTCTCTTGCATACATCCTTGTGGAGGGTCCATTCTGTTGGAATTATTTGTCCCTTCCGACTGAGACAATCTGCCATGACATTCAAGTTGCCTTGGATGAACCTCGTTACTAGTGATATGTCTAGACCTTTTGACCAGGTGAGGAGGTCCCTTGCGATCTCGTACAACGTCAGAGAGTAGGTCCCTCCTTGCTTGGAGATGTACGCCAAAGCCGTGGTGTTGTCCGAGTTCACCTCCACCACTTTGCCTTGAAGGAGAGGCCTGAAGCTTTTCCAGGCCAGACGTACTGCCAGTAGCTCCTTGCAGTTGAAATGCATTGTCCTTTGAATCGAGTTCCATAATCCCGAGCATTCCCGACCGTCTAATGTCGCACCATAGCCTACGTCCGATGCGTCCGAGAAGAGAACGTGGTTGGGAGTCTGAACAGTCAGGGGAAGACCCTCTCTTAGGTTGATATAGTCCTTTCACCAAGTCAGACAAGACTTTATCTTTTCGGAAACCGGGATCGAGACCGCTTCTAGCGTCTTGTCCTTTTCCAGTGAAAAGCTAGATGGTATAGAAGAGGACGGAGGTGTAGTCTTCCTAGTGACACAAATTGATCCACGGATGACAGCGTCCCTACCAGACTCATCCACAGCCTGACTGAGCAGCGTTCCTTCTTCAGCATCTTCTGGATGGATAGCAGGGCTGGGGGCTGATCGTCTTGTTCAGCAACGTCCTCATCAGAGGGTTCCTCATCCGAAACTGATGAGGAAACGGCAACGGAGTGGGCAACGTCTGACTCGCTGAATCCCGTCGCACTGGTGGATGCGTGACGGAGCCGGACGCAATATCATGGAACTGCTGCACAGTCTGTGAACTGTCAACAACCATGGGTGCGCGAGGAAGTACAGCGTCAACCCGAAACTGTCTAGACCGTCTGGGTTGTGCAGTCAACACCCTACCGGGTTGCTGAGGTTGACGCACTGCGTCACAACAAGTCACCTCTGCTGGTTGTTGAACGTCCTGAACGTCAACAATCACCTCTGAGCGCCGCTTAACGTCAACGTGCGGCTGGCAACCCACACTGGGTCGCATCGGTGGAGGAATCACCTCAACTGGCAGACGCGAGTAGGTTACGTCAGCGTCAACAAGGCGCACAACCGACCGGTTGGAAGGTTGTTGGCCAGAAGGAGGAACCACCTCAACTGGCAGACGCGAGTAGGTTACCTCAGCGTCAACAGGGCGCACAACCGACCGGTTGGAAGGTTGTTGGCCAGAAGGTTCTTCTCCGCATTTAAGTCCTCTAACAAGGACGCAAGCTTGGACTGCATGTCTTGCAGCAAAGCCCATTTAGGGTCTACAGGAGCAGGTGTGGCAACAGACGGGGTTAGCGACTGAGGCGGAACCGTTTACCATCCCTGAAAGCCTTGTTATGTGTGACATAATAGTACAGCAAAACTTCAAAGGCTCGACAAAAGCTGAGAAGTTGACCTGTAAACAACTTGGAGCGTCTCCTGGCTAGGCACCAGGGAGAGTCTACCAGAATTGAGAAGTCTATCTGGGCAGAGGCATGAACTCCCAAGCCGAGAACTTCTCTCGTGTCATATCAGACTCTCGCTCTATAAGCCAGTTTAAAAGAAGGGAAATCAAAGGCTGTATCCCCAAAACTCCTCCTGGTGAAAAAACCAGTCGCCTAGCCAACGTAACGCTCTCTAGGAGAGCGAGAGAGCACTAGCTTAAAAACAACGGCTTCGAAGTAGCTAGGCCTAGTGTAAGTTCTGACGTTTAGGCGAACGAGGAGCAGCAGTTACAAGATCCGGACGAAGATCCTTAAAAAAATCATCATGATTTAATTAAAGTCCATAGGAGGCTAAGTCGCTTAAGGCTCCTCTCCATCTGACAGAGTCCTCAAGGGAATATCAGTAGGAGGGAGAACAGCAACTTCCTCATCTACAGGAACCTTGTCCGATAAAAGCCGAGTCTCTCACTGGTGCATTAGTAGCGGACCAGAACGCAACGTCATGTAACTGCTTGACAGTCTGTGAACTGTCAACAACTGAACTGTCAACCACAACAGGTGCGTGAGGACGTACAGTGTCCACTCGAGACTGCTTTGACTGTCTAGACTGAGCAGTCAAAACAACTCTAGAATGCGGAGGTTAGACGCACCGCGTCAAAACAAAACAACTTAGACTGTTGTTGTACCTCGCGAACGTCAACGGAAGGTTCCGTGCGTCGCTGAACGTCAACATGCGGCTGGCAGGGTACACTGGAACGCATGGGTGGCGGGACTCTCTCAGCTGGAGTGCGGCAGAAGGTCGCCTCAGCGTCCACAGGACGCACAACCGTGGTTGGTTGTAGGCTAGAGGTTGGTGCAGTGTCAACCTTCTCCGCACGAAAGTCCCGCATCAATGACGTTAACTGAGACTGCATGGTCTGCAGCAAAGACCACTTAGGGTCTACAGGAGCAGGTGCGGCAACAGACGGTGTGACTGTCTGATGCGGTACCGCTTTGCCTCTCTTAGGAGGTGAGCAGTCGTCGGAAGACTGCAGCTAGTCCGAACTGACCCAGTGGCTACAACTGGGCCGTTGGACTTGCGCGGAAGGGACCGACTTACGCTTAATAAGCCGCGAGACCATGGTCCATGGTTTCTTACGAGAAACCTCTTCCGCAGACGAGGAATAAATGGGCTCTCTCGTCTTTGTGTGGGTGGGGCGATCTTGGGTAGATACGCCCGAAACCACGGAGGGAAACGTCTGTTCGTTGATCAAGGCCTCTCGAACCCATAAGTCGTTCGACATTACTTCTCCCCTGGGCTTGGGAGCTTGCAAGAGGTCCCGGACTAGGTGAACGACAGGCACGAACAGACGAACCCTCGGACGCAACACTGTAACACTTTGCGCATATCACTTTATCGATTTTCTGTTTTGCACTTATTTCACTGAAATCGAAACTTTTACTGATTTCTACCTGAAACACGCAATTCTACCCTTCATTAAAAGGTAGTAATTGCGAAATCAGTCGTATAATGCTGCTCATTAATACCAGCAAAAAACAGAAAACATATATTAAGATAAAAAATTCAGTGGCTGGGAAAGAGACTAAACACTAGTTCATATAAACTACGTTTTCAATCTCTTACCGCACTAGCCTGGGGACAAGAATAAAAACCTAAAAACGTTTTACCTTCCTCCCCGTACAGAGACTAGGGACGAGAGTAACACGAGAAAAACGTTACCCGCTTGAACGGAACGTTTTCTCTCCTCTCTCTCCCTCCGTCTCTATCTCTCTCTCTCTTTCTCTCTTGATTTCGCACCTAAGAGAAGAGCCCAATTATATATCGTCAAAAAAACATGTTATTTGACTAAAGGAAAAAACTGAAAGGTTTTCCAAATAAAAAGTTCCTTTAAATTAGAATTTAAAACATTTAAGCTAAGAAAGAATGAACAAAACGTCAGAATCGGTTTACTCTTACTGCAAAGTGAAACCGTGATACACTCTCTCTCTATCGTAACGATAGAGCGCATGTTGAACGTCCTGAACGTCAACAACTGCGTAGCATAAATAAACTAAACGTTAGTTCATCTTTGAAAACAGTACGAAGACTATCAAAGAAATTCTTTCATAAAACATTACATTTAAAAAGTTTTAAATTCTTTAAAGGCTAAATACGATATAACGGGCTCAACGTTGATTAACTTCGGTTCCAAGTTAGGACCGCCTACTATCAGGAAAGGTCGCATATAAACAAAACATTAAAATTTATTTTTATATGTTTATAATAAATGGAAAGTTAATCGAAGAGGCCTAATAAAGGCGGAGAGATATAAAATATATAGATCTATAACGTGATAAGAAAAAATTACTAAAAACCTAAACACACTTCCGTCTAAGGGAAGGGTCGGCCATTTAAAAGTGAAAGAGAGTCCATACTCTCTTTGTCACCATAATTAAATCTATCCAAAACGAGTTCAAGTTTTGAGATGAAGATAAAACCCCTGCATAGCGAAAGCTCAAAACTAGAATAGTGTACTTCACCAAATAGTTGTGAAAACAAATCCAGTTAGTAACAGCGAATTAGTAGGTCTTGCCGGTAGCCCGACAGAGAGAAAATTGAGTTCTGTGTTTACATTGAGTACTGAGTACCTGCACGACAGATGGCGCTGTTGAAGTACACCCCCTACCTGCATAGCGATCGCTGGCGGATTTTTTACGTAGAGTTTTCTGTCGAGCAACAGAGTTGCAGCTTATATAATCACCGGCTAAGTTTAATATTGAAAAAGAATGATTATGAGAGTCCGTGTAATTTGGCTATCCACTTCATCGAAGTCAAGGCAAGCAGAAAAATCCTTTTCAGGGTTAGGTCTTTATTTGAGGCTCACCTCAACAGTTCCTAAAGAGCTCTTTTCAAAGACTGCAACACCTTGGTTACATCTCAAGCTAGAGGTAGAAATTTACGGGAAGGACAGGTCTGCTCCATACTCCTAATAAGTACGTCCAGATAATTCCCACAAAGAGAAAATATCCATTTCTCTCGATCTCAGTACCTGACTCAAGGCCAAATGATACCCTTTTACCACTGACTGAGAAATGTCTTTCCTTTCTTAGGTAAGCTAAAAAGTCTGCTACTAGTGGAATAAAAGCTCTGAGAGAAGTATTCCAATGAAACCACAAACTACAGATGATGGCCCATTTTTCTTGATACATGTCAGTGGACGATTTCCTGAGGCAACACGATACGTCTCGTGCTGTTTCACTTCAAAAACCTCTCTCTACAAAGAGGTGCTGGATAATCTCCACGCATGAAGTGATAGGGATTCCACCGAGTAATGGAACCTATGCTGGTGGAACTAACATAATAGGTTGTGCTACAAGGGATGCTCCCTTGGAACCTCCACTAGTATAAGCAAAAAGTCAGGGTACCATTCTGCTTGAGACCCTTTCAGAGCTACTAGAGTCAACTTTAAGTTTTGGCATGAAAACACTTTGTTTATCAGCTTTCGAAGGAAATAGGATGGAAAGAATGGACGTCGAGGGGTACACTCACGGGTAGACCACTGAAACAGGTTCTCCTCACCTAGCCACCAAAGTAGCCCAAGTTTGGTGTCATACTCGATTGGTACCATGGCCTGAGGAGAATCTGTGGTTTGCAACCAGTGTATCTTCAGACAGCATTGAAACTATTATAGATGGAGGTGGCCATATGGAACAAGTTCCTCTAATGATGGCAAGTGACCTAGTAGTTATTGGCATTGTTGTGCTGGTAACTGTGCCCAATGGAGGAAAAGAGGAGCTACTTTCCTGAATCAGGTTACTATGTCCTGGGATGGATTAACTTTCCCCGTTACCGTATCTAGGCTTATGCCCAGGAACGTATATCATTCTTTTCTTTGGAGACAGCTCCTTGGGTAGCTCGGACAAAGGAAGTTAAAATCCCTGCTTCGAACCTTAAGGAGCACAGCACAATTGGTCTATTGCAGCCTTCCTGCCTTTACTCGGAGATCTGGATGTTTCACCAAGACTTCAGCTGCAAACACTGATCTTTCTTGATGTGTTAGAGCTTGCAGTGAACAGAACTCTGAAACTAAGACAGTGTAGTGAAGTCTCATGAAAATTAGCCATGGCATCAACACTGCGGGATTGAAAAGTGTCAGGTTTTTAAAGTTGTTACCTAATGCAGTACAGTAGTTTTAACTTGTAGGTTTTTTATTAGGATTTGAACCGACAAAAGACCAGTGGTTACCAGTAGTTATTGTGTAATGAGAAATACAAGTTGAGGAAAAGGAAGTGTATCAGCATACATTGTGGAATTTTTTATAACAATGAATCAGACTTCCCTTGCCATCAGCAAATCCAGTGCATCCTGAAACGATACATACTTGAAAAGCACTCTTTACTTGTCGTTTGGCTGCTAATATACTGTAAGCTCAATAATCACTTACTGTGTAAATAGCAATAAAATAAATCTGTTGCCAAATACCTTTTATAGTTGTAACAAGTCATACATGAGCAAAAGTGATCAGTTCAAATAAGATCTATTTTGTCAAAAGTCCTTTACTTGGATTAACCGCAATTATGACTAAGGTTACGGTTTTCATCATAACAATTGTAGTTTATGAGGCAGTCAATGGTCAACAATACCTAAGTCACATCTATCCTAACATTCTTAATCAACTCGTCTCCAAAGAATCTGGCCAGAAACTAAGGGAATGGCAAATTGTTTCCTCTCCTGGATAATCCTGTGAGGACTTAGTGCCTATGAAACACAACTTCAGAAGAAGAGGAAGTGTACAGGTTAGTACTGTATTTGGTCTGTAAGCCTCCGGGACATAACATTCTCACTTTGCTTGGTCCTTTAAGCATTCTTCTTACTGGAATATGTGAGTTTAATGTCACAATTAGACACAACAGCCTTAGCCTGGAAGTGCAATTCACATGTTATTTCTATTGCATTCCTGGAACAGAAAATCAAGATGATTTTTTTTCTGAAACATGTTATTTTTATTAGTAAAATAAATTTTTGAATATACTTACCCGATAATCATGTAGCTGTCAACTCCGTTGCCCGACAGAATTCTATGGAGGGATACGCCAGCTATCACAATACTAGAAGGGGGTGTACTTACCAGCGCCACCTGTGGCCAGGTACTCAAGTACTTCTTGTTGACACCTCCTCAATTATTCCTCGGTCCACTGGTTCTCTCTGGGGAGGAAGGGAGGGTCGATTAAATCATGATTATCGGGTAAGTATATTCAAAAATTTATTTTACTAATAAAAATAACATTTTTCAATATTAAACTTACCCGATAATCATGTAGCTGATTCACACCCAGGGAGGTGGGTGAAAACCAGTGTACAAGATTAAAGGATAGCTAAGTATCCCATATTTCATATAACAGTTATCTCAAATAACAATGAAATAATAAGTACCTGGTAAGGAAGTCGAATAGAACCGTTACTCTGCCTCTTTATTTAAAGTTCGTCTTCCTTACTGAGCGCAGCGTTCCTCTTGGAGGCTGAATCAACCCAAAGGTGCCAAAGTATACGGGGTTGCAACCCCTACTAAAGGACCTCTACCAAACCTTTAACCCAGGCGCTTCTCAAGAATGAATAGACCACCCGCCAAATCAAAGGATGCGGAAGGCTTCTTAGCCTACCGTAACAACCATAAAAACAACAATAAAAGTATTCAAGAGAAAGGTTAAAAAAGGTTATGGGATTAAGGGAATGTAGTGGCTGAGCCCTCACCTACTACTGCACTCGCTGCTACGAATGGTCCCAGGGTGTAGCAGTTCTCGTAAAGAGACTGGACATCTTTCAGATAAAATGATGCAAACACTGACTTGCTCCTCCAATAGGTTGCATCCATTATGCTCTGCAGAGAACGGTTTTTATTAAAGGCCATCGAAGTAGCTACGGCTCTTACTTCGTGGGTCCTTACCTTCAGCAATGCAAGGTCTTCCTCCTTTAAGTGAGAATGTGCTTCTCTGATCAGAAGCCTTATATAATACGAAAGCCCATTCTTGGACATGGGTCTCGAAGGTTTCTTGATGGCACACCATAAGGCTTCTGACTGTCCTCGAATAGGTTTAGACCTCTTAAGATAATATTTGAGAGCTCTGACAGGGCAAAGAACTCTCTCTAGTTCGTTACCTACCATGTTGGAGAGGCTAGGTATTTCGAACGATCTAGGCCAAGGACGTGAAGGAAGCTCGTTCTTTGCTAGGAATCCAAGCTGAAAAGAACATGTTGCAGATTCGGTTGTGAAACCAATGTTCTTGCTGAAGGCATGAACCTCACTGACTCTCTTAGCTGTTGCAAGGCAAACGAGAAAAAGAGTCTTGAGGGTAAGGTCCTTGAAGGAAGCTGACTGGAGAGGTTCGAACCTAGATGACATAAGGAACCTTAAGACTACGTCTAGATTCCAGCCTGGAGTGGAAAGACGACGTTCTTTAGACGTCTCAAAAGACTTAAGAATGTCTTGAAGGTCCTTGTTGGAAGACAGGTCCAAACCTCTGTGGCGGAGAACTGAAGCCAACATACTCCTATATCCTTTAATCGTAGGTGCTGAAAGGGATCTCTCATTCCTAAGATGTAGAAGGAAGTCAGCTATTTGGGTCACAGAGGTATTGGTAGAGGATATTGAATTGGCTCTACACCAGCTTCGGAAGACTTCCCACTTAGACTGGTAGACTCTACGAGTGGAAACCCTTCTTGCTCTGGCAATCGCACTGGCTGCCTCCTTCGAAAAGCCTCTAGCTCTAGCGAATCTTTCGACAGTCTGAAGGCAGTCAGCCGAAGAGCGTGGAGGTTTGGGTGCAACCTGTCTACGTGAGGTTGACGTAGAAGGTCCACTCTTAGAGGTAGAGTCCTGGGGAAGTCGACTAGCCATTGAAGTACCTCTGTGAACCATTCTCTTGCAGGCCAAAGGGGAGCAACCAGCGTCAGCCGTGTCCCTTCGTGCGAGACGAATTTCTGCAGAACTTTGTTTATTATCTTGAACGGTGGGAATGCGTACAGGTCGAGATGGGACCAGTTCAGTAGAAAAGCATCCACATGAACTGCTGCAGGGTCTGGAACAGGGGAACAATACAGCGGAAGTCTCTTTGTTATGGAGGTGGCAAACAGATCTATGGTAGGTTGACCCCACAAGGTCCAAAGTCTGTTGCACACACTCTTGTGGAGGGTCCATTCCGTGGGAATGACCTGATTCCTTCTGCTTAGGCGATCTGCTGAGACGTTCATGTCGCCCTGAATGAACCTCGTGACCAGAGTGAGGTTTAGACCTCTTGACCAAATGAGGAGGTCCCTTGCGATCTCGTATAGGCTCCTCGAATGGGTCCCTCCTTGCTTGGAGATGTAAGCCAAGGCTGTGGTATTGTCTGAGTTCACCTCCACCACTTTGCCTAGCAGGAGGGACTTGAAGTTCAACAGGGCTAGATGAACTGCTAGCAGCTCCTTGCAGTTGATGTGGAGTAATCCTTGTTCCTCGTTCCACGTTCCTGAGCATTCCCGTCCGTCCAAGGTTGCACCCCAGCCCGAGTCCGATGCATCTGAGAAGAGATGAAGATTGGGGGTCTGAATGGCCAACGATAGACCTTCCCTGAGAAGGAGGTTGTGCTTCCACCACAGGAGAGTGGTCTTCATCTCTTGGTTGATAGGGATAGAGACTGCTTCGAGAGTCGAACCCTTGTCCCAATGAGCTGCAAGATGGAATTGAAGAGGGCGGAGGTGGAGTCTCCCTAGCTCGACAAACAGGGCCAGTGATGAGAGGGTCCCTGTGAGACTCATCCACTGTCTCACTGAGCAACTGCTCCTCTTCAGCATGCTCATGATGCACTCTAGGGCCTGGCTTATCCTGGGGGCCGATGGAAAAGCCCGAAAATCCTGACTCCGAATCTCCATTCCCAGGTACACAATGGATTGGGAGGGAATGAGTTGAGACTTCTCTATATTGACTAATAGACCTAGGTCTCTGATTAAGTCTAAAGTCCAATTGAGATTCTCCAGACAACGACGACTCGTGGAGGCTCTCAACAGCCAGTCGTCTAGGTAGAGGGAGGCTCTGATGTTCGACAAGTGTAGGAATTTTGCTATATTCCTCATCAGATGAGTAAAGACCATAGGAGCTGTGCTTAGGCCAAAACACAGGGCTTGGAATTGGTAGACAACCTTTCCAAAAACGAATCTCAGGAAAGGTTGGGAGTCTGGATGAATAGGAACGTGAAAGTATGCATCTTTCAAGTCCAACGAGACCATCCAGTCCTCCTGTCTGACCGCTGCTAAGACCGACTTGGTCGTCTCCATCGTGAACGTCTGCTTGGTGACATACTCGTTGAGAGAGCTGACGTCCAGCACCGGTCTCCAACCTCCTGTCTTCTTGGCCACAAGAAAGAGACGGTTGTAGAAGCCCGGGGATTGATGGTCCCGGACTATAACCACTGCCTTCTTCTGCACAAGTAGCGACACCTCCTGGTGCAATGCTAGCCTCTTGTCCTCTTCTTTGTAGTTGGGAGAGAGGTTGATGGGTGATGTGGTCAGAGGTGGTTTGAGGCAGAATGGAATCCTGTAACCGTTCCTCAGCCAACTGACAGACTGGGCGTCTGCACCTCTCTTCTCCCAGGCTCGCCAGAAGGTCTTGAGTCTGGCTCCTACTGTTGTCTGGAGATGCGGAGAGTCAGTTTTTTCCTTTTGATGTCCTGGATCCTTTCCTAGACTTGCTCCTGTGAGAGTCTGGACGGGAGCTTCCTCGGCTGGGGGCTCTACCACGAAAGGGCGGTATGAACCTCGTAGCAGGGGTATCAGCCACTGGTGAGCGATAAGTCTTGGGGACTGAGGTAGCAACCTTAGACTTACGAGCCGATGAGGCTACAAGATCGTGTGTATCTTTTTGTATCAGGGCAGCAGACAAGTCCTTAACCAGCTCTTCGGGGAAGAGGAACTTCGAGAGCGGAGCAAAAAGGAGTTGTGACCGTTGGCAAGGTGTAATGCTGGCGGAAAGGAAGGTACACAGTTGTTCCCTTTTCTTCAAAACCCCTGATACAAACATCGACGCAAGCTCACCCGATCCATCTCTAATGGCCTTATCCATGCAGGACATTAATAGCATGGCAGAATCTTTGTCCGCAGGAGAGGTCTTCTTGCTGAGGGCCCCAAGGCACCAGTCGAGAAAGTTGAACATTTCAAATGCTCTAAACATTCCTTTCAGTAAGTGATCCAGGTCTGAGAAGGTCCAACAAACCTTAGATCGCCTCATAGCAGTTCTCCGAGGCGAGTCTACCAGACTTGAGAAGTCAGCCTGGGCAGAGGCAGGAACTCCCAAGCCTGGTGCTTCCCCTGTGGCATACCAAACGCTCGCTTTCGAAGTGAGCTTCGTTGGAGGGAACATGAAGGAAGTCTTGCCAAGGTGTTGCTTAGACTGCAGCCACTCCCCTAAGATCCTTAATGCCCTCTTAGAGGATCTAGCTAGGACTAGCTTAGTATAGGTGGACTTAGCTTGTTGTACGCCCAGCGAAAACTCAGATGGTGGAGAGCGGGGAATAGCAGAGACAAAGTGGTCTGGGTAAACCTCCCTAAGTAGAGCCAAGACCTTACGAAAATCAATAGACTGTGGAGAAAGCTTGGATTCATCCACATCTGATGAGGGATCCAGGTGTGCCTCCTCATCATCCGAAGCCTCATCACCAGAGTGTAGCGAAGAGATCGGACAAGAATGCTGAACTGCAGAGTCAGAACGAGAAGGAACAATATTAGTGGTTTCCTCTTCAAGTGTCTGTTGAGGGAAAACCTGAGGCTCAGACTGCAAAGGCTGAATAACAGACGAAGCAGAAGGAAGGCGCATGGGTGGAGGAGGCTGACTCCTAGCATGAGTGGTTGAACCCAGGGATAGCGCTTGCTGAGCGGTTGGAGGAAGCGGAGTAGCAAGTTCCTGTTCCTGTGGTCTGAGCGGAGCATGATGAGGTTGAGGCTGCGCAGAACAAGGTAAATGTCTCGCAAGCTGAGGCTCCTGAGGCGCAAGGCCAAGGTGTAGTGGTGCGTGCCTGGTGGAGGGTTGAGCTCGCTGCAGCGAGAGCTGAGGAGACTGACTCATGGACGGGAGAGGTTGTTGTACCTCAACCGAGAGTTGCACCACTGGTGGAGCAGCAAGGGGAGGCGGAGGAAGAGAGGTATAATCCTCCTGATCCCATAGCAAAGGTTGCCTTAACGAAGGCGGAGGCTGAACACCACTGGGAACAGCAAACTCAGAATGTGGCTCAACATCGTACGCCTGGCAGGTGGTACTGCGATCAGGCGGAGCGAGCACAGGCGGAGCGAACGCAGGCGGAGCGAGAGCAGGCGGAGGGAGTGTAGGCGGAGGCGGAGGCGCAACACTCTCAGCCCGACACTCACGCATCAAGTCCGAAAGCTGTGCTTGCATGGACTGTAGTAGAGTCCACTTAGGGTCGACAGTCGAGCTCTGTTGTGGCAGAACCTTACTCCTCTTGGGCGGAGTGCAGTCGACAGATGACTGCGGCGAGTCAGAGCTGAGCCAATGACTGCAACCTGGCTGAGCACTCGCGGACTGGACTCTGCGTTTAAGTGGTCTCGAGACCTGAGACCAACGTTTCTTCCCTGACAGATGATCAGCGGACGCAAAAAAGACGGGCTCAATCGTCTGCGGGTGGGAGTGACGGTCTTTGGAAGACACGCCCGCAACCACCGAGGAAACTTCTGTGCGCCTAACAAGGCCTGCCGAACCCTTATGCCCTTCGACATTGCTTCTCCCCTGGGCATGGGAGCTTGCAAGAGGTCCCGGACTGGGAGGACGACTGGCTCGCACAGAAGAATCCTCACGCACCACACTGGCACTGACACTAGCACTTGGCACTGCACTGACACTAGCACTCGTCACAGCACTGGCACTAACTCCACCCACTGCACTCTTGACCTTAAGTTCCTTAACTTCGGCCATCAGAGACTTATGGTCACTTACCACTGATTCTACTTTATCGCCTAAGGCCTGAATAGCACGCAAAACAACAGACATATCAGGCGGAGGGCAAACAGTAGGTTCGGGGGTAGCCACTACAGGGGTAGGAAAAGGTAGGGGATCATGAGGTGAGGAAAACATTGAAGAGTGAGAAGAACTCCTCCTAACTCTACCTCTCTCTAACTTAGATGAATATTTTAAAAGACGGACAAATTCCAGTTCCGAAAGTCCGGCGCATTCCTCACATCGATTTTCTAACTGACAGGGCCTGTCCCTACAGTCAGAACAAGCGGTGTGAGGATCTACCGAGGCCTTCGGAATACGCCTATTGCAAGACCTACATCGTCTATGGGAGGGGGCTTGCGAATTGTCAGACATCTTGAATCCAAAGAGTTAGCCAAAGGGGTTTCCAAAATCAAGCAAAAGATCGTTAACCGTTAATCAGGACTATATAAAAGCTATCTAGCTAATATAAGAAGGTTTCCAGTAATGCGACAGCCGAAATCTGAGAGAATACTTCACCAATTAGCCGTGAACAAACTCGAAGATCATAAGCGTATCCCAGAACGTCTTGCCGGAAGCACGACAGAGGAATAATTGAGGAGGTGTCAACAAGAAGTACTTGAGTACCTGGCCACAGGTGGCGCTGGTAAGTACACCCCCTTCTAGTATTGTGATAGCTGGCGTATCCCTCCATAGAATTCTGTCGGGCAACGGAGTTGACAGCTACATGATTATCGGGTAAGTTTAATATTGAAAATTGAAATTTACTTCAGGACATGCTGTTCAAGTCACAGATAAACTTCACAAAAAAATTAATCATCTAGAATGCTGATTTTATAATTACAAGTAAATCAAATACAAAAACTGAATAATTGAAGAAGAATGTGTTGTTGAGATAGTGATCAAGTACTGTAGTACTATGCACAATACAGAAATGTCTGGTAAAAAAAATATCAATTGTAGAAATTTGCACAATTGTTATTCCAGTTAAGCCAAGTCAAATGACCTTATCCTAATTGTTCACCCTAGCCAAGGTGGAGGTCGTGGAGCAAGAAAATTAATGTAAAGTGCATCAAGCAATAACACATAGGGTATTAGGCAGTACATCCATCAAAAAAGAATAACCTTAATTGTACAGTACAGTACTGTACATCTTAAAATAAATGTATATTTCACAAGAATTGGATAGAGTTCACTTATACAGTATTTTGTAGTTATTCGTCATAATTATACTGTACTTGGTCTCAACAAAAGAAAAAGATAAGAAAAAAGAAACATATTACTACTCATACAGCATTAACCCAGACACTTGTCCAACAGGTGTAATCTTAATTGCCATAGAGGGAATACAGTACCAGCCTTACTAGAAATATCCAGAATATAACCTGTCTTTTATGGATAATTCTATCTAGAGTACAATAAAAACGAATCTACCTTTCTTATTCATTGGCCGACTATTTCAGAAACAAGAAGAAAAATGTGATGAGAACATCACAAGATCAATCAACATGCTTACATATCTTCACATCCTATTGGCTTTATTAACCTAATTCACCACAGGGTGTTGTCTTACTTCTACCTTACTACTGTACCTAAATCAACCTAAAAGGCCCACTCTTGACTAATATATCCTAGGAAGACGATCCTTAATACTGAACTTCTGTCTATTTATACGAAAGAAGAAAAGATGTGCCAGAAACCATAATTATTTGATAATTAGCTATACAATTTTCACCACTATATGTATCATACAAATACTGCAATTGATAAATAATATTTTTTACATGATGAAATATTGAACTTTAGTGGTCTTCAATGGCTCAACTTTGGAAAAATTCACACTTGGATGGTATCAAATGCAGGTGCAGTGATGTGCTGCTTTGAGAGAAGCTTAATCATGGCACACGACAGGGATGTTTTTAACTGTGAGACCATGTGATTAAAAAGGCTGGTAGAAAATAGCAACCCAATTTAAAGATGGGTAAAAGCATAAGTTAAAGAATTGTTGTGAACACTTTGAAAAACTTACTTCTAAGGAATTAAGTTTTGGATACCAATAATACTCCTAGTTCTCAATCAACTAGTCATTTAAAAGGTTACTTTTCCATCAATGAGTAAGAAAGTTTCTTTTTTGCAAGACAAAAGGTTTCTATTTATGGATTTATGAATTTGGGATAAATAGCCCGGCACTGTGGCCTGTGAGACCATTCATTACCAAAGTTTATCTAGGGTAAAATCAAGATGGATAAAGGAAGCAAAATGTGGCATAAAGTAGGGCGATATGGAGCAAGTACAGCTATGGCCCAAGGAATGCTACAAAGAAATTTACATGATGACTAGAGTACAGTGAACCGCCTGAGGTGGAGTGACGGCAATACCCCTCTATGGAGTAACTGGCAAATGAACTACTATGCCATGTGACCTAGCAACAAAAGAGATGAGTATACTGTACTCCAATTTACCAGGACCAAGGATGTGACAGAGAGGAGATCTAGCATATCCAATGAGATGATAACGACAAAGGCCTTTATTTCTACTGAACTCTAGGATTGAGTTGGAGGCCCAGATGCAAGGGAACATTACAGTACTGTAGTTGCAAATCATGGTTGGTTTAGGAACTTTCAAAAGTGAGCAGATGTACACTTTTAACATTAAGAGATGTAGTTATTAACAATGAAGCTGGCAAGATGAACCAAGATATATTGAAGCAATGGGTAAATGGGTTATTAATGCATCATAAGAGCATTGAACATTCATGAGAAACTCCTCTCCCTGCAGATGATGTCTGAGACTGCTTTCACTACTAGAGGAAATAGAAAACATCATGATTCAAAGATGCTAAGGACCATATCACACTCAAGTTGTTTTCAAACACTTCTATTAACCTAGAAGATCAACTCAAATATATAGAAGATGGCATCCATAAAGCATAGCTACATAATTGGTTATGTTTCCTCATACATTGAGCAGGTTGCTTATCCACCCACATTACTGAATACAAAAAATTCTAAAATTAATTCTTATTTTTCCCAACTAAACAAATCTGAGTCCTTTAAAATAGGAAAGGTCTTCAGCAGAGCGTAAATGGCAGTTGAAATTGTTAATGAGGTAATTTATAACTACCTGTCAAAGTTTCTTCACTATTGACCTTTGACTCAGGACTGAGAGGGGTGGTGGAGTTGAGAAGTTTACTGTATTTCTAAAGGACTCAAGTTTAAATTTCTATGAAGGATGTAAATTTTTAAAAAGTCATTTATATTTTTCCTAAATATACAAACCTGAGTCCTTTACATAGATGAATGATAACAGCAAAGCTGGAATATGACAGTTAAAAATTATAATGAGGTACCAACAACCAGACAGTAACAGGGAGGCCACAGCTAGCCCCATCAACTCATTGACAATCCACTTGGATAGTAGTTGGGACTTTGAAGGGAGTTGGTGCTGGCAGGAAAGTATGAGTAAAGAACTCAGGTTTGTATGGTTAGGAAAACCACAAATTATTTTCAAAAACTTGTCGCATGTTCCTATACAAACACAAACTATCGTCCTTTACACAGGAGACTTATCCTTAGGCGGGAGGAAATCCCCATTCCAACTGGCAGGAAAACTTTACCTAGGCTACTAAAAATGTTATTTTCATTAGTAAAATAAATTTTTGAATATACTTACCCGATAATCATGTAGCTGTCAACTCTGTTGCCCGACAGAATTCTACGGAAGGGATACGCCAGCGATCGCTATACAAGAGGGGGGTGTACTCACAAGCGCCACCTGTGGCCAGGTACTGCAGTACTTCTTGTTGACACCACTTCAATTTTTCCTCGGTCCACTGGTTCTATGGGGAGGAAGGGTGGGTCAATTAAATCATGATTATCGGGTAAGTATATTCAAAAATTTATTTTACTAATGAAAATAACATTTTTCAATATTAAACTTACCCGATAATCATGTAGCTGATTCACACCCAGGGAGGTGGGTGAAAACCAGTGTACATGTATATCAAGAAGCTAAGTATCCCGTATTTCATATTATCAGTTATTCAAAATAACAATGAAATTACAAGTACCTGGTAAGGAAGTCGACTTGAGCCATTACTCTGCCTTAAATAAGTTCGTCTTCCTTACTGAGCGCAGCGTTCCTCTTAGGAGGCTGAACAACTCTAAGGTGCTGAAGTATCAAGGGCTGCAACCCATACTAAAGGACCTCATCACAACCTTTAACCTCGGCGCTTCTCAAGAAAGAATTGACCACCCGCCAAATCAACAAGGATGTGGAAGGCTTCTTAGCCGACCGTACAACCCATAAAAAGTATTCAAGAGAAAGGTTAAAAGGTTATGGGATTATGGGAATGTAGTGGCTGAGCCCTCGCCTACTACTGCATTCGTTGCTACGAATGGTCCCAGGGTGTAGCAGTACTCGTAAAGAGACTGGACATCTTTGAGATAGAATGATGCGAACACTGACTTGCTTCTCCAATAGGTTGCATCCATAACACTCTGCAGAGAATGGCTCTGTTTGAAGGCCACTGAAGTAGCCACAGCTCCCACTTCATGTGTCCTTACCTTCAGCAAAGCAAGGTCTTCTTCCTTCAGATGAGAATGTGCTTCCCTAATCAGAAGCCTGAATAGTAAGAAACTGAGTTCTTAGAACTTGGAAAAGAAGGTTTCTTGATAGCACACCATAAGGCTTCTGATTGTCCTCGTAAAGGTTAAGACCTTTTTAGATAGTACCTAAGAGCTCTAACTGGGCAAAGTACTCTCTCCAGTTCATTCCCCACCAAGTTGGACAGGCTTGGGATCTCGAACGACTTAGGCCAAGGACGTGAAGGAAGCTCGTTTAGTAAAAACCGAGCTGCAAGGAACATGTAGCCGTTTCAGATGTGAAAACAATGATCCTGCTGAAGGCGTGGATCTCACTTACTCTTTTAGCTGTTGTCAAGCACACGAGGAAAAGAGTTTTTAATGTGAGGTCCTAAAAAGAGGCTGATTGGAGAGGTTCAAATCTTGATGACATAAGGAACCTTAGGACCACGTCTAGATTCCAGCCTGGAGTGGACAACCGACGTTCCTTTGAGGTCTCAAAAGACCTAGGGAGGTCCTGTAGATCTTTGTTGGTGGAAAGATCCAAGCCTCTGTGGCGGAAAACCGCTGCCAACATACTTCTGTAACCCTTGATCGTAGGAGCTGAAAGGGATCTTACTTTCCTTAGCTGGGTTACAGTGGTACTGGTTGAGGAAACTGCATTGGTCTTGTACCAGCTACGGAAGACTTCCCCTTGAGACTGATAGATTCTGAGAGTGGATGTTCTCCTTGCTTTGGCAATCGCTCTGGCTGCCTCCTTCGAAAAGCCCCTAGCTCTTGAGAGTCTTTCGAAAGTCTGAAGGCAGTCAGACGAAGAGCGTGGAGGTTTGGGTGTACCTTCTTTACGTGAGGTAGACGTAGAAGGTTCACTCCTAGAGGAAGAGTCCTGGGAATGTCGACCAGCCATTGCAGTACCTCTAAGAACCATTCTCTCGCGGGCCAGAGCGGAGCCAACCAACGTCAGCCGTGTCCCTTTGCGAGAGGAGAACTTCTGAAGTACCCTGTTGACAATCTTGAACGGCGGAAATGCATACAGGTCGAGATGGAACCAATCCAGCAGAAAAGCATCCACGTGAACTGCTGCTGGGTCTGGAATCGGAGAACAATACAACAGGAGTCTCTAGGTTATCGAGGTAGCGAACAGATCTATGGTTGGCTGACCCCACAGGGCCCAAAGTCTGCTGCAAACATTCTTGTGAAGGGTCCACTCTGTGGGGATGACCTGACCCTTCCGGCTGAGGTGATCTGCCATGACATTCATACCGCCCTGAATGAACCTCGTTACCAGCGTGAGCTTTCGATCTTTAGACCAGATGAGGAGGTCCCTTGCGATCTAGAACAACTTCACGAAAGAGTCCCTCCCTGCTTGAAGATGTAAGCCAGGGCTGTGGTGTTGTCAGAGTCCACCTCCACCACTTTGTTAAGCTGGAGGGACTTGAAGTTTATCAAGGCCAGAAGAACCGCCAACAACTCCTTGCAATTGATGTGAAGTGTCCTTTGCTCCTGATTCCATGTTCCCGAGCATTCCTGTCCGTCCAAAGTCGCACCCCAGCCCGTGTCTGATGTGTCCGAGAGGAGACGGCGGTCGGGTTTCTGAACAGCCAAAGGTAGACTTCCTTGAGAAGAAAGCTGTTCTTACACCACGCGAGAGAAGACCTCCTCTCTTCGGAAACAGGAACTGAGACCGTCTCTAGCGTCATGTCCTTTATCCAGGGAGCAGCTAGATGATACTGAAGGGGGGGAGGTGGAGTCTCCCTAACACGATGAACAGGGCCAGCGATGAAAGTGTCCCTGTTAGACTCATCCACTACCTGACTGAGCATCGGTTCCTTCTCAGCATGCTCTGGATGCATTCTAGGGCTTGGAAGATCCTTGGGGCCGACGGAAAAGCCCGAAAAGCTCGACTCTGAAGATCCATACCCAGGGAGACAATGGTCTGGGATGGGATGAGCTGAGACTCCTCAAAATTGACCAGGAGGCCCAGTTCCTTGGTCAGATCCATAGTCCATCTGAGAATCTCCAGACAGCGACGACTTGTGGGATCTCTTAAAAGCCAGTCGTCTGACGGAGCCGGACACAAGATCATGGTACTGCTGCACAGTCTGTGAACTGTCAACCATGGGGAAGCGAGGAAGTACAGTGACAACCCGAAGCTGTCTAGACTGTCTGGGTCGTACAGACAACTCCTTATCGGGTTGCTGAGGTTGCCGCACTGCGTCACAACAAGTCACTTCTGCTGGTTGTTGAACGTCTTCCCAGTGACACACTGACTCCGTAAACAAAAAATCCTTTAACAAGGACTAAGCTTGGACTGCATGTCTTGCAACACAGCTCAAGGTCTATGGGAGCAGGTGTGGTAACAGACGGGGTTAGTGACTGAAGTGGAACCATTACCTTCCCTGGAAGCATGTTATGCTTAAATAAAAGTCCATAGGAGGCTACGCAGCTAAAGGCTCCTCTCCAAATGACAGAGTCCTCAAGGGAATATCAGAAGGAGGGAGAAAAGCACTTTCTCATCTACAGGGACCATATCCGAGAAAAGCTAAGTTCTCTCAGTGAGGGTTTCAATGGTGCAAAAGCAGCAGACTAGAAGGCAACGTTATGAAACTGCTTGACAGTCTAGTGAGTTGACAACAACCAAAGATGTGTGACTGAGAAGCATGCGGTAAGGTATGCAGAGCATGTTGTATGCAGAGCATGCTGTATGCAGAGCATGCTGTATGTAGAGCATGTTGTATGCAGAGCATGCTGAATGCAGAGCATGCTGTATGCAGAGCATGTTGTATGCAGAGCATGCTGAATGCAGAGCATGCTGTATGCAGAGCATGTTGTATGCAGAGCATGCTGTATGCAGAGCATGCTGTATGTAGAGCATGTTGTATGCAGAGCATGCTGAATGCAGAGCATGCTGTATGCAGAGCATGTTGTATGCAGAGCATGCTGTATGCAGAGCATGCTGTATGCAGAGCATGCTGTATGTAGAGCATGCTGTAAGGTAAGCAGAGCGTGTTGCATGGTGTGTAACATTTCTCAGAAATTCCATGACCAGTGCTAGAGTGAGTAATATCGCATTACCGTCCATTGAAAGTGCACGTGCCGAGGGAATTGATTTAGACTGTTTTGTTGATGAATTTGATAGCCGGCATGATAATCGTAGAATTAAGCTACACTAAATGTACTATAATCTACTTCACCTCAGGAAAGGGAAACTCGCCCTGTTGGCAACACTGCATTACTTCATGCATGCTTGCATGAGGTTTTAATATCAACATAATATTTACCTTACATTCATAACTCATGATTCATTTTTGTTTTGAAGATATTTTGCCATATTATGCGATATTGTTAAAAATATATTGCAAGGAATACATATATATTTTTATATAAGTAATACAAATAACCTCCATTATCATAATGTTTGTGTAGGCATACATGTATATGATTACAAATGCAAGTTATGAAAGTAATGAGGTGTTATTTCCAAGTTGAATGGGAAGAGGCTCAAGTTGAGGAGAAAGTGGCAGATGCATGCGTTGAGGTGGCTGACTCATAGCATGAGGTTGCTGCCTCAAGAGTTGCGCTTGCTGTAAGGGTTGCGGATGCGCAGTAGCAGGTTCCTGAGGAACGAGTTAAGGTTCCTGAGGTGTGAGCTGCGAGAGTTGAGGTAGCTGCGCAGAACGCAGTTCTTGTCTCGCGAGTTGAGGTTCCTGAGGTGCTAGCCTAAGCTGCAGCGAGTGCTGAGGTGGCTGCCTCATTGATGGAAGAGGTAGTCGTACCTCAAGAGATTGTTGCCTCGCTGGTGGAACCGCAAGCGGAAGCGGAGGAAGTAAGGCATAAGATTCCTGCTCCCATTGCTGAGGTTGCCTTAAGGAAGGCGGAGGTTGCTGCACACCGCTGGTAACTGGCAACTCAGTACGCGGTAAGGTATCCTGAGGAACCTCAACATCGTACGCCTGGCAGACTGGACTGCGGTGAGGCGGAGCGATCGCAGGAGCAGGTGTAACCTTCTCAGCCTGACACTCACGCATTAAGACCGCAAGCTGTGACTGCATGGACTGCAGCAAAGTCATCTTGGGGTCGGCAGACGCTAAGGTCTGCTGAGGCAAAGCCTTAACAGAAGATGAGGTCTGTTGCGGCATCACCTTACCTCTCTAGGAGGTGTGCAGTCACCTGATGACTGCGGAGAGTCAGAGCTAACCCAATGACTGCATCCGGGTTGTTGAACTCTAGAGGTCTGGACTTTACGTTTAAGAGGTCTTGAGACCTGAGTCCAGCGTTATCTCCCCGAAATTTCTTCTGCAGACGAGTAAAATAAGGGCTCAATCGTCTGCGGGTGGGAGTGACGGTCTCTGTAAGACACGCCCGCAACCACCGAGGATACTTCTGTGCGCCGATCAAGGCCTGCCGAACCCTTTTGCCCTTCGACATTGTTTCTCCCCTGGGCTTGGGAGCTTGCATGAGGTCCCGGACTGGGAGGACGACTGGCACGCAAGAAGTACCCTCACGCACAACACTGACACACTTTGCGCTAATCACTTATCACTTTTGAATTTCTTTTGCACTTATTTCACTGAACTCGAAACTTTAAGTGGTTTGTACCTGAAACACGCAATTCTATCCTTCTTTAAAAGTTAGTAATTGCGAAAACAGAATTACAATGTAACAGAAAAATCTAATGAAAGATAAATAATTCAGTGGCTGGAAAGAGACTAAACACTAGATCAAATAAACTACGTTTAAAATCTCTCACCGCATAAAGCTTGAGAACAAGAATAAACTCTAGAAACGTTTACCTTCTTCCCCTAAAGAGACTAGGGCGAAGAGCAAAAACGATAACAACGTTACTCGCTTGAACGAAACGTTTATCCAGCTCTCTCTCCCTCCGTCTCTATCTCTCTCTCTCTCTCTCTCTAGACTTAGAACCTGAGAGAAGAGCCCAATCATATATACTCGTTAAAACATATTATTGTTAAAGGAAAAAAACTGAAAGATTTCCCAAATAAAAAGTTCCTTTATTAGAATTAAAACCATTAAGCTAAGAAAGAATGAACAAAACGTTATAAACGGTTTACTCTTACTGCAACGTGACACCGTGAAAATTCTCTCTCTATCGTAACGATAGAGCGCAAGTTGAACGTTCTGAACGTCAACAACTGCAGAGACAAAACAAAACGTTAGTTCAACTTTGAAACAGTACGAGACTATCAAAGAAATTCTTTCAAAAACATTAAAATAGCATAATATGTTAACAGGTAAAACCGAAATGACGGGCTCAATGTTAATTAACTTCGGTACAAGAAAAGACCGCCTACTATTAGGAAAGGTCGAATATAAACAAATATAAAAATTAATTTTAATAATTTTATAATAAAAGGAAGTTAATCGAAGAGGCCTATAAAAGGCGGAGAGATATAAAATAAATCTATAACTTTTGTTAAGCAAAATTAAGAAAGAGAGTCTATACTCTCTTAGACACCAACACTTCCGTCTAAGGGAAGGGTCGGCCATTTAAAGGTGAAAGAGAGTTCATACTCTCTTCGTCACCATAATTAATCAAATTAATTCCAAAAGCTAGCTAAGCTAATAATAGAACTTCCTGAATAGCGAAAGCTGAAATCTTAGAGCAATACTTCACCAAAAACCGTGAACAAGACTCCAAAATTATAAGCGTATCCATGAACGTCTTGCCGGAAGCACGACAGAGGAAAAATTGAAGTGGTGTCAACAAGAAGTACTGCAGTACCTGGCCACAGGTGGCGCTTGTGAGTACACCCCCCTCTTGTATAGCGATCGCTGGCGTATCCCTTCCGTAGAATTCTGTCGGGCAACAGAGTTGACAGCTACATGATTATCGGGTAAGTTTAATATTGAAAAACTTGTGCATTTGTGATACTGAATGAGTTAAGGATACTACCACCACATGTACCAGTGGATTAGTTAATACTAGTGGGTTCATGGGCCTGGCTTTAAAGGTTGTTTTGAGCCAAAAATTTCTGTCATAAGCCTGGCAAAAAAACATGATGGGTTTGCTTGAATCACATCGTGTGGAACACATACAATTATACAATTATGGGTTTTCCTTCACAAGAAGTGTTGGGAAAAGACTCTTCTGTACCTGAGTATAGAACAGCCACACTCTGAGTAAAGCTTACCTGTTAATCAGATTGAATCCAACTTTCATCCCAAACTTACACGTAACCTTTAATACCCTTGATCCAAAGTTACTGGTCCTGTAAGAGGAGCTGAGATAGCTATACCACCTGCAGTGCAGCAACAACAGGCCCTAAAGAGAAATTATCAAGGGACCTGTGGATCACATCCCGCAGATAATGAGCATCGAACATTGTCTGATGTTTCCATACATCCTCTCAAGTCTCTATTGCATGATAGCATAGTTGCAGTGACACAGTACCTCCTTGTTTATTTATGTATGCCACAACTGTGGTGTCACTCATCAACATTTATATGGTGTCAGTGCTCCTGCTCAGACCAGTCCACTTATACCATATGCTAACAAAAGTGAACTTCACAACCTTCCTTGGATGTATCCCTGAATAACACGAACACTGAAGGAGGCATCAAATGTGGGTAACTCTTTCGGTAGTTCAACTCGTCCAACCACCATAGTAGGTCCCTTATAGACTAAACCCTTATCGGCACTAGTGACATAGGATGGTCGAGATACTGCGATCACTCCCCTTTTAACTTCCCCTGAAGTGACCAAAAGTGAAGACGACCACCAGGTACTAGGCGCTCAAAGGATGTTGTGTTCCCTAGAAGTTTCGGAGAGCTACATTTCGTAATTGGGATATCTTGTCCTGTACATTCCTAGGTATATGAGTCTTTGCATGGGCACTAGCACAGACTTATTTTAATTTACTACAATCCCTAGATCATGACAATCCAAAAGAAGCCTTTCTCAGTAGTGGAGAAGGGTTCCCTCTAAGTCTGCCAGAATCAGCCAGTTATCCAGGTAACAGATACGAATGCAGTTAGTGCGCGCCCATGCTGAAACCAGAGTGAAGACTCTAGTAAAGAATTGAGGAGCTGTTGCAAGGCCGAAGCAAGCACTTTGAAATAGAATACTCTGCCAGCTACCACTACTCATAGGTACTTTCTGGAGGATGGATGAATCAAGATCTGGAAGTACAGTTTGCATCGTTTCAACCTACAGTTATCATGAAGTCCAAAGGCCTGATCGCTTGTCTGACCGAGGCTACAATCTCCATCTTAAACGGAGTCTGTTGAACAAATTCTTTCAGAAATGAGAGGATGATGACTGATCTCCAGCCTCCAGAGGCTTTCTCTACAAGAAATAGTTGACAGAAGAAGTCTGGGGAGCAATCATCGACATCTTGGAGAGCGCCCTTCTCCAGCATAGCCTAGACTTCTGCCTGAAGGGCTACATCCTTCGATGATCCCTGGCGATAGGATGACAACGTCGCTAGTGGTGGAATCAGAGGAGGGGGAGAGCTGATGAATGGGAGTAAGTATCCGGATCATATGACATAAACCGTCCATCTTTCCGCCCCGTGATACCAGCACCTTATGCAATTGGTTTGTAGGCATCCCCCCTGGGGGTGTAATGGAAGAATTGGCCTCCTATCAGGGTCTTCGTCCTAGACCTTTTTCCCTCCCTCTAGCACGTCCTTGACTCTTGACGGACCAAAAATGGCTGGTCGAGTTTGTTCTTAAGGATCGAGTGTTGCCCCTTTGAACTTGTTTACAGAGCTGTGGTGGCTTTCACTCTACACTGACCTGAGGTGGAGGCAGCCTGTGGTTACTGAAAAAACACAGCTCAATGCAGTAAGGAGTCCTGACTACCCTTCCTCCATTCTTCAGTTGCTGCTTCCACCTTCGCTGCTGGAAATAGGTCAGGGCCCTTAAGGGAGGTGTTACAAAGGTTAATCCTTCTCGGTGACTGATCCTCTTCTGAAATTTAGAAGTCACAGCGTCTTGATGTTCAAGCACCCAACTGGCCAACTGGTTGGCTGCCTGGTGAATTAGGAACTCTACTGCCCTTGCCCCCAACAGGGTAATGACTTTCAGGCCTTGCCTCTTGTCTGGATCTGACAAGTCCTTGGTGTTGGCTAAATAGTGTAACCAACTGTTCCTTACCAGAGGTCAATCCACGAAGCTACTTGCAGAGTCACTATAGCCATAGCTTTCACACTTGATGCCTCTGCCAACAAGAAGATGGATGACTTTGCCACCCACACTATCGACACACTCGGCGTCAAAGTAGATATTGGAGAGTCTAGAGGGAGAGGGTAAGGGAGAGCCTCCTCCTTACGGCAGTATTGAACAGTACAGTACTTCTTTTGCATCATAAAAGCTGCAGGAATCAAGCAGGAAGATCTCACTGGCCCCAAAGACTTTCTCTCCATAAACTTACACGTCTATCCCATCTAAAGCATTATCATTATTAATAATTATAAGAAACATTATGGTGAGGCGCTTCTGGAAGAGATACTAATAGTTGAGGCTTGTCTGGTTGAGGCACACGTCAGGATGAGGCATGTCTGAAAAAAAACTTATCTGGTTGAGGGGGACTCGTCCCTGGAAGAACACGCCAAAGATAGAGAAGAGTAGGCTCGCCTCTGGAAGGCTTGCCAATAATCTACGGGCAGAGGTTTTGCAACAACCTTGAGAGCACACTCCACCTCTTATGAGGAGACCTCCCATAAGGGTGAGGGTTGGGTATATGTTCAGCAGTCCTCTGGGCAGGTGACGAAGGGAGTTTCCCTTGGGAAAAGCACCTGGGAGACAAGTCTCCCTCTGTAGACTACAGACTTCCCCGGAGGAGGCTGACATCCTCCAAAGCAGGGCCCTCCTTCTGGTGTCTAGAATTAATGGAGGAAATATCAAACAAGTCAAAAGTTTCACTTATCTTGGCAGTGTGCTCTCCATTAAGAACAACATAGATAAAGAAATCATATCCCGAATCTATGGAGCATCAATATCCTTCGGACGCCTTTGATCCAAAGTATTCGATACCAACCTAAAGATAGATATTCAAGTTTCAGTCTATACAGCTGTATGCATCTTCACCCTACTATATGGTGCAGAATCCTGGACTGTCTACCGTTGCCAAATAAAACTTTTGGGATGTTAGATGCTTACAATGCATCCTTGGAATAACATGGAGAGATAGAGTCCTGCATACATAAATATTACAAAGTGCAAAATCAATCAGCATAAAGGCCACACTAGCACAAAGACAGCTGTGATGGACTGGACATATATGTATGCCAGAGCACCACCTCTCTCGTCAGGTCTTGTACGGACAGCTCCCTAATGCACGTTGAAACCCGGGAGGGTCAAGTGAAAAGATATAAAGATGACATAAAGACAACACTTATGAAATACAACATTAATCAAGAAGATCTTGAAGTAAGTGCTTCCAGCTGACCACTGTAGCATTCATTATGCAATGCAGGTGTAACTAGACTAGAAGATGAAAGAATCCAAGCAAAACAGCAAAGCATAGAATGAAGACAAAATCATCCTATGGTAGTTCTCCCACTGAACCTCAACTGGACCTGCCAAATGTGCGGTAAAGTCTGTGGTACTAGGATTGGTCTGCAAAGTCATACACAATGGCATCAGTAATGGCAACACTAATTTAATCAAAATCATCATAGCTATCATTTAAGGAAGCATTAGTCGTCATCAACTCGACAAACAGCCCATATATAGAGAAACATCTCCTCCAAAGGGGAATCTTGGATACCCAAATGTAACACACCACTATACTGGACAGAAGGAGGCTTCCCGAGGAGGAGGCCCCACCGTTTCACTAGAGGAAACGGAAGGCTCGCCCTTGCCTCAGGGCTTGCCCTAAGGTTAAAGGGTCACCAGTTTTACTCGATTAGCCCCCAGAGGAAGCCAAAGAAGAATCAGAGGGAGAAGTACCATGGGTGGAAGAAGGAAGTCAGGCATTCTTTGATTTCAAGGAAGACCTCAAAGGCGAAGAATCCCTCTTGGATTTCTTCTTTCTCCTCCTGCTATACTTCTCTTACTGGGAGGATGACCACTTCTGACACTCATTATAGGGGGAGGCCTAGATGCAGGAGTGTCTTCTGCAGGCTGGGCACAACTGATGAGGATCTGTCTTCCTAGCGCTCATAAAGGAACTGCAGGTCTTTGACGGTATCCCTGAACACTTCCGCATATCTGCAGATATCCTCAAACACAAAAGGAGTTACACTTGAAGTTGCAAGAACACTGGAAAAAGACAGAGAATTGATTAGTAAAGCTGCCAATATCCAAGCCAGAGAGAAAGAACATCTGTCCTCACTGACGGCTGAAATCTAAGTGGTTTGTCAGCAAGCAAGCGAGGGGGCTGTTGCCTTCCCACTACCAGCCAGTTGTTGACACCTTATTACAAATTTTAGCTACCACATTCCAGCTTTGTATCATTATTAACATGAAGCCAAATCAACAATTCAACTAAAATGTATGAGAAAAAAGTTTAAACTCCCTTGCATAGTTCGCGGTGTAAGGCAAAAATTAAGTCTTTCACATGAGTGTGGATGAGGCTACTCAGCCATGCTCACAGCCTGTTCTTAACTACCTGGTTAACCATTTCAACGGCCATTCTAGTTTCGCTGAAGTCATTCCCTATTTCAAAGGATGAAAGATTAGTATGCACATAGCCATAGGCAAACATTATGAATAATACTTTCATTGAAATAAATATACTGTACTGTCTTTCAGGAAACTTTCACCATTCTTATTGTCCTTACGTTCATAATCTATTTATTCATTTAATACTCAGCTATCACTTTAAGCCAAAAACAATTTCCTAATTTTCTCATTGTGAAGTTTTTGGATACTATCAAACTACGCCCACTTCTCGCAATACCATTCAGTTCCATGGTGATTTTCTTGAATTCCAGATATACAGAGACTGCATTATGACTATCAGATTCAATAACAATAACACTGAGCCATACAACTAATTCAAAATCATGAAATGAATCCTTTGGCAATGGAATGTCTGACTTGCTAAAAGTTGTGGCTATACAGTACAGTACAATACACCTTAAGTCAGTTAGTCAAGATGTAATCAATAAATGAACATTTTTAAAATGGAGAAAGTCACAAGCATAGTGTTTGGAAAAGACTAACATTGAGACAGGAAATTATCTTCTTGATGATTAATCAATATAATAACAATCATTAAAATTATTCATCCATCAGTACCCTAACACAAAGAGAGTTCAATGACCAGTCCTAGTCAGATAAGACAATGCACCCTAGGGTAGGTTAGGTAAAACATCATCTCGGGTAGAATTTAAGATGTACAGATATGTCCCTTGTGGCTTCATAAATCATCTAACAGTTCAATGCAATAGAGTAAAATTTCATTCACCTGATCTAAACTATAAGAAAATTGAATTGTTTATCAAAATTTATGTTAACATGGGATTTCTACCACCATGCAACACCGGTAGCTCTGTCGGATATACTAATATGTTTCATTGGTGGTATTTTATTGGGCTGATGTCTAGGTCTTCTAGATTTAAAATGGGCCAACGGGAAACATAGGTTGATCTAGGGCAAACACAATTTTTTTTAAAACAGCTGCCATAATTCCTTGCTCAATAGCAAACTAAGCTATAAAAAACTCATTTGTTCTCTTAAAAAATTACCAAAAAAATTAATAGACATATGAGTGATGTATAATACAATACTAAAGCAGCCTATATTTTTCTGTAAATTATTTTACTCCAACAAAGAGAGTTCCATCCAATGCACGTTCATCTATGAGTTAGACAAGGGATAGAACTTGAAAATTTAACCTAAGGAATTTAAAGTACGGTTGGGAAGATTAAGTGAAACTATTTGTAAAATAATGCTGCCACCTGCAAGGATCTTGGAGCAAAACCCCTTACCATAGCCAAATATGTACAGTATGCTAAAAAGATTAGGTTAGGTTAGAAATCTACAGTAGGGATATTTACTAACAAATGAAAAAGGGAAGATAAGGACACGCCTCGTTTAAAAGGAAGCTCACACCAGCCATTATACATATATATGATACAGTTTAGTTTGTAGAACGTGATCACGCTAAACTTAATTTGAGCTTACTTATAAAATCTGTATTAAAATATAGTGAGCGTAATTCCTGGGGTTCTTGTTAATATTTTTTATGCAAATGAAGCAACATTGCACACATATAACCCTAAGAAAAGTGTGCATGTGATGGGGATTAGCTAATTCTTTTAACATGTAAGATGGGCGTGGTTTTATTAACCTAAATATGATTATGATTTGTTCCCTACCCAACCTTTGCTTATAAATATACAATGACCAAAGGGTAAGAAGGTATGTAGGGGGGTTCCAATCTAAATTGTTCAAATATGTCATAATATAAATCAAAGCTCCATTGTGAAGAATTACTTTAAAGTATGTAAGAGCTCCCCATGACATGAGTGTGAGTCAAGATGGAAATTATACATATACTGTATTGGAAAGGTGTCAACGATTCATAACTTGTCCTTTTTAAATATTTAACTTAGCCGGTGAATATATAATATATAAATTGCTGGAGCAGCAGCAATTTATATATTCACCGGGTAAGTATATTCAAAAATTTATTTTATAATTAAAATATCATTTTTAAATATTTAACTTAGCCGGTGAATATATAATAGCTGCTGCTCCAGCAATTTATATATCATATATTCACCGGGTAAGTATATTCAAAAATTTATTTTATAATTAAAATATCATATTTTGAAAAATCAACATATCATATTTTATATCACAATAAACAACTTTGTCTCTATACATAAAAATTAGATAGGCATCAAAAAAGATATATGAATGACCTAACAAGATTAAATACCTATGAACAATAATTACACGCGATAAAATTAACATTATACAGTACAGTACTGTATACCAAATCTGTGACTGGATCTTGATAAAATATACAAATCATTTCTCTTTTTAGATGTTTGGAGAGTTCTTTTACCACTCTCTTAATTCAGTCTCGATGTTCTACACTCATATCAGAGCTTCAGTCCTAAGTTTCAGTTAAAAGTTATGGATGGATCAGTAACCTTAGCTCAGTTTGATTTGGTATTGTTAGGTTAGAAAGGATCCTTATAGGCTAATTGGTACAGATTCACTTTCATAATTTTTTTTGCAATTACACACGACATACGAGTATTTATACAACAACTTCTCTCTATGTTTTTAATACATTCTGTTATTCTTATGAAAACTATGCAATTAAAAATAAAATTATAGAATGGAGTAATAAATGGTTTATAGAAAATAAGACTTATTTAGTGCATTTTCTGATGTTCTGAATAGTTTTGATATTGACTTCTGATGAAAATCAATATTTTTTTCGTTATAGTGAGTTGACTACAATACCTGAAAAGCTAAGGGTTTGCGCTCGATATCATCATCAATAACCTTCAAGAAACATGTTATTTTTATTAGTAAAATAAATTTTTGAATATACTTACCCGATAATCATGTAGCTGTCAACTCCGTTGCCCGACAGAATTCTATGGAGGGATACGCCAGCTATCACAATACTAGAAGGGGGTGTACTTACCAGCGCCACCTGTGGCCAGGTACTCAAGTACTTCTTGTTGACACCTCCTCAATTATTCCTCGGTCCACTGGTTCTCTATGGGGAGGAAGGGAGGGTCAATTAAATCATGATTATCGGGTAAGTATATTCAAAAATTTATTTTACTAATAAAAATAACATTTTTCAATATTAAACTTACCCGATAATCATGTAGCTGATTCACACCCAGGGGGGTGGGTGAAAACCAGTGTACAAGATTAAAGGATAGCTAAGTATCCCGTATTTCATATAATCAGTTATCCACAATAACAATGAAATAATAAGTACCTGGTAAGGAAGTCGACTTGAACCGTTACTCTGCCTTTAATAAGATCGTCTTCCTTACTGAGCGCAGCGTTCCTCTTGGGAGGCTGAATCAACTCAAAGGTGCTAAAGTATACAGGGCTGCAACCCATACTAAAGGACCTCATCACAACCTTTAACCTCGGCGCTTCTCAAGAAAGAATTGACCACCCGCCAAATCAACAAGGATGTGGAAGACTTCTTAGCCGACCGTACAACCCATAAAAAGTATTCAAGAGAAAGGTTAAAAAGTTATGGGATTATGGGAATGTAGTGGCTGAGCCCTCGCCTACTACTGCATTCGTTGCTACGAATGGTCCCAGGGTGTAGCAGTACTCGTAAAGAGACTGGACATCTTTGAGATAGAATGATGCGAACACTGACTTGCTTCTCCAATAGGTTGCATCCATAACACTCTGCAGAGAATGGCTCTGTTTGAAGGCCACTGAAGTAGCCACAGCTCCCACTTCATGTGTCCTTACCTTCAGCAAAGCAAGGTCTTCTTCCTTCAGATGAGAATGTGTTTCTCTAATCAGAAGCCTGAATAGTAAGAAACTGAGTTCTTAGAACTTGGAAAAGAAGGTTTCTTGATAGCACACTATAAGGCTTCTGATTGTCCTTGTAAAGGTTAAGACCTTTTTAGATAGTACCTAAGAGCTCTAACTGGGCAAAGTACTCTCTTCAGACCATTCCCCACCAAGTTGGACAGGCTTGGGATCTCGAACGACTTAGGCCAAGGACGTGAAGGAAGCTCGTTTAGCAAAAACCGAGCTGCAAGGAACATGTAGCCGTTTCAGATGTGAAAACAATGATCCTGCTGAAGGCGTGGATCTCACTTACCCTTTTAGCTGTTGTCAAGCACACGAGGAAAAGAGTTTTTAATGTGAGGTCCTAAAAAGAGGCTGATTGGAGAGGTTCAAATCTTGATGACATAAGGAACCTTAGGACCACGTCTAGATTCCAGCCTGGAGTGGACAACCGACGTTCCTTTGAGGTCTCAAAAGACCTAGGGAGGTCCTGTAGATCTTTGTTGGTGGAAAGATCCAAGCCTCTGTGGCGGAAAACCGCTGCCAACATACTTCTGTAACCCTTGATCGTAGGAGCTGAAAGGGATCTTACTTTCCTTAGATATAACAGGAAGTCAGCAATCTGGGTTACAGTGGTACTGGTTGAGGAAACTGCATTGGTCTTGTACCAGCTACGGAAGACTTCCCCTATAGACTGATAGATACTGAGAGTGGATGTTCTCCTTGCTTTGGCAATCGCTCTGGCTGCTTCCTTCGAAAAGCCCCTAGCTCTTGAGAGTCTTTCGAAAGTCTGAAGGCAGTCAGACGAAGAGCGTGGAGGATTGGTGTACCTTCTTTACGTGAGGTAGACTTAGAAGGTTCACTCCTAGAGGAAGAGTCCTGGGAATGTCGACCAGCCATTGCAGTACCTCTAAGAACCATTCTCTCGCGGGCCAGAGCGGAGCCAACCAACGTCAGCCGTGTCCCTTTGTGAGAGGAGAACTTCTGAAGTACCCTGTTGACAATCTTGAACGGCGGAAATGCATACAGGTCGAGATGGAACCAATCCAGCAGAAAAGCATCCACGTGAACTGCTGCTGGGTCTGGAATCGGAGAACAATACAACAGGAGTCTCTAGGTTATCGAGGTAGTGAACAGATCTATGGTTGGCTGACCCCACAGGGCCCAAAGTCTGCTGCAAACATTCTTGAGAAGGGTCCACTCTGTGGGGATGACCTGACCCTTCCGTCTGAGGTGATCTGCCATGACATTCATACCGCCCTGAATGAACCTCGTTACCAGTTAGCTTTTCGATCTTTAGACCAGATGAGTAGGTCCCTTGCGATCTAGAACAACTTCCACGAAAGAGTCCCTCCCTGCTTGAAGATATAAGCCAGGGCTGTGGTGTTGTCAGAGTCCACCTCCACCACTTTGTTAAGCTGGAGGGACTTGAAGTTTATCAAGGCCAGAATAACCGCCAACAACTCCTTGCAATTGATGTGAAGTGTCCTTTGCTCCTGATTCCAAGTTCCCGAGCATTCTTGTCCGTCCAAAGTCGCACCCCAGCCCGTGTCTGATGCGTCCGAGAGGAGACGGCGGTTGTGTTTCTGAACAGCCAAAGGTAGACTTCCTTGAGAAGAAAGCTGTTCTTACACCACGCGAGAGAAGACCTCCTCTCTTCGGAAACAGGACTGAGACCGTCTCTAGCGTCATGTCCTTTATTCAGTGAGCAGCTAGATGATACTGAAGGGGGGGGAGGTGGAGTCTCCCTAACACGATGAACAGGGCCAGCGATGAAAGTGTCCCTGTTAGACTCATCCACTACCTGACTGAGCATCGGTTCCTTCTCAGCATGCTCTGGATGCATTCTAGGGCTTGGAAGATCCTTGGGGCCAACGGAAAAGTCCGAAAAGCTCGACTCTGAAGATCCATACCCAAGGAGACAATGGTCTGGGATGGGACGAGCTGAGACTCCTCAAAATTGACCAGGAGGCCCAGTTCCTTGGTCAGATCCATAGTCCATTTGAAAATCTCCAGACAGCGACGACTTGTGGGAGCTCTTAAAAGCCAGTCGTCTGACGGAGCCGGACACAAGACATGGTACTGCTGCACAGTCTGTGAACTGTCAATCATGGGCAAGCGAGGAAGTACAGTGACAACCCGAATCTGTCTAGACTGTCTGGGTCGTACAGACAAACTCCTTATCGGGTTGCTGAGGTTGCCGCACTGCGTCACAACAAGTCACTTCTGTTGGTTGTTGAACGTCTTCCCCGTGACACATTGACTCCGTAAACAAAAAATCCTCTAACAAGGACTAAGCTTGGACTGCATGTCTTGTAACACAGCTCAAGGTCTATGGGAGCAGGTGTGGTAACAGACGGGATTAGCGACTGAAGTGGAACCATTACCTTCCCTGGAAGCATGTTATGCTTAAATAAAAGTCCATAGGAGGCTATGCAGCTAAAGGCTCCCTCCAAATGACAGAGTCCTCAAGGGAATATCAGAAGGAGGGAGAAAAGAACTTTCTCATCTACAGGGACCATATCCTAGAAAAGCTAAGTTCTCTCAGTGAGGGTTCACTGGTGCAAAAGCAGCAGACTAGAAGGCAACGTTATGAAACTGCTTGACAGTCTAGTGAGTTGGCAACAACCAAAGATGTGTGACTGAGAAGCATGCGGTAAGGTATGCAGAGCATGTTGTATGCAGAGTATGCTGTATGCAGAGCATGCTGTATGTAGAGCATGTTGTATGCAGAGCATGCTGAATGCAGAGCATGCTGTATGCAGAGCATGTTGTATGCAGAGCATGCTGAATGCAGAGCATGCTGTGTGCAGAGCATGTTGTATGCAGAGCATGCTGTATGCAGAGCATGCTGTATGTAGAGCATGTTGTATGCAGAGCATGCTGTATGCAGAGCATGTAGTATGCAGAGCATGCTGTGAGCAGAGCATGTAAGGTAAGCAGAGCGTGTGCATGGCGTTTAACATTTCTCAGAAATTCCATGACCAGTGCTAGAGTGCTTTATGCATGCTTGCATGGGGTTTTAATATCAACATAATATATACCTTACATTCATAACTCATGATTCATATTTTTGCCATATTTTGCGATATTGTTAAAAATATATTGCCAGGAATACAAATATATTTTTATAAGTAATACAAATAACCTCCATTATCATAGGTTTGAAAATGGAGGTAAGGTATGCTGAACAGCAGAGTCAGAACGAGCTGGAACAACAATAGTTGTGGTTTCCTCTTCAAGACTCTGTTGAGGGAACACCTGAGGCTCAGTCTGCAAAGGCTGATCAGCAGAAGGTAGGCTCATGGGTGGAGGAGGCTGACTCCTGGCATGAGTGGCTGAACTCAAGGGTTGCGCTTGCTGAGTGGTTGGCGGATGCGCAGTAGCAAGTTCCTGAGGAACGAGTTGAGGTTCCTGCGGTGTGAGCTGAGAGCGAAAAGGTAGTGGCTGCGCAGAACGCAGTAAAAATCTCGCAAGTTGAGGCTCCTGAGGCGCAAGGCTAAGGTGTTGAGGTGCTTGCCTTGAGGAGGGTTGAGCTCGCTGCAGCGAGAGCTGAGGAGACTGACTCATGGACGGGAGAGGTTGTTGTACCTCAACCGAGTGTTGCATCACTGGTGGAGCAGCAAGTGGAGGCGGAGGAAGAGAGGTATAATCCTCCTGATCCCATTGTAAAAGTTGCCTTAAGGAAGGCGGAGGCTGAACACCACTGGGAACAGCAAACTCAGAACGTGGCTCAACATCGTACGCCTGGCAGGTGGAACTGCGATCAGGCGGAGCGAGCGCAGGCGGAGGGAGTGTAGGCGGAGGCGGAGGCGCAACACTCTCAGCCCGACACTCACGCATCAAGTCCGAAAGCAGTGCTTGCATGGACTGTAGTAGAGTCCACTTGGGGTCGGCAGAAACTACAGTAGGCTGAGGTAAAGCCTTAACAGTCGAGCTCTGTTGTGGCAGAACCTTACTCCTCTTAGGCGGAGTGCATTCAACTGATGACTGAGGAGAGTCAGAGCTAACCCAATGACTGCATCCGGGTTGTTGAACTCTAACTTCGTACGTCTGGCATAGGTCTGGACTTTACGTTTAAGAGGTCTTGAGACCTGAGACCAGCGTTTTCTCCCCTAAATTTCTTCTGCAGACGAGCAAAATAAGGGCTCAATCGTCTGCGGGTGGGAGTGACGGTCTCGGTAAGACACGCCCACAACCACCGAGGATACTTCTGTGCGCCGATCAAGGCCTGCTGAACCCTTCTGCCCTTCGACATTGCTTCTCCCCTGGGCTTGGGAGCTTGCAAGAGGTCCCGGACTGGGAGGACGACTGGCGCGCACAGAAGTACCCTCACGCACAACACTGAACTTTGCGCTAATCACTTATCACTTTGATTTTCTGTTTGCACTTATTTCACTGAACTCGAAACTTTAAGTGGTTTGTACCTGAAACACGCAATTCTATCCTTTCTCAAAAGTTAGTAATTGCGAAAACAGAATTACAATGTAACAGAAAAATCTAATGAAAGATAAATAATTCAGTGGCTGGAAAGAGACTAAACACTAGATCACTCTAGAAACGTTTACCTTCTTCCCCTAAAGAGACTAGGGAGAAGAGTAAAAACGATAACAACGTTATTCGTACGCCTGGCAGGCTTGAATGAAACGTTTATTCTCCTCTTTCTCCCTCCGTCTCTATCTCTCTCTCTCTCTCTCTCTCTCTCTCTCTTGACTTAGAACCTGAGAGAAGAGCCCAATCATATATATCGTTAAAACATATTATTGTTAAAGGAAAAAACTGAAATATTTCCCAAAATGAAAAGTTCCTTTATTAGGATCAAAACCATTAAGTTAAGAAAGAATGAACAAAACGCTAGACACGGTTACTCTTACTGCAACGTGAAACCGTGAAAACTCTTTCTCTATCGTAACGATAGAGTGCAAGTT
This sequence comes from Palaemon carinicauda, assembly GCF_036898095.1. Lineage (NCBI taxonomy): Eukaryota > Metazoa > Arthropoda > Malacostraca > Decapoda > Palaemonidae > Palaemon > Palaemon carinicauda. The sequence continues at coordinate 175,784,455 of NC_090728.1, forward strand.
GAACGTTCTGAACGTCAACAACTGCAGAGACAAAACAAAACGTTAGTTCAACTTTGAAAACAGTACTAGACTATCAAAGAAATTCTTTCAAAGACAATAAAATAGCATAATATGTTAACAGGTAAAACCGAAATGACGGGCTCAATGTTAATTAACTTCGGTACCAAGAAAAGACCGCCTACTATTAGGAAGGTCGAATATAAACAAATATAAAAATTAATTTTAATAAGTTTATAATAAAAGGAAGTTAATCGAAGAGGCCTATAAGAGGCGGAGAGATATAAAATAAATCTATAACTTTTGTTACAAAATTAAGAAAGAGAGTCTATACTCTCTTAGACACCAACACTTCCGTCTAAGGGAAGGGTCGGCCATTGAAAGGTGAAAGAGAGTTCATACTCTCTTCGACACCATAATTAATCAAATTAATTCCAAAAGCTAACTAAGCTAATATAGAAGTTTCCAGTAAAGCGACAGCCGAAATCAAAGAGAAATACTTCACCAAAGTCGTGAAAATACTCCAAGAACATAAGCGTATCCCAGAACGTCTTGCCGGAAGCACGACAGAGGAATAATTGAGGAGGTGTCAACAAGAAGTACTTGAGTACCTGGCCACAGGTGGCGCTGGTAAGTACACCCCCTTCTAGTATTGTGATAGCTGGCGTATCCCTCCATAGAATTCTGTCGGGCAACGGAGTTGACAGCTACATGATTATCGGGTAAGTTTAATATTGAAAAATTAAGATTACCATGTACCAGTTTAATTTTATATTTAAATTAACTTTTTTTAAAACTTTGTTGTTTCAACCACTCACCGTCATCTAAATCAGTCATTGTAATAAAAAGTTATGGTAATCAAAACCTTGTAAGTAATAGTAATGAAATACAATAAAAAAACTGGTGCTTTGATATGCCAGAACTTCCAGATGCATAGAAAACATGATTTTTCAATTCCATTTCAAAATCCCATTTTCTATGGAGTTGTTCATAGCCATATCCATCATACAAAGAAATCCTACTTATCAATAGTGTATTTGCATGTATATTGGTACAACAAATTAACACCAATTATTTATTGGTCTGTGTTCTGCCGTAGCTGGCTTCATTCAGGATTTAACATTAGCTCATTGTTCCAGTGTCCTGGCAAGGGTAACATATTTCACAAGACGCATCAGCCTCATGAGTCAGTATTTTGGTGTTACTTTTATCATCTAAATTACACTTGGTTAAAATGGATTTTGCTCCCCTATAGCTTGCTGAATTCGCAATTTAACATCTAATTTATTCCATATTCTAGTATGCAGAACATGTTTGGCTACACCCACATGGGCTAGTATTTATATTAGTTTATAACATTTTGACTTTGTTAAAACAGATATATGTTCCAAATTCAATCTTGCTCAACATAAGATGATAAAACAGATCAACAAAGGGGTGATTTGTAGCTTTATGCTTCTCTTGACTTTCACTTCCCATTATCAGACTACATATACCAAACACACATTTCTATCCTAACGTTTCATTATTAACGTGAATAAAATAAGCGCTTCAATTAGACTGTATAATCCATTATCAAAAAGAAATAACCAAGAGGATTAGAATATAGAATGTTTGGCCTCTTATTTTGTTTGAACAAGTCAAAACCACCACCTATCATTTTTTTTCTGCGCTACCAGGAGGGAGGAGGCTCCTGTGAAAGGTGCTGAAGATGACGAAAGGAAAAACCGGAATTTTTCATAAGAACCTATACACTCGTTAAGAGAGATTTCCACTGGCCGCCAGTAGCATATGGGATTCAAATTAGGCTATTATATATACAAAGATCTATTTAATTATGAGAGTTCCATTGTTGGAACTAATATTGCACTATTCTATAATAAAACTAAAAAAAGGGAGCGTTTGTATAACAACGGCCATGACCTCCAATGTGCATAGAACACTACCTAACCTAACCTATAAGCAGTGTCCATACCTACATACCAAATAGGGGAGCCTTTGTAGGGTGACGGCCAGATCCATTTTCATTCATAGAAAATGGGAATATTATAAAGTGGGGCGGACTGTGGCCGTCATTCTAAAATCGAGTTCATAGAAAACTGGAATATTCTGAACTGTGGCCGTCGTTCTAAAAACGATTTTGGCGGGAGAAGCTAACTTAAAAAACCCACCTAACCTGTGCTAAAAGCCGTATCCTTACCCAAGGGGGCTTCGCCCCCCCGGACCCCCCCCCCCTTACCTACTACGGGAGCGAGAAGATTCGTGGCCGGAGTAAGAACTCGAGCCATATAGATTTTCAGGTAATTTAGGGTTTTCGGCAAAAAACATAAATGTGTGCGTTTAAGCACATATTTAAGATCCGTAGACCATTTCCAAACGTTTTTATTCTATACAAGATAACAGTCGGAGCGATAATAAGCAAATTAGGACGCTTGGCCGTAGCGCTACAAACTACCCCAAATAGAAAAGCCACCTGCGAACACCGTTAGAATGGCGTATTCTTAGCAATAGGGTTCAAAATGGAGGTTACTGGGTATGGACGTAATCATACATACACTACGATTTGTGATTTAGGAAACTTACACAGTTATTTTCAAATACAACAATGATTGCCATTTCCTACTTCAATGTCATAAACTAGACATGACGGACTCTACAGACGATAGACTCTGCCTCGACTAAGCTAGTCTAGGGTATCATGACAATACATAAGCCTGTCTGAATACCAAAGCAACGAGCCTCGGATTAAAACATAAAATTCACACTACAATGAAACCGATATTTTATTAATTAAATCTAAGACTAAAATGCTTACATATATAAATAATTAGACTTACAAACGAATGTCACTGTATGAGGCGCGCGTCGTCTGCCACGAAGTTTTACCATGTCATCATTTTTGTTTTTACTATAATCCAAGAGTTTTGTTTTTCACTAACCATTAATAATTAATAAAAGCCGCTCATAAAATGAATTAAAATTTTAACCTGTATAACGCAATTTCATGGATTACTTTATATATATATATATCTAAACATAATAATATTGAAAATTATTTTCCGACAAGTTGGCAACATTGTTGCAAATCAACAAAGCAATTGCCCAATATTGTTCATTAACATCACCCAAAACATTAGTCACATGACAAATAAATCAAAGAAACATTAAAATTTTACCATAAAAAGATAATATGATAAGTTTTCCCCCAAGGACAGATGTATCTTTAAAATAAAGTTTGTACTTAAAAAATTATTTTGAAGTTTGCGAAGGGTTGTACTATACCCAACACCCAATGGGTTGTTTGACGTGTACATCGCTGATTTATAAATAACATACAGAACGTGTGGTAATCTTCCTCTTGAAGTTTATTACTAAAACGTCGTGGTTAACAAACTTGATAGTCATAGTTTTCCAAATATAAAGACAATTAATTGTGCAAGTTTAAAAACCCCTAATATATACAATTTTCCAAATATAAAGACAATCAATTTTCTAAGTTTAAATAAATTACCACGTAAAACTAGTATTCAACGCGACTGTATCTTGTAATTTCAGTAGAATTAATTGGCAATGAATGAAAGGAGTTATTTGAATTCCCTTAGGGCATCATATGATAAAATAAAAACACATGATACGTCAGCAGAAATTTCCCCCTTACCCGTCATATGCCGGAAATATTTTCACTTTGCATGAAGCATAAAAACCTTATTGCAAGGTGTTTAGGGATTGCAGTCCCATACATTATACTTAAGCTGATAAAAACAAGAAACAACGTATTTAATGGGTGTAATTGGAGGGTGAATTAGCCGCAGAAAGGAGCAATAAAAGTGAACAGTGAGATAATGAAAGGAGAGGTTTAGTGAAAGTAAAAAATGGAGATTGCTGGACTAGTAGAGTTGTAAGAAACATGTTCAAGAGAATGGATAAAACAATCAGAGGAAAAGGGAAAATACGAAAAAAAAAAATACTCGAAACATAGGTATGATTACTTTTAAGAGCTCGTTGTACGAAGAGCATAGTTACGAGACAAATCTTGAATGATGTGTGTAGAAAGGAAGATATAATGAACAAATGAAGATATTTTTTTAAAGTGACATTTGAGGATCTCATGAAAGTAATCACAGGGCTGGCAATTGATAAGATGTCACAAGTTGGTGAAATTATATGTGAGATGACTTCCCATGGATGTAGCATAGCTCTGGAGGGTCATCCAAGTGTTAAGGGTGTGGCTGGGAGAAGGAAAAGCTCGAAAGGAGTGAATAACGAGTGGGATAATTGATCCTCTGTACAGAGTGAAGTGTTATATGATTTTAAGATTCATGGAGACATTAAGTAATATAAACATGAAAGTGAAGGACAATGATTCAAGAGAAGGTAGAATGTGCGGTAGGTTATTCATGGACATGTTTGGAAATTTTAATTATTATTATTATTATTTGCTAAGCTACAACCCTAGTTGGAAAATCAGGATGCTATAAGCCCAGGGGCTCCAACAGGGAAAATAGCCCAGTGAGGAAAGGAAACAAGGAAAAATAAAATATTTCAGGAACAGTAACAACATTAAAATCAATATTACCCATATAAACTATAAAAAAAATTAACAAAACAAGAGGAAGAGAAATAAGATAGAATGGTGTGCCCGAGTGCACCCTCAAGCAAGAGAACTCTAACCCAAGATAGTGGAAGACCATGATACACAGGCTATGGCACTACCCAAGACTAGAGAACAATGATTTGATTTTGGAGTGTCCTTCTCCTAGAAGAGCCGCTTACCATAGCTAAAGAGCCTCTTCCACCCTTACCAAGAGGAAAGTGGCCAATGAACAACTACAATGCAGTAGTTACCCCTTGGGTGAAGAATTGTTTGGTAATCTTAGTGTTGTCAGGTGTATGAGGACCGAGGAGAATATGTAAAGAATAGGCCAGACTATTCGGTGTATGTAGGGCAAAGGGGAAATGAACCATAATCAGAGAGAAGGATCCAATGTAGTACTGCCTGGACAGTCAAAGGGCCCCAAACCTCTCTAGCGGTAGTCAAGAGGATAAGCTCATGTTGAAATTGATAGAGATGTAGAGGGTGTATTATGTAATGTTCTGAGCAACTAGAAAGTTATTTTATATATGAGTTGAAGTTTGTGTTATCCAATGTAGTATAAAAGCTGATGCAAGACGTGTTAGTCATGATCCCATAGATAGATGGAACATGGACGTATAAGTAAGGGAAATGACAGGGCATTAGGGATGAAAAAAATCGGCCATGATTTGATTATGGAGTGATTTATGTTGGGAGATGATAAATCGTCAGCTGTGACAATGATAGAAATGGCAGTGGATGGTTAAATAATGTAATAGTGTTGCCTAGGCTAAGTAGCAGAGGCAATTGATCATGAATATGATTAAGAGTAATGTTATAAGGGTGATCGTTCTGTTAGAATAGATAGGTGAAGAATGAATGCAGTTGATTTAATAAGTATTCAGGGTTATGTGTAACAGATCAGTTACTATTCTACGAGGATTACGTAAAGTAAGGCTTTGCTTACAGGGTTCATAGCTTGGGTAGCTTATTGAGCTTTCCCACAATATCCCTGAGACCAATTATAAGCATGGCCAGTAATTAAACTGCCATCCATCCTACCTATGACCAATGGATACCAGACACTGGGTATTGATGACTCAGCAGGTAGAACCTTGTGTAACCCCCACTCCAGGTTAAATGAAAAAAAAAAAAACTCCCCCGTAGCTAGCTCACCTAGACAGTAAAGTCGTGTTTGCCAGTGATATATCTATGGAGCCTTGATCGGAGCTTGAACTCACGACTCAGCTCACGGATTCCAATTTTCCAACGATTCCACTGAATTGTCTGAGTCAGGAAACTGATATTAGAAGTGAGATTGAGTAACAGAGGGTCATGAATCATCCAGGCAGCATGAGGCAAATGTGAATGTTACATTACACATCATAATATGATGGGGGATATTTGAAAAAAAAAAAAGGTAATTTAATGTACCTGACGCAAACATTTTTATTCCTTATCATTGTTATACTCTCTATGACAGCATCGTTTGGATGAGAGAAAACCATAGCAAAATATTGCAAGTGCCTGTTAATGTATGAAGAGTTAAACAGAGGTTAGTTTTTTTTATTATTATTATTATTAAACAAGACGCCTTTTTTTAACAAAGCAGCCTCTTTTTTTTAAGGGTAGCCTTATGCCTAATTATAATAATTTGGTATTTTTGTTTACTAGTTATTTGAGGCCTATTGGATAAATTCATTATCTACGATTTGCTTGTTTACTTGCGTTTCCGTTTTCAGTGATGTGTGAGCACCAGTGTTCCAAAATCATAAACAATAATTTAGCTCTAAAATAATTGATTAATCTTCCAGGCTAAAACTAGGAACCTTAGTTAAAATATTATATATTTATGGTCTCACCGTAGATAACAACGTGAATCGACACTAGATATAAGTGTCTTTGTTAATTAAAGTCCGGCCCCAGCCTTTCTTCTTTTGTTTACACACATTGTATATATATATATATATATATATATATATATATATATATATATATATATATATATATATATGTGTGTGTGTGTGTGTGTGTGTGTGTGTATAATCGAGTGTCTAAGTTTCTAAACATTTTTGGAACTATCTCCAATTCTGAAAAATGAAAGTCATTTCTGTTTACAACGAAATAATCGGAGCATAACTTAACTAATGCTGTTAATGTTTTTAAAATATTGTATTTTAATTTTCATTACTTCTTATATCGTTTATTTATTTCCTTATTCCTTTTCCTCACTGGGCTATTTTTCCTTGTTGGAGCCCTTGGGCTTATAGCATCTTCCTTTTCCAACTAGGGTTGTAGCTTATCTAATAATAATAATAATAATAATAATAATAATAATAATAATAATAATAAAAGATAGAATAAGATTTTCCTTCCGTTACATTTACCCGCTATTGGGTCCTTTGACTGGCCAGACAGTACTACATTGGATCCTTCTCCCTGGTTACGGTTCATTTTCTCTTTGCCTACACATATACCGAATAGTCTGGCCTATTCTTTACAGATTCTCCTCTGTCCTCATACATCTCACAACGCTCAGATTACCTGACAATTCTTCTTCACTTAAGGGGTTACTGCACTGTAATTGTTCAGTGGCTACTTTCCTCTTGGTAAGGATAGAAGAGACTCTTTAGCTATGGTAAGTAGCTCTTCTAGGAGAAGGACACTCCAAAATCAAACCATTGTTCTCTAGTCTTGGGTAGTGCCATAACCTCTGTACCATGGTCTTCCACTGTCTTGGGTTGGAGTTCTCTTGCTTGATGGTACACTCGGGCACACTGTTTTATTAAGTTTCTTTTCCTCTTGTTTTGTTAATTTTTTATAGTTTATAAAGGAAATATTTATTTTGGTGTTGTTACTGTTATTAAAATGTTTTATTTTTCCTTTTTTTCCTCGCTGGGCTATTGTCCCTGTTGGGGCCCCTGCTTTTCCAACTAGGGTTGTACCTTAGCAAGTAATAATAATAATAATAATAATAATAATAATAATAATATGCTTCACCAAGGATTATTTGGTAGAAATGAAGCTGTCGTTAAAATCATCAATAAATAACGCAACGTTGAGTTCCTGTAGCACCTACCAAACATCAACAAAATACTTGGATATGATTTTTCTATTTCCTTCCTTCTTTTAAACCAAAAAGTGTGCCATAACTAAGAGTCAGAATTCGGTGGGACTAGAAAGGCCTTGTGGGTATAGACACAACAACTATGCCTGAAACATCGCCAACAATTTCCCTTTAGGCTTCGGTGACCACGTCACGTCAGAAGATAGCCATAACCGGTCGGTCATGCAAGGAAATGGCTACGTTCCGCACCTTTTCGAGATGCTGTGAATCTCTCTCCCTCTCTCTCTTGTCCGGAGAAAACTTACTTAACAAGTGGCAGTCATATATTGACGAACATATGTTTGTAAGAGGATAGATTTTTGACTGACGGCATTTCATGACGTTGGCGTTCATGGTCAGAAGACACGCCGTGACACACTGACTTCGGTGTACCACTAACGATTTAACGTGTATTGCTTGATTTTGCATCAGTATCTATAACTTTACATTTATTTTCCTTTCCCTCTTCAGCTCACCACACGCGATCTTCCTAAATAACAACAACGCGAGAAAATTCGCCTCCCTGACTTCGAAAGGTTGACATGTTTCAAAAGAGACGAAAACAATGCTGCAATTGTCAGATTGACATACAGTGATATTGAATGTATTCAGTATTTAGCTTAATTCTCGCTGATCTAATAATGAGACGATGGAGTATCACGGGCAACATCAAATAAATTCTAAAGCTAAATGACAGGACGTTTCAGTAGCTATATGGAAAGTCATAAAAAATGCAAATTCTATACTCCCCATCGAAATTAGCTGTGGATTAAATATAAGTCGGACAATAGTATTCAGGTGGATCAAAAGTTACATCAGAGCCTATACAGTAATAAATGTTTTGAAAGTGAAAATAAAGAACTTTTATCTTACAATGAGGAGTTTGCACAACCAAAGAAATAATCACAGAAGTAAGGCTATTAAACCTTGTATTTCAAAATCACTAAGAGCAACGAGTAGCTTTCCCTATTCAGAATTTACCCTTTCAATCAGGATTCTGGGATAGCGACGTTTTATGGTGTGATGAGAAAACTTTTCCTGTCAGCAATAATGGCATTTTCCACTGCTGGCGACCTAATAGCACAAGGTAAGTAGTTAATACCGCTAAATTACCTAGACTTAGGCCTATGAGTAACAAACTTTCTTTACTATTCCTACTGCAAGCCTACAACTTACGAGCTCACTGGAATGATTCATTTTTTGCTTTCAAGGATAACAATTTAATCAATCAACTAACCAGAGTGAAAAAACTCTTCATGCTGATTTAAATTCCTAATTATTGCTAAATTTTATGAATATGTATGATATTCAGCGTTGGTGTTTTCGTTTATTTGCGATAACGTATTTTTCTATCTCAATTTCCAAGTTCAAGAAAGAAAATATTCAACCATCCTGGGGAAGTGGAAGAATTTCATCACGATTATGGGGATAGATGACTACATACCGACCAGGAGAACTGATTTCCATCGACGAGTGATTACCCGGGAAGCAATATGTAAAAATTCTCAAGTTTGGATCTCATCGGCGAGGAAGCTTCTACATCTACCCGATCACTTGCCAGCAGCCTCTACCTTGTTATGCTTTACCATACCAAAAGAATATAAATTTACTTTTATTTTGTCTGCTATTATTCCTTCTAATAATCAAAATGTAGCAAATACGAATTACAGTTATGCAGTTCCTTCACTATCTAAGATCGATATAATATCACGATTCACGTGTTGCTTAAAGCCTCACTCAAACCAGCAAACAGAATTAAACAGTCAAATAGAGGAACTGTACAGTTCATCCTACTCCTCATGCCGCCACAAAGACGTATTATTCTACCCTAAAGTGCCCAAACTGACGAATTCGTCAAGCAACTTTCTGTGTTATGAAAGGCTACTCCAAGTTTTTGTCACCGCCGTGTGCCGAGTCTGACGAATTTGGTACGCTTCCCGCTTCTCTACGGAGACCGCGCTCGCTGATTGGTTGCTTGACAGCTGTGCCTGTGTTTAGCTGCCTCATTCGAGTGAAAACATCACACGTGGTTATAAGTGACCTCTTTCTTCCAGCCATGGATGAAGTATCAGGTAAGATAGCTCACTGATTAAATTATATGTTATAGTTAAGTCATTATAGATAATGTTGATAGATATGGCATGCTATATTGGTTGTAATATATAGGTAAAACAGGCCCTTGAATGTCTGATACAGATTCGTCATATTCGGCACGGCACAGCCGATCATGATTCTACCACATTCGTATCATTATCTGAATAGTTTCTATTCTTTTCTTTATTTTTTCTTCATTTTCATGAAGTAAGGACAGTATATAATGATTTTAAAATATGCAATATTACATGATAAAATAATCTAAATAGTGCATTAGGCAATTCATGTACAGTAGAATACCGCCTAGGATACATTTATATAAAAACTTCCAAATTATATTCATTATTATTTTTACTACTATTATTATTATTATTATTATTATTATTATTATTATTATTATTATTACTAATAATAATAATGTACAGTAAAATGTTGCCTAGCCTTAGTTTATATAGATAGAAAGAGATAGATGCTTATAAATCATGATCATATTATTGTTATTATTATTATTATTATTATTATTATTATCATTATTATTATTATTATTATTGTTGTTGTTGTTGTAGTTGTTGTTTTCCAGATATCAACCCAGGACAGTTTTATGCACGAGCGATCACCCGCAATGCTTGTAGGGACCTGTCCAAAATTATGCCCATTGAAGCAGTTGAGAGTGATGGGTCATCAGGTTCTGATGAACATGAATTTCCTAACCTGAGTATGGACCTTTATTATTTTTTCTAAGTAACTACCTATAGATGTGCTGGAAATACTTAAGCCTGCTAGTTATGGGGATAAAAAAAAACGGTCATCTAATAAAATAAACACTATTTCTGTCTATATATCTCTACATCTCTTATTTTCTTCTTTTTCTTTTAGGAGAGGAAGATCTTGACAGCCTTTTCCATCATGCTGGCTCTGTTGAAGTAGAATCTTCTGTTGTATCAGAGTCCCTTACTAAAGAGGAGAAGGATATCATTAGTCGGGTAAAAAGGGGAAGGCCATCTCTAACTGAACGACATGTGGAGCCACCCAAAAAGAGAGTATCAAATCAAGTACGACCAGGACATGATATACGTTTTGATGAAGTTGGTCACTGGCCAGAAATGAGAAATTCTAGAAACTTCTGCAAAAACATGGGCTGCACAGACAGGACGAATGTTGCTTGCTTGAAATGTAATGTAAATTTGTGCTTGAATAACAGAAATAACTGCTTTCTAGCTTTTCATAAGAAATAAAATGCATTGTGAATGTGCTGAGAAAAGGTTTGCAATGGGCACACAATGAAAGAATTTAATAAAGGCAAACTTATAAAAAAAAATTATTTTTTTTTTACAATAAAAAAAGAATGTTTATTTTGTATGGAAACTCATATGAATAAAGAAGGAGCTGTAATTCCCATGAATAAACACAATTATGTAAAAGAATATTTTTTTAAATTTCCTTCAACATCGGTCACACCATGCCTATTATGACGAATTGGTCAGGTATATATATTTTTTTAAATTATAAGTTTAGAAGTTAGAAAAGCATCTTGGGGTACTGTGGTCAATGGACCACGAAAATGTATATGAATAATTTTGTTTCTGATGTAAAAGATAATTCAGGCCTTAGAGGGTTAATAAAATAATGATTTGGATGCCAAAATTTATTCAACTGATTGAATGTTATAGAAACATCTTATATGGAACTGTCTATATATTTTGAAAAATATTACTTAGTTCACTTGAAAACAAAAAAGCTTCAGCTCCTTTCCCAGGAGCTGAAACTAAAGAATATAATTCATCGAAATTCTGGATAGGTTTTCGAAAAGCAACACTTAAAAGCTTGAAATACCCTCGTGACGACAAATTCCAGTTCTTTAATTGGCCATAATTTCCTCACCTATGATTGGTTGTTGCCTTTGTTTACTATAGCCTCACGTTTACATCTAATATCGTAACCAAAATGGTCAATTATTCCTTCGGATATTTTAAGAGTATAACAGAATTGTAACAAAATACGAATTACAGTTATATAATGTAGTTCCTTCACTATATAAGCTTGATAAAATAAAAGTATTTATTTGAATATTAGCCACGTGTTACTCAATACCTCACTTAAACCAGCAAACAGAATCAATCAAACATTTAGACAAGCTTTTAAAGTTCGTCCTACTCTTCGTGACGCCACAAAGACTATTTTTTAATACAAATAACTAATTGGTAATTAGAACGTATCCCTCTGATAAGATATTTATAAAAAAAAAATCCCATAGGGACTTTATATATTTTAACGGAAATATATCTAATTCCATCTATGAGAAAACATCTTTCTGGTCCGTCCGTCCCCAATAGCTAGAGCATTTGAAAACGGTATTATAGAAATTTGGGCAGGTTTTGCAAACAGCAACATATAAAATCCCGGATCTCTCGCTATGCGCGATCTCCCAGTCCTCTTATTGGCTGTATCTTCTCAGCTGTGATTGGTTGTTGCCTTTGTTTACAAATTAACGCGTACACAGCTAACATTGTAGCCATAACCCAATTATTTATTCTTTTAAAAAATGCGTATTTATTTAGCTTACGAATTTGAACAAGGTCCATTATCTATTATTATATAAAATTGATAATATTTCTAGTTTGTTTTCATATAAAATGTAATTTCTAAGTCTTAATTCATCTACAATAATTATAGGTATTTTACCTCTAACCTATTGAATTCGTTCATAAAATAAGAGATTACATGACGTCACAAACAACCACCAATCAAAGCAGAGGACGAATTAGCCAATGAGACGCTATATTTTTCCCGCTAAGAAAACTGCCTCTGGCTTATGAGTTGCTGTTGGCAAACGAGTCAAGTTTACTAGAGATATTTCTATCAAACGCTCTAGTTAAGGACATTTATTTCGTCTTATCACATTTATTTATAATACACACAAACAACAATGATATTTTAGATAAATTTATTATTACTAAATAATTGTTTTAAGTTTGTTTGAAAATAATACAGTTTTGTATTATCAATTAATTATCTTAAATATGTATACTGCTGGTATATACCCCTACCCTTTATGACGACATTTGTTCAATTGCAATTATACTTGAACTATAGCAAAATACGAATTAAAGTTACGTAATTAATTCACTATTCAATCAAGCTCAAAATAATAACAGCTCTCTCAAAATCGCAAACAGAAGCAAAGACAAGCTGTAAAACTCACCCTACTACCGATGACGTCCCCAAGACGCATTTTCTTTATAAAAATAATGAATTAGTAATCCGGATCTATCCCTCTAATAAATAATGTTATTAAAGCATCTTATAAGTTTCTGACTCTATGTATTTTGAAGTAAACGTATCTTTAAATCCATTAAAACAAAACGAATAAAAAAAATTCATGTCCTCTGATTGGCCAAGTCTTCCTCAGCTGTGATTGACGGCTCCCTTCAGGTTCTACAGCTTTACAAACAAACGCACACACACACACACACACACACACACACATCTTACAGCGTAGCCAAAAACACAGGTAAGTATTCCTTCAAATATGACGTATCTATTTTACTTATGCCCTTCAACAACATTCATTACTTATTTTAGTAATTAATTATAAACCTTTTAAGTTTATATCCATAAAATATAACATTTTAAGCCAAGAATTCAATTAAAATGTGTATAGGTATTTCACCCAAATCGAGTTGAAGTCATTCATAAAATACAACTGCCTGACGTCACGTACAGCCACCAATCACAGTAGATAACGAATCAGCCAATGAGATATTAGATATCTCCCGCTAAAATGTATACGGCGAGAGGGCTTTTGTGAGTTATGGACTGCTGTTGGCAAACGAGTTAAATTATTATATATCATTCAAATGTTTATCAATGACGGAGTTTCCCTTCAGTAATCACTCTTTCTTTTCTATTAGGAATGAGCAACGCATATAATATGATTTTACGTAACTTTTATTATCATTATTTCTATCATAGGCATTATCATTTTTAATATTTTCTGAGATAAGGTTGAGAATTTTGAGTTCATGTTAATTGATTTTATAACAAGAAACTATCTTAAGTCAGAAGTTCAAAGGTAATACATAGTAAATAGTAATGTATAGCGGAATTTCTTTTGTAGGTGCTTGTTTTCTTATGAATATTATCAAACCAATGGCTTGAATACAGAAGTGGTTTTATCAAAAAAAAAAAAAAAAAAATCACATTCAGAATTTCATTTTGCCACGTCTAAAAGCAATTGAGAATAGGCCTCTTGTTTTTTTCTGTTTTCTTTATAAACTAGAATAAATGAACTATTGCACTATTCTATAAATTTATCTTTTATTGCATAGTTTTAATAAAAATAACAGAATATATTAAAAACACAGAAACACGTTATTGTATTCGTATGTCGTGTGTAATTGCTAAAAAAATAATGAAAATGAACCTATACCAATCAGTCTATAAGGATCCTTTCTAACCTAACAATACCAAATAAAAATGAGTGTAAGACTGATCCATCTACAATTATTAACTGAAACTTAGGAAAGAAGCTCTGATATGAGTGTAGAACATCAAGACTGAATTCAGAGAGGGGTAAAAAATAATTCTGCAAACGTCCAAAGAGAAATTATTTGTATATTTCATTAAGATCCAGTCACAGATTTGGTATACAGTACTGTACTGTATAATGTTAATTTTATCTTGCGTGTAATTACTGTTCATAGGTATTTAATCTTGTTGGGTCATTCATAAATTTTTCTTAATGCCTCTGTAATTGTTTTATTCTATAGAGACACAATTGCTTATTGTAATATAAAATATCATATGTTGATTTTTCAAAATAGGCCAAGTTATGAATAGTTGATATCTTTCCAATATATGTATAATTTTCATCTTGATCCACACCCATGTCATAGGGAGCTCCTACATGCTTTAAAGTGATTCTGCGCAATGAAGCTTTGTTTAAAATTATGACATACTTGAACAATTTAGATTGGAACCCCCCTACATACCTTCTTACCCTTTGGTCATTGTGTATTTACAAGCAAAGGTTCGGTAGGGAACAAATCGGTTTTATATTTAGGTTAATAAAGCCACGCCCATCTTACATGTTCAAAGAATTGGTTGATCCCTATCACATGCACAGTTTTCTAATTGTGTGAAATGTTGCTTCATTTGCATAAAAAATATTAACAAGAACTCCAGGAATTACGCTCTCTATAATACAGATATACAGATTTTATAAGTAAGCTAAAATTAAGTCGAGCGTGATCTCGTTCTACAAACATAAATGTATCATATATATGTATAATGGATGGTGAGAGCTTCATTTCAAACGAGACATGGCCTTGTCTCCCCTTTTCCATTTGTTAGTAAACATCCCTACTGTAAATTTCTAACCTAACCTAACCTAACCTAACCTTGTTAGAATACTGTACTGTACTGTATCATTTATCTATTGTACGGGGTTTTGCTCCAGGATCCTTGCAGGTGGCAGCATTACTTAACAAATAGTTTCACTTAATCTTTCCAACCTTACTTTAAATTCCTTAAATCAAATTTTACAAGTTCTAGCACCTTGTCTAACTCATAGATGAACGTGCATTGGATGGAACTCTCTTTGTTGGAGTAAAATCAAATTGATGAAATTGAGATATATAGCCTAGCGTTGGGGTCTGAAGCCGTTCAGAGGCAGAGAGAGAGAGAGAGAGAGAGAGAGAGAGAGAGAGAGAGAGAGAGAGAGAGAGAGAGAGAGAGAGAGAGTTAATTTTATGTTTCATATTTTCGTTTTGTTCTGAAATGAATGAATTGAACAATGAAAACATGAAGTGAATTATTGTGTTTTTATTCCTTTTATCCTTTATGATTCAGTTTAATAACAATATATTTACACTAATAATTATCATATGCAAGTCAAGTAGGCTTATGTCTGAATTTTTTTCTTCAGACCAATAGACCTAGTATTGAGATTTAATTTTTAATGAGTATTTGAAAATTGATACCATACATAAAGCATTTTTATGATTTTATTTTTTCACAGAGAAAAACATAGGCCTACAAGAGCCCGAAATTACTTGCAAGTCACAACGATAATTCGGAAGATACATACTGTAGACCGTAATTCTACATCACGGGCTCTTTGCTATTATTATTATTATTATTATTATTATTATTATTATTATTATTATCATTATTATTATTATTATTATTATTATCATTACTTGCCAAGCTACAACCCTAGTTGGAAAAGCATGATGCTATAAGCCCAAGGGCCCTATCAGGGAAAATAGCCCAGTAAGGAAAGGAAACAAGTAAAAAAAAAATGAAATAAATATTTCCTAAATAAACTATAGTAAAACTCAACAAAAAAAGAGGAAGAGAAATTAGATAGAATAGTGTGCCCGAGCGTACCCTCAAGCAAGAAAACTCTAACCCAAGACAGTGGAAGACCATGATACAGAGGCTATGGCACTAACCAAGACCAAAGAACAATGGTTTGAGTTTGGAGTGACCTTCTCCCAGATGAGCTGCTTACCATAGCTAAAGAGTCTCCTCTACCTTTACCAAGAGGAAAGTAACCACCGAACAATTACAGTGCAGTAGTTAACCCACTAGGAGAAGAAGAATTGTTTGGTAATCTGTGTTGTCAGGTGTATGAGGACAGGGGTGAATCTGTAAAGAATAGGCCAGACTATTCGTTGCATGCGTAGGCAAAGAGAAAGTGAACCGTAACCAGAGAGACTGATCCAATATAGTACTGTCTGGCCAGTCAAAGGACCCCATAACTCTCTAGCGGTAGTATCTCAACGGGTGGCTGGTGCCCTGGCCAACCTACTACCTACATTTTGTCCAAAAATAAAAGTACACAGTACAGTCACTTATAAACGTGATTGTATGTGGATAATCATCATCATCTTCTCCTGCGCAAATGGCCTTAATTAGATTTTGCCAGTCGTCTCTATCTTGAGCTTTTAATTCAACATTTCTCCATCCATCATCATCTACTTCACGCTTCATAGTCCTCAGCTATGTGGACCTGGGGTTTTCCAACTCTTCTAGTGCCTTGTGGAGCCCTGGTAAACTTTTGGTAAACTAATCTTTCTTGGGGGGTGCGAAATACATTTCGTAATGGACTAGTAAATTGTTAATACAGTACTACAATATTTTTAGAAATAAGGCTTTGAAACATTCATAAATATGTACGCAAGCGGTAAGTACCAGCAGGCACAAAACTACAGAGACATTTTTCTTAAAGCAATATGCATGTGTAAGTATGCAATTTATAGATGAATGAATGCTTAATGCGAATGTTCCGGGGGGTCAATTGATCTACATTTACATAGATTGCTACATAAGATATTTTCATAAGCCCAATCGATTCAATTAGATTTGATATCAAAGAAGTGCTCGGAGTCAATCGAATCTTCAGCTAAAGGTAAACCACATTTACCTCGGAAATTTTCTTTATAAATTTATTACTTCAAGACGAATTTTCTAGATTCAGTTACAATGTATTTTATTCGACATAAATGATTTTTTAGGTTGCAAACATCTTGTTAACTTACGGTGATTTCCATATTTGATACATCTTCCATCGGTTCAATTCCAAAAGTTTATTATATCGTTTGCCATTAATCAACCTTCGATACTCCAAAATATATCTTCGTATAAAGATTTTTCATATATTTTTGTTTTTGATATTCACATCATCCATATCACAAATATGGTCTCGGATCATCCACAATGTTACTATGAAAGTACTGAATATAATGTTATAAATCTTTTATTTTTATTTTATTTAACTTAAGAAATACACAGAAAATAGATAAATATCTGTTAGTACATCTTGTATCGCACAGATAACTCATTAATTTCCTTACCCAGATTAACACTTTCTTCGTTTTACCACAATCATAAGCATATGAATAGGGACCTCCCTTTTCCCACAAATCAGACAATATGAAGAATCTGTCAAGTTCATAACATGTAATTCTTTTCTTGTTGGCAATGCCTGGTGAATATATTTGTAAATAACAGTCCTATCTTGAACATAAATAAATTTACAGTTAATATTTTCCAAATTTTTTCCCAATTAGAGGGAAACTCCACAACTTTTGGAATTTCACCTTTTCTAATAACTTTATAAATTATTTTACTATTCAATGTTGGAAAATAATTGCATTGAATAATGTTCCTTAAATTACTTATACACACATTATAATATACATTACTAATAAATCCATATTCATTACATTCAAAGTCACAGTTCATAATTCAATGTGATCTATTTTCACAACAGTAATACATCAAAACATTGAATTCTGATCCCGACAAATACAGTCTAAAGAAACTACCAGACCTCCTTTGCTTTTATGAAGCTTCAGATATACTAATATACCAACTGGTTTATTCTTTTACATACTTGCATAGAACAGGATACACATGCTATTTATACCATAATTTTCATAATACGCACGCATTAATATGTATAGCTTTTTAGTGTAAAGTTAAAAGTCTTTTGTTCAACATGTTTAAGGATACCTCAACATTACTATTATCATTACTAGCTAAGCTACAACCCTAGTTGGAAAAGCAGGATGCTAGAAGCCCAAGGGTTCCAACAGAGAAAATAGCTCAGTGAGGAAAGGAAACAAGGAAATAAACAAACTACAAGAGAAGTAATTAATAATTAAAATCAAATATTTTCAGAACAGTAACAACATTTAAAATAAATATACCATAAAGAAATTATATATAAACTATGAAAACTTAAAAAGATAAACAAGTGGAAGAGAAATAAGACAGAACAGCGTGCCCGATTGTACCCTCGAGTAAGAGAACTGTAACTCAAGACAGTGGAAGACCATGGTACAGAGGCTATGGCACTACCCAAGACTAGAGAACAATATTTTGATTTTGGAGTATCCTGCTCCTAGAAGAGCTGCTTACCATAGCTAAAGAGTCTCTTCCACTCTTACCAAAAGGAAAGTAGCGACTGAACAATTACATTGCAGTAGTTGAGCCCTTGGGCGAAGAAGAATTGTATCCCAGGTACAGTTAGAATCAAAAGAACGCCGACACTCGAGGGAAATTTTTCATCAGATGTCTCTAGTGTTCCCATGACAAAACAGACAAGGTGTTGCTCTTCTTACTACTACTATGAAATGGGCGGAGCCTTCTCCAACCTTAGCGAACTAAAGAGTAAAGGGCTGTGTTTGTTAGCAAAAGCATACAAAAGTTACAAATTGAGTTGCCATATTTCAATTTGACGTCTCAACTACCCACTGCAAATACAAAACACAACCACACATTCTATATATATATATATATATATATATAATATATATATATATATATATATATATATATATATATACTATTTTTTTCTTAGGAGGGGCTAAGTGGACACTGCAGGGAAGGGTCGGGGAGGGGGGGGGAGTCTCCTCTCCCCAACCCCTTGCCCCAGCCAGTCACTGAGGAAATGGGGAAGTCAATTCTGATTTAGGGGGTGTGGAGAGAAGTTAAATGAGTTCTTTATACAGCCTGTAAGATACTATATTATTGCCTAAATATTATTTGATAACTGTTAGTGCTCTAGCAAATATTTTTAACCGTATTCATTATTGGTTGATTTGTAAAAGATAGCTGCAGTAGAATAAAGTAGTTGTTGGAAGTTTGATAAGTAACGAAATTTAAGTATCACCATTGCATAATAGATAATCAGTGATGGATGTAATATATACTGATGACTTCATAACACCTTGAATACAATAAGAATTTATTAGTTCGTATCGAAAATAAGTGGAGGTAAATGAGGGCGCTATTATATTCTGGCAAAGGCTATCAGAAATTTGTTTTATTGACAAATCATAAAAAATACAAGCTTTTTAGTCTCAGAACGACGTAATTTTCCGAAATTTTGTCATGAAACTATGATATACTTATTTTCCAAAAATGTATTCTCCTATAAATTGTCGGAAAATACATTTGCAGGTGGCATAAGCGCAAAATTATTCCCCGCGCTAATGTCGTGACTGCAAGTTATCAATGATTGTATAATTGCTAGCAGTTTTATCTTGAGAAATTACATTGCCTGGAGATCAAACTGACATCTTATTAATTTCATTCACAACGTTCTCTCAGTCTCGATTCAAATAAGCTTAACTCTATGATAAAGTCCCTATTTACAGTGATCAAGTGCCCGAATTAGCACAGCTATGTGGTGTTGGATGTCGGCTCTGCACCGGGTGAATTAAGGGTACCTGACACTTGCACGCATTCGTGGCACGCACTGGCACGCATTGATGCGCGAACTCGCGTGAACGAGCCGTGAAAATGTCGTGAACAGTGCGGGAACTCGCGTGCCAGAGCGTACCAATGCATGCCATGCGGGCCCAAAACTTTGAAATGTTTAAAGTTTGTGGCACGCATTGGCACGCACTAAATGGCCGTGAACGATGCGCCAACTGGAGTGAACTGGAGTGAACAGTGCAGGAACTGGCGTGAACTGGAGTGAACTGGAGTGAACGATGCGGGAAGTGGCGTGAACTTTATAATGAAGAGAAACAAAAAGGAAACAAAAATATTAATGAAAAGGAAAGAAAAATAAACCTAATAAATTTTTATATTTGCTGTTTTAATGTGAAAAAAAAATGATATCTTATTTCAAACTATTTCCATAACTTTATAATGAAGAGAAACAAAAAGGAAACGAAAAAATTAATGAAAAGGAAAGAAAAATAAACCTAATAAATTTTTATATTTGCTGTTTTAATGTGAAACAAAATTATATCTTATTTCAAACTATTTCTATAACTTTATAATGAAGAGGAACAAAAAGGAAACGAAAAAATTAATGAAAAGGAAAGAAAAATAAACCTAATAAATTTTCATATTTGCTGTTTTAATGTGAAAAAAAAATTATATCTTATTTCAAACTATTTTTATAACTTTATAATGAAGAGAAACAAAAAGGAAACGAAAAAAATTAATGAAAAGGAAAGAAAAATAAACCTAATAAATTTTTATATTTGCTGTTTGAATGTAAAAATAAAATTATGTCTTATTTCAAACTATTTCTATAACTTTATAATGAAGAGAAACAAAAAGGAAACGAAAAAATTAATGAAAAGGAAAGAAAAATAAACCTAATAATTGCTTATATTTGCTGTTTGAATGTAAAAATGAAATGATGTCTTATTTCATGCACACACTTATTTTCCTCTATTACCAATCAAGACCCAAAACTTTTGTTTTAAATAAAAATGAACTGAAAAATAAACCCAAGAAATTTTTAAGTTTGCTGTTTGAATGTAAAAATAAAATGATGTTTTATTCCATCAACATACTTATTCTTCTTTATTACCTTAAAATGAAGGGCAAAACAAATTTTTTCTGTTTGCTGTTTTAATGTAAAAATAAAATAATTTCTTATTTCAACACACTTTTTTCTCTATTACCTTAAAATAAACAGCCTAAAAACTTTTCATGTTTGCTGCTTTTAATGTTAAAATAAAATGCTTTCTTAATACTTGTACATATTTCATGTCTGCTATTTATATGTAAATCAAATGCTTTCTTATTGAAACAAAAATAAAGGGGAACAAAAAATACAAACGAAAAAGATACGTTTCTTCTCCTCAATGCAATGGTGTCTCTGACAGAAAGCATTGTTGTCTCTTCCGAAGCCAATCCAAGAATGTCCTCGGGTTGGAGAAGCCCCGTTTTTATATGGAGTGGCCAATTCGTGAACTGGCGTGAACTGGCGTGAACGATGCGGAAACGATGCGGAATGATGAGGGAACTCGCGTGAACGTGTCGTGAACTTCTCGTGAACTACGCGTGCCAATTCGTGCCATCGCGTGAACGTCGCGTGAACGATGCGCGAACTGGAGTGAACTGGTCGTGAACAGTGCGCGAAAAACACCAATGCGTGCCAAAAAGTGGCACGCACTGGCGCGCATCAATGCGTGCCAGTGCGTGGCAAAAATGCGCGCAAGTGTCAGGCAGGCTTTACTCTAGGCATATGGGCGCTTAACGAACAAAAAACACATCACTATCCGTGAAGCTCTAGTTCGGAGAGTTCGAGAAATAGCCATCCATACCAGCTCCTCCGCCTATCAAGATATTAGTTGAACCATAATTTCTACAGCTGATGCAGTAATCGGGAAAAGGTAAAACCAATTATTAAGATATCTCGAAAATAAATGTTTGATTGTCCTTTTAATCCCTAAATCACACAGCTGAGGAGCGATACCACTGGATTCCTAGATATTTTCTCTCATTCTTCAGATTTTATTTTCTGAGCTTCTTCCTCTATCCCCTGAAATGTCTAGTTAGGTATTTATTCTTTAACATTTTTGTTCCCCCTATTTTTTTCTTTTTCATTTGTGGTCCTTTCTTTCATTCTTTAATCATATATTTATCAAAACTTCTCATTACTTTCAAAATGAATGGCCTTCACCTCCGGTGCTCTTCTAAGACCGTCAATATTAGTTCCTAGCTTCTCACTATCCCTCCAGAAAAGAAATCTCTCCCAATTTTCATGTCAGTTTCTCTGATCAGGGTTCGATTCCCAGGCCGATCAGAAGCTATTATCTCTGAGTTGATTCAACTTGATTCACCCTTTGTTCTCTGACCCCCGAGGTATAGAGAGAATCCAGATATTAAGGGATAATATATGGCTTATATAAATATGAAAACACGTCTAAATGTGCAAAATTTATCATTTTATATATATATATATATGTATATATATATATATATATGTATATATATATATATATATATATGTGTGTGTGTGTGTGTGTATGTATGTATATATATGTGTGTTTGTGTGTGTGAGTCTGTGTGTGTAGAAACCACGAAAGCTAACACGTGATGAACATAAAATCATTATAACCACGAAAGGAAAAATTAAATACAAACTCAATTCTCCTTTCATGACTATTATTTATATATATATATATATATATACACACACACACACATATATATATATATATGTGTGTGTGTGTGTGTATATATATATTTGCATATAAATACATATACATATACATATATATACACATATAATATACATATGTATACATATATATATACATATATATACTGTATATATATATATATATATATAATCTAATAACTTGAAAAAAATAGCAGACAACTTAAGAGCTAAGAAATCAGTGGTCTTTATAAATAAAAACGAAAGAAAAATAGCATTTGGGTCTACACCTCCATAATCATCAACATCCATGAAGAGTGTTAATTCCATATGACTTAAATGCTAAACCAGTTAGATTAGCCTCAGAAAAACAGGATTAAGGAAGATCTAGTTTCTCAATACTCTACTTACTGTCTGTTATGGTAAGCTATATCAAAACGTAATTATACAAAATCCCCTTTAATCAATTTATAATAGAAATTAGTAAAATAGTAATAGGTAGGAAAATAGTACCCAGCAAACACACATACACACACACACACACACATATATATATATATATATATTTATATATATATATATATATATATGTATATATATGTGTGTGTATATATATATATATGTGTGTGTGTGTGTATGTATATATATATATATATGTGTGTGTGTATATATATATATATATATATGGATAAATATCAACACAACATCGTGTACAAATAGAAATAAATTTCTATCTCATACTTGGGATCGAACGTGCGCGTGTGTGAAGGTACCCCGTTCCTACTCTTCCCGTAAGCTAACTTTCGTTTTGACGTCTTGATTGCGTATCAATCTTTTAGGGGTCCTGATGAAGGGCAACGAACTCTTTCCTCAGAGTATTCGTTTGACCAGTTCCTCTCCTCCTGCCGTTGCGCTTCTTGATCGAATTTCTTTTGACGAACATCTTGAAGGCTTTTCATGACGACGGAACACAATTGAACCATTGATCCCTTTGCAATTAAAATATCCTTTTTGTATCTTTTAAAAGCTGTTACTAGTATTGGATGACACGAACACCGACAAAAGACAGATGAGGCTGACACAAAATGACGACCGAAGCTGGAGCCCGAAGTTTAAATGGGGAGCGCAATAAACCAAAAATCGCCAATCCCAAACCCGTTCCTTCGTCGGTCCTAGATAATTATTTTTCTTGTAAGAGCGTGCTAACAGGAAGGACGTCCAATTGGAGTGTCTCTCCTTAGAAGTTCTTCCTTTTAGAGGGAAAAAAAATTTACTTCAGATTGAAGAATTTTTGCTTTCTATGATCCTTCAGTATTCTCTACTTCTGTGCAGCTTCCGCCTTATTCTGCACAATCTTTATTTTTGGATCTTCAACATTATAGGCTTTACTTTCTCATTTCAAATCCACACAATCGTAAAGTGATCAACAAATTATGACTAGTTCTCCTTTTCGGATTCTATTTCTTTTCTCCCGTTCTCCTTCCTGTCTCCCTCTTCTTCCTGTATTTTCTGTCCGAATCCTTTCAAATAAATTCATTATTAGTCTTGAAGATTCTTGTTTAGCTTTTAATAACTGCCTTCCTGATTCCACTTGTCGTTGATTCCTTTTTGTATTTTGGTTTTCTTCCAAAGTCGCAGACTCAATAATTCTCTTAACTTTCACCAAAGCATTTTCTGCATTACCCAAATCTTTTTTCCTTTTTGATGGCCTCAGAGGCAAGTCGGTGATAAAATCTTGCAAACATTACTGCTCTAGACGAATGACAATTTGAAGCCGATTTTAGAATGCATCGGTATTCCATATTCCTCCTAATAGAGAGACTATGAATCTTTTGGAACTCTGACAGGAAAACATTCAACTTTCCTATTGATGACGGAAGACAAATTGAAATCGAACAACTAGTTGGGAGAATTTTGAAAACTATTTCGGATTTGGAGTCTGTTACGGATTTCCAAAAGAAAGACGTCCAATTGGAGTGCCTCTCCTTAGAAGTCCTTCCTTTTTTTTAGCAAAAAAAAAATATTTCAGATTGAAGAATTTTAGATCTTTCTCTGTTCCTTCAATATTCTCTACTTCTGTGCAGTTTCCGCCTTATTCTGCACAATCTTTATTTTGGGATATTAAACATTAGGGGCTTTATTTTCTCCTTTCAAATCCAACCTACCGTAAAATGATCAACAAATAAAAACTAGTTCTCCTTTTCGGATTCTTTATTTCTTCTTTCCCCTCTCCTTCCTGTCTCCCTCTTCTTCCCGTATTTTCTGTCCGAATCCTTTCAAATAAATCAGTTATTAGTCTTCAAGATTCTTGTTTTGCTTTTCATGACTGCCTTCATGATTCCACTTGTCGTTGATCCCTTTATGACAAAGTATTTTGGTTTTCTTTCAAAGTTGCACTCAACCATTCTCTTAACTTTCACCAAAGCATTTTCTGCAAAACCCAAATCTTGTTTCCTTTTCATGGTGAGTTGGTGATAAAAGCTTGCAAATTTGGGTTGGTCAATAAAACAATCAAAACGACCTTTTTACCTTTTCTAACATTTATGCTTGAAACGAATGACAATTTGGAATTGCACCGGTATTCCACATTTCTCCTTTTGGAGCTCTGACAGGAAAGCATTCAACTTTACTATTGATGACGAAAGACAAATTGGAGACAAACAATGAGTTGGGGGAGCTTTGAAGACTTTGAAGACTTTTTGGAGCCTGTTAGAAATTTCCAAAAGGCCCTCATGTTTTATAAAAACAAGCTAGATACAGGAACTCTATATTGTTGGCTCGGCGGGGCTGCCCGCTTCCCGCTAGCCAGGGCGGGCCTCCCCCCCTTCCCACTGGCCAGGGTGGGCCTCCCCCCTTCCCACTGGCTGGGGGGGCCTCCCCCCTTCCCGCTGGCTGGGCGGGCCTCCCCCCTTCCCGCTGGCAGGGCGGGGCTCCCCCCTTCCCACTGGCTGGGCGGGCCTCCCCCCTTCCCACTGGCTGGGCGGGCCTCCCCCCTTCCCGCTGGCAGGGCGGGGCTCCCCCCTTCCCACTGGAAGGGCGGGGCTCGCCCTTCTCGCTGGCAGGGCGGGGCTTCCCCCTTCCCGCTGGCAGGGCGGGGCTCCCCCCTTCCCGCTGGCAGGGCAGGGCTCCTCCCTTCCCGCTGGCAGGGCGGGGCTGCCCCTTTCCCGCTAGCTGGGCGGGGCCCCCTCCCACTGGCCGGGCGGGGCTCCCCCCTTCCCGCTGGCAAGGCGGGGCTCCTCCCTTTCCGCTGGCAGGGTGGAGCTGCCCCCTTCCTGCTGGCTGAGCGGGGCCCCCTCCCGCTGGAAGGGCGGGGCTCCCCCCTTCCCGGTGGCAGGGCGGGGCTACCCTCTTCCTGCTCGCAGAGCAGGGCTCCCCTCTTCCCGCTGGCAGGGCGGGGCTCCCCCCTTCCCGCTGGCAGGGCAGGGCTACCCTCTTCCTGCTCGCAGAGCAGGGCTCCCCTCTTCCCACTGGCAGGGCGGGGCTCCCCCCTTCCCGCTGGCAGGGCAGGTCTCCCCCCTTTCCGCTGGCAGGACAGGGCTACCCTCTTCCCGCTGGCTTGGCAGGCCTCCCCCCTTCCCGCTGGCAGGGCGGGGCTCCCCCCTTCTCGCTGGCAGGGTGGGGTTCCAACCTTCCCGCTGGCAGGGCGGGGTTCCCCCTTCCTGCTGGTAGGGTGGGGCTCCCCCCTTCCTGCTGGCAGGGCGGGGCTCCCCCCTTCCCGCTGGCTGGGTGGGGCTCCCTCTTCCCGCTGGCAGGGCGGGGCTCCTCCCTTTCCCGCTGGCAGGGTGGGGCTCCCCGCTTCCCGCTGGCAGGGTGGGGCTCCTCCCTTCCTGCTGGCAGGGTGGGGCTCCCCCCTTCCCGCTGGCAGGGCAGGGCTCCTCCCTTCCTGCTGGCAGGGCAGGGCTCCCCCTTCCCGCTGGAAGATTGGGGCTCCCCATTCCTGCTGGCTTCGCGGGCTCCCCCCTTCCCTCTGGCAGGGCGGGGCTCCCCCTTCCCGCTGGCAGGGAAGGGCTCCCCCTTCCTGCTGGTAGGGCGGGGTTCCCCCTTTCCCAGTGGTATGGCGGGGTTCCCCCCTTCCCGATGGCATAACGGGGCTCCCCCCTTCCTACTGGCAGGGGGTCTCCCTCCTTCCCACTGGCAGGGCGGGGCTCCACCCTTCCTGCTGGCAGGGCGGGGCTACCCATTCCCGCTGGAAGGGTAGGGCTCCCTGTTATAAAATCTAAAAAATACTGTAATTATATATATATATATATATATATATATATATATATATATATATATATATATATATATATATATATATATATCTACATACATAGTTGTCGTAAAGTTTGGAGTATTGGCAGTAGCCTACTAGACACAGATCCCGATATAGCAGGGATAAATTGACTCTCAAAGGGCATATGACAAGCAATAATCTAAAAAAAAAAAAAGATTTTAGCGGTAGTACATCAACCTACTACCAACTAATTATTTGACAGATCTATTTTAACGTTGTTACTGATCTTGAAATATTTTATATTTTTTCTCTTCATTACTTCTTATATATAGAGGCTTTATTATTTCTTTATTCCCTTTCTTCAATGGGTTGCTTCTGTCATTTTAAGTTTTCCCCCATCCTTTTTCCCGAGTGATCTCTCTATTTTGGGAAAATTTATTATGCAAGTTCATAGTTTTTGTCATTATGAATAATAATAATAATAATAATAATAATAATAATAATAATAATAATAATAATAATAATAATAATAATAATAATAATAATAATAATAATGGGAAGAATATTTCTTGGACACTATGTCAATAAAATACCAAGATTAAGTTAAATGAATTCACAAGAAATACAGAAGTAAGTTACACTAGCTAAGGAAGGATATATAGTCTAACCATTGATTTTTTGGTGCATACAACAGATAAAAATATCTGTTTCACATTTGATTTATCTGCAAAGTCAAATAATGACGTATTCTAAGGCATTTACGTTTAGTGATGGCAAACTGAAGTATTTATTGGTTCAGTATATCGCAAAAGAGACAAAAGTGTTTACTTTAGCTTACAGTTTAGCAAAAGGATTTCCGACAACACAAGTTCTCTCTCTCTCTCTCTCTCTCTCTCTCTCTCTCTCTCTCTCTTGCCTGAAATGCACTAGATAACTTTTCCCACTCAGACGAATCGGAAAGACAAATGGAAAACTACATGAAATTTCTGAAAGAAATGGCAAGAATATAATCGGTGAGACTGATTTAGGAAAAGGACTCTTTTTATATTATCGTCAATTATCAAATTAGAAGAGTACATATTATTATAAGAAGCATATTCTTACGCATATCATTACGAGTATTCATATCAACACGAAGTAAAATATATAGTATTTAAAGGCCGTAATGATCTAAATATGTTTAGATCTTGATAATAATATTGGTCATATCATGACAAGGGCAAGCAAGAGTCGTTGGTTGGGGAAAGGGGGGGTTTAGTGTTGGGGGTGGGGGGGAGCACCAAAGGGGCAAGAGAGCCTAGCTGCCAAAAACTCTCCTTCGGTAGAAAGAAAATATCAGAGTTCAGGAAGTGAGATGGACCTGGTCCACGAACGGCCGAGAAAGACATTATGGCAACACGGAATAGATGATGAAGAGGGATTCAACGGGACGTGGGGGTCAGGTTTGTCGGGTAGAATAGAGGCAGGTATCAAATGACTTAAACCGTGATGATAAAGAACAGCAAATGAGTAAATGAATAAAAATATGTGAGGGAGTAAAGTGAATAAAAAGAAAGGGGGCGAGCGAAGATACAAGGTGGGCAGAGGCTGGCGCCAGAAATACCCTGCTGGTGCGGCTTCTGGTGGAGGAAAGGTTTCGCCGGCGACAGTGTTGAGTAGTAGTGGTGGTCGTCAAAGTCGTGTGTCTCTCTCTCTCTCCCCCATTTTACAATTGGCCTCACTTTTTTTTCTTTCCTAATCAACTCCCACCAAAAAAACTCTCTCTTGCGATTACCCTTATCTATCTTCTTTGCTTTTAACTACAGAGGCACCTTCTAATTTGATGGATTAATTATTCACACCTCGACTAGTGGTCCCCATTTAACCACATTCCCCCGCATGACCAACACTGTCTACCATTGCAGATTCTCAGGTGGTCGACTCTTAACACTGCATTTCACAGAAGTAACGACGGATCTAAACAAAGGTTATTTATGCAACCCATACTGTGTGCTTAGACGAAGAGAGAAAGGGAGGGAGAGAGAGAGAGGGGAAGCTTGTAAATTCATGGCAGAAAGTACGTATTGATAAGGAGCTATAGTGTCTGAGATCACATAGTAGCAGAGAGATCAGATACGTCGGATTCAAAAGTGGAATTTAAAAGTCTCAAGAACTACCTAACTGCAGGTGATGCGATAACAACACAATGTCATCTTTTTGGTAAGTGAAAAAAATCCTTTGTAATATAATTATATCCAGAGAAGATTTTTATCTTTGATATTGCCGCATGCTTTCTATTTTTGTTCTATTTTGCACCCTAAAGTAAATCACATCAAAACTACTCATATGCGCCCATGCTGGGTAAACAATAACAAGCTTTGCCAGAAATGATTCCTTGCAAAAATTCATGCTAAATGTTTGCATGCATCAGTGATACCAACAAATTTAGGATGCATTAGCGCCAGTAAGAAGAAAAGTGGCATAATGAAGTGAAAATATTTAACGAAAAACACCTGGAAAGAATGACTCAGGGAGGCCTTTCTCTTGGCAGTCTCGTATGTCTGTGATGAGGGAGCTTCCTGAAAGGTGCGTTTGTTTTAAAGGTATTTCAATTCGAAATTTGTTTTCTGTTGGTAAAGATGAAATACAGAAACAGTTACTTTACGAAATATATTTTGTAAGGTAGTATCGATTCTGTCATCAATGACCGTTGTTGATGTGACGCCAGCTTAATACAAGCAAAGTCTTGATTCTAACGTCACGGTTTCACTTCCACAAGCATCTTTGTAATTAGTGCGTGCTACTCGTTCCACAGTTTCAACATCTATGTTTTGGTGAGGTGCCAGTCCAAGAGGTCTTTTATTCCCCCTACTGCAAATCTGAGGCCCTTTTTCCTTATCAGTGTTATAAATATTGACTCTTGCAAATATAAGAGGGGCTATAATGCTATTTTCTGTGAGGGGATACCTTAACATAGTGAAATGGTTTGTGTATTGTCATGATCAGCAAAGCTGTACTAGTAAGGGCCACCCATACTAGGTTGGTTTACTGTTAGCGACCAGGCTAAATTCTGCACCATCACCAATCCACAGTGGCCATCATTATCATGAAGTTGGCCAAACCCCAGACGTGAATAAAGACATATCTGAGGCCTTTGTCCTGCCGTCGACTAGAAACAGCAGCATTTGTTTTTGTTATTGTTATTGTTGTTGTTGTATTGCTACTTGCATTACACTACATCTTGATTTTTTCTTTTTGTGTTCGGAATAACATTACAGATGGTTTATCTTTGTCTATCTTTATCTACAATTCTTTACAATATTTTATTTATCTTTTGCATGTGGGTATTGTATACTTTTGGATTTTCCTTTGAAAAATCATGATAATACTAATAATAAGGATTGAAATCCTAGCAACAAAAATAATAATAACGATTAGTAAAAACAAAAACAAAAACAACAACAACAACAACAACAACAACAATAATAATAATAATAATATTAATAATAATAATAATAATAATAATAATAATAATAATAATAATAATAATAATAATAGATTTTTGTCATATCTTATTTGAGCTCCAGTATTTACACTGATCCTAACCGAATTGTTTATTTCTTATTCTAGTTTCTATTTTATCGTTTTCTGATTTTTCATCTATTTTTCTTAGTTGATTCTCTTGGCTATTCATTTTCTGTTGAATAACTATCATTCTATTCTATCTTAGCTGTAAAAATCCAGTCAATAGTACGCTTGATTAGGAGGACATCATTGTGTGAAAAGGATGATTCTAGCTGTTTAGGGCAACGCTAGTGGCATTTATTCTATTTTCACTAGCTTTCACAAAAAAAAAATCTAACTCAAAATAAATTAGCGACAGTAAAAGAAAAATAGTGACATGACGTACTGAAAAATTTAACGACAAACATCTGGAAAGAATGAATTGAGAAGCCTCTCTCTCTCTCTCTCTCTCTCTCTCTCTCTCTCTCTCTCTCTCTCTCTTGGCAATCCTACGTGTCTGGTATTCATTTCATATTTGATTTTCATATCCTAAATAGAACAAATCTTTGTGCTTTGTAAGCTTATAATCATCATGCGATTTTGTTCTTAATTCGGCTTTTGATTTCAACTTTCAGAACTAAAGTTTGTGAGCTACATATTTATCTAAGCATTCCTAGTGTCCCTTTTCGCTACCAATCCTGAGCATCTCAAGTGGTGGCCATAATGGTCCTCATCTTTGGCAGCATATGATTTGCGCTGGCATCTAAGGGTGCAGATTTCACCTGGGAGTAAACACTTCTGATTTCACAGACGCCTTTTATTTTAAAATGACATATTGAAAATGATCTTCATTAGAGTTGAAAGGAGAGATGCTTTAAATTTCACAAAGCCTTTTATTTAGAATGAAATGAATAATTCACACTTATTCTAATTTTAGTGACAGACGCCTCCAATTTTACAGTTACATCACAATAAAATAATGCACTTATCTAGACCTAAGAGGAAAAACACATTAAAATGCCCAGTCTTTATTACTTGTAATTTTCCATCCCGTTCTCTTCCATCTTTATTTATTATTTAAATATGCTTTGAATTTACCTTCCCTTTAATCTGAGGACATCAAGATTGAAAAGGGCACATTGTAAAATGGAAATATCAGTGTCATCCATTTTCTGATTTACTCTTCAGGAGACCAACCATATTCTCTCGCTTATCCCATCTAGTGAATTTTATTTCTTTATTAAGATCATTGCGGGGTCAGATTACCTGTCTCTCGTCACGAGGAGAGGCTCGTGTAATATAAGAATTTATTTTATTATATATGTGGACATAGGATTCCTGCTCTGCGATCCACAGATCCTGACGCGGCAGGGACTGGGAAAATCGTCATCATAAAGGATTTTCTAGTAAAAGAAAAAAAAAAAATATATATATATATATATGTATATATATATATATATATATATATATATATATTACTATTGTTGAAATCATATTATTATTATCATCGCCAATATCATCATCATCATCATCATCAGTAGTAGTAGTAGTAGTAGTAGTTGTAGTGGTAAAATACTCTTATTACATAGTGATCGATTAACCTGTTGTTTGTTATGGATTTGATGCACTTCAAGTTTTTATTCTATGTTCTAACATTTGTTATTTGATCCCAGAGAAGTTTCCTCACCAAGCCATGAGGTTATTATTATTATTATTATTATCATTATTATTATTATTATTATTATTATTATTATTATTAAATGATAAGCTACAACCCTAGTTGGATAAGCAGGATGCTACAAGTCCAAGGGCTCCAAAAGGGGGAAAATAGCCCAGTGAGGAAAGGATATAAGGAAATAAATTAATTACAATAATGACAGAGAATAATAATAATAATAATAATAATAATAATAATAATAATAATAATAATAATAATAATAATAATACAATAAGCAGCTATGCGTTTCCGGAGTGCCGTATCCCTTCCTCAGGCTGGAGTGGAATGGTGGAAACGATACTAGCTACGTCTTATATATAGTAAGTCTGGCTTAAGCGGAGAGGCTAATAAATGTTAATGGTTTTAATGATAATAACATTAGTAATAACTATGATGATGATGATGCTAATAATGATATCAGGAATACTGAATGCCTTATATGAAGAATTTCCTTCCAGTCCACCAAGATGTACTCAAGATTAAAACGTCTAATAAGTTTATCAAATTCCTGTGTTTTATCATTTCCATCAACCAATGAACCCTTAATTCATAATTAACAATGTAATGCCTTTACTGCTATACATTTCTACTTACCTGAAATAATGATCAGACAAGACGAAATAACGGGAAGAAAATAACGATGACTTTGTTACTCTCAAGCATCGTAAACAAAAGAAAATCAAAGAGACATTTGAAAGATTTCTAAGAGATGAGTAAAATATGCCTTAACGAACAGGTCATGTAATCAAATACTGTAAATAAACATACAAAAGAGAACATTGTTCTTACTGTGAGATACACACAAGCTTATGAAAATCTTTCTCTGGCCAAGTAGGTCTAAGCCGGGTACACGACCCCAGTGCTAGGCGAAATTGCGCATGTTTGTTTGCATTCACAATGCCTTGCAAGCAAGGAATGCGCGCATTTTAGAATGCTTTCTTGCTTGTGCTTGTGGAGTATGATAATAGGTGGTGGTCAAGAAAGTGTCTCTGAAATAATTGATATTTTGACAGTGTCCACAAATGAATCTTTCTTTTCATTGAAAATTTTTTGAAACTTGCAACATAAACTGCTGTTTCAGAGCTGTTTGTCAAACAGCGTTTGTAAATAAACAAAAACTAAAGGTCTACTAAAACAAGATTCTACGCAGATGAGCCCAAGTTTGAGAATGAAACTTTTATTTTCTTGAGATCCTCACAGCTCAGAAAATATTGCAGAAATTGGAACCTCAGATTTCAAATCCCTTTTATGTTATTCTAATCTGTAAAACGAAATGTTTGCATAGTCCCACGGACGAGAGGAGAAAATTCCAAAAATAAGGTTACGATGACGCAAGAGAAGGTTACCAGATGTGGGACAATAATATATCAAGTCTAAGATTCGTTTGACAGGAGCCAATGAAAATAAGGTTTGGTGCCATTTGAATTTGCTTATAGAACACCTAGTTCGTTTTTCTTTTTTAAATTACAAATTCTGCTCATTTTCGTGCTGAATTTTAGATTGCTTTATTTGAAATTTCACTGGTGATTAGTTTACTCTGATAAGGATGTCTCCAAAAGAATCAGAATATCAGTCACGGTCGCATACATCCTTTAACTGTTTAGTAAACGGTTAAAACACCAACTGCTTCGTATGTATTCTCAGAAAACTCACCACCACACATTATTATTATTATTATTATTATTATTATTATTATTATCAACATCTATTGATCACATCTATACAGATAATAAATGAAAACAAATGGCGGTGAAGTACTGGACAACAGTGAAAGATGGTGAAGCAACAGCTGCAAGTGAAATAAAGAATGAAGCACCAAGTGAAAGGGAAATGATTGTAGTACTGGGTGACAGGAGATGACTTTGCAACAATGCACCCTCTTAATATGCATGGTTCAGAGTGGTTGCAAAGATGAGGTTCAGAAGAAAAATCATTGTAATTCTATTGAGTGATCCTCAATAGGGTCCCACGGACAGACCGGTCGGGAATGATGAACATGAAGTTCTGGTTCGAACTTCGAATGAACATCCGAAATAATTCATCAGAAAGCAGAAGGGTTTACTTTCATAATCAAGATATTTCGGTAGAAAATTTTACGACAGTGACTTGAAGGTAAATCTAGTTCTTCGTTGTACAAACGGAAAGAGAAATAATTTCTTGGAGGAGGTTAGTGATGTGCAGCGAGGTGGTCCCCCAGGGCGGTACCTTGTCGAAGACTCGCTTGGTACTCGTGCTATGCTTGGCACAACTCTTTGCCGCTGACACTATTTCAGGTAGATGAGTCCGAAAGCTATCCTGTGCCTTCGAAGCTTTAAGCTTTAGCCAACTTATCTTGATGACAATAATGTTTCCTGGTACAGTAACATACATATTTGCTAAATATGTTTATAGATGTTATTGGGGGCCATTTCTAGGATGTGGATATTTATAAATATCAAGAAATCTCTCATCAGTTGAATGGATATTCTATCCCATTATCGTTACTTTCTCTCCCCTCAAGCAACTTAGCTAGTAAGCCTTTATCCCCTGATCAACTAACTCAATTAATTAATCATAAGGAATTACCAATCTGAACGATCCATTATTGCAATTGGGAAATAAAAATCTCCCTTGTAATGAAGAGCAAGTGTATGGCAACACACACGCGGCGCGCGCATATATATATATATATATATATATATATATATATATATATATATATATACGTGTGTGTTTGTGTGTAATTTCCGGCCACGCCCAAGTCTCCCCGTCCATCGATAAAAGAGAAGATGGAGCAGTCATACCAGGGTGAGAGGGGGTTACAATAGTACAAGCAAAAAGCTACAGAATTAGTAAAAGAAAATGTGTGAATATAATCTCTCGGATAACTTTGGTACGTATATCGCCTGCTGAGAGAAGGAACGCTGAACTTTATATAAATTCTCTTTAGTTCTAGTTAGTCTTATGCCTGCTTTTAAGATCAACATCTATCAGCGTGCAATGCCCAGAGCGACCTCGCAATAACTGCCAGGAGTTGCAGTCCGTCGCCTGCATACCATTTCTTACAGCCAGGTCGGTTGTGTCTCACCTTCTCGCAAAACTCGCTTGTTGGCTCCATTACAGTTGCTTATTCTTATGTGGTTATTCAACTTGTTGGGGTTTATCCATTCTTAAACCTTTGTTAATACATTTACTCTCATTTCTTACATGTGGACACTCCATCCTGTGGATTATTTGCTTATTTTAATTCAAAGTATAATTAAGCGCGCGTTCATTTTGAAAACAGTAATAACCTAATCCTCGTCATTACAGGAAAAAAAAAACAATTATGATAATGAAATACATATTGCATCTGTATGTATAATTTGCAATAAATATTAAAGGATTTTACCATATAATTCATCTAAGTTAATTACCCATTGTTTATGACACAATTCAACTTAAACGATTCATCACATAGGCCTACATCTAGGTGGAACTCTCTGGCTACTCTTGACTGGTAATTTTGTCATCACATGAGCACTTTATTTGACGTTTCTCTAGTCTCAATGGACGTTATACTGCTCATTAATAGAGAGATAAAACTAAGGATGACGTTAATCTTCGATAAACAGGTAAATTTGGACTTTCGTGGATCGTGAAGCAGCATTTTGCTACGATAAAGGTGATAAGAGTGACTGCGTCCTGAAACATTTGTCATTGTTTGTGTATTTATTTTTTTATTATTCCTTTATTATTGTTGTTGTTATTGTTAATATTTCATTTTCATATCCTCGTCTTATTTTTTGTTGGGAAGGTTGTGACTATTGATTGACTTCATAAATGGAAAAAAATACAATTCACACTGATCTTTACCATCATTTCAAGGTCACAGACTCGCAAGGTAACAAACTTCTACCCACTTCTCAAAGAAACAACTCAATTTTATACCTAACTATTGAAAATAGGTTGAAGCTAAAAACAAAAAAAAAAAAGGCCGTGGATAGCTTTTATAATAAGAAATATACAAAGCACATATAAATTCCGTGAAGATTTCGAACCTACAAGGAAAGGCATTGAAGAAGCTATTTGGAAATACAGTATGCTTGATTTTATGTTATGGTAATGAAAGCAGGCGAGTAAATCCCGTAGAGCTTATGTTCTTATATTTAAGGGCTGCGCTGAAGCTTCTACTGTTTATGAAAACTCTAAAAGTCACGATTTCCAGTTTCCCTGAAATTGACATAATTAAGCACATTTTCTATTTTTCATTTATTTGAGAAATATCATATTTACCTTAATTTATTATAAATTACACACGTTTAATTTTATTTCATAATTGTCATCAATTACAATTAAGTATTGACTTCTGTTACTTTTTACTTAACATACAAACTACATTCTAATTCTTATTATTTCTTCTTTTTCTTTTGTGGGAATTTGGTCTTTGGATTCTATAATAATAATAATAATAATAATCTCCACTTTATATATATATATATATATATATGTGTGTGTGTATATATGTGTCATATATATATATATATATGTGTGTGTGTGTATATGTGTACAGTATATATATATATATATATATGTCTATATATATATATATGTGTGTATATGTATATATATATATATATATATTGGTCCTGCTCAGCCCTCCCCGTCCTTCGGGTTAGGGGAGAGCAAGAAGTCATAGCTTGGTGGGATGCTGGTACATTTGCGTGTGTGTGCATATCTATCTAAATATTTAGCCGTCATTTTTGTCGGGTCACGTACACTAGTAATAGCAATAATACGTATGTTTATAAAAAAAAAAAAATTTGCGATACACTTATTTTACTGTATCTTTTGGTTATTATTATTCTTATCATTATTACTATAGTTGTTGTTATTATGGAAGAAAAAAAAATGATATAAAATAGAAATCGGTGTTCAGAATATTTATAAACAGAATATAAAAGGAAAAATGAAAAGAGAAAATTAGCTGAATCATAAAATATATAAATGAATCTAGACAAACTCCTGGATGCGTTATGTGACATCACTGCTTCATTTACTTCTCAAATTGTATATCACTCAGACTTAATCTATTTACCACCATCGTATTCATTATCATAATTTGAACCACTGTTGTAAATCTTATATTGTTTTCATTACAAAAATATAATCCGGTCTTCATTGAAGTATCTATTTTCAATTGCCGATGCAACGTATCTTTTCTTGCTTCAAATGAGAGTATAAACACTTAGAATCTCATTAAACGATATCATACTAAGTAGCATTATGGATGCTCACGTCTGGTGCACA
>NC_090728.1:175829830-175849830 GCF_036898095.1 Palaemon carinicauda
TCCGGTGAAACATCTCCAAAAAAATCGAAAATCAACTTTGGAATTTGGGGACCCGGGTTGGAGGGTCATCGCTGGGATTCCATGTGAACGACGAACATCGCAGTTATGGTAACGGAACCACACTATTTTAGACTCCTAGGGTAGGGGTGGCTTCTCTCTCTCTCTCTCTCTCTCTCTCTCTCTCTCTCTCTCTCTCTCTCTCTCTCTCTCTCTCTCTCTCTCTTTTTATTTTTTTTTTCCCAATCCATAGATTATCATCATTATTTCCAACCAGTTTAACGAGCAAGACCACGAATTCATATCTGGATTTCTAGGATATTGAATTTCTCGTCTGAAGGATTTTTTTTTTTTTTTTCGATAGAAGGTGACCCTAATCGAAGTCTATATTATCCTGATCTGATCAAAATAACCTTCGCTTCTTCTTCTTGTTTTTTTTTTTTTTTTTTTTTTTTTTTTTTTTTTTTTTTTTTTTTTTTTTTTTTAAATAGATCTTGGATGAATCACCGCTTTTCTTTCGATGGTTTTCCGCTTGGGGTCTACGACTTATGTAAGTGCAAGACTTTGAATGTCGTCTAAATGAAAGTTTGATCTTCAGTTCAGCTTTTCCCTTATCATTTTTGTGGGTATTATAAAGATATTAGGCGTATGTAGTGAAAAGCGGAATATTTTAAAATCGAGGTTTTAACATGAATAGTTGATTATGTACATGCCTTGATATATATATATATATATATATATATATATATATATATATATATATATATATATATATATATATATATATATATATATATATAATGTGTACACACATACATACACTCACACACACACACACACACACACATATATATATATATATATATATATATATATATATATATATATATATATATATATATATATATATATATATATATATATATATATATATATACTGTATATGTGTGTGTGCGTGTGAGTTGGATGTATACTGTATGTAGTCTTATTCTTATAATTGCAGATATTTATATATTTGTGTTACCTAATTACGATATTGTACTGCTTTGCTAATGTACCGACAGTAACATTATTGTCAATTTTAATCACAATATATTTTGTTTTAAATTCACAGAGTTTATTCATGACGTACATTTCCCTTTTTACTTTGATGATAAAATCTTCGATGAAATAAGAGCGTTCCCTTAGCCTTCGATAATAATCTAATGGCTAACCCCGGAGCAAGAAATCGTGCTGGCATAAGGCTAGGGACGAGTACAATGGCCTCTCTGATAGCCATAACCAGTTCAATCTCGTTTGGCCTTCAGGGTCTAGCCTTGCGTTCAGATGCCAAATGGAATCTACCTGGTACTTCATGGTACTGAAATGTAAATTTAATTACAATTCGCTTCAGTAGAAGTTTCATGAGAATGTTCAATTTTGACCCACCGTGAAAAGATTGGTCTAGCCTTGGATGCCAAGGACTGGCTGTAGAACGAACTTTTTAATTCCACAGTCATGTAACCCTTTACTAAGTGTAGGCCATGAGTCCTTTTTACAGTTATCACTGTCTCTCAAAGTACGTTTCCTTCCGATACAGTGATATCTTGGGATTCCTGGCGTTACTGCTTTCATAAACTCGTCAGCTTTCCTTTCCTCCCCGGCTATTTTCCCTGTTGGAGCCTTTGGGTTTATAGCATCTTTCTTTTACAACTAGGGTTGTAGCTTAGCTAATAATAATAATAATAATAATAATAATAATAATAATATCGTCCTAGTCGTAATTCAGAAACGGTGTATGCTCATGCTTTACTACAAATCGCAATCATATTGTGCACCAGACGTGAGCATCCATAATGCTACTTAGTATGATATCGTTTAATGAGATTCTAAGTGTTTATACTCTCATTTGAAGCAAGAAAAGATACGTTGCATCGGCAATTGAAAATAGATACTACAATGAAGACCGGATTATATTTTTGTAATGAAAACAATTTAAGATTTACAACAGTGGCTAAAATTATGATAACAGATAGGATTTTGTCTAGATTCATTTATATATTTTATGATTCAGCTAATTTTCTCTTTTCATTTTTCCTTTTATATTCTGTTTATAAATATTCTGAACACTGATTTCTATTTTTTATTATTTTTTTTCTTCCATAATAACAACGACTACTCTAATAATGATGATGAGAATAATAATGATAACTAAAAGATACAGAAATAAGTGTATTGCAAATAAAACATACTCTTTGAAATATACATATTATTGCTATTACTAGTGTACGTGACCCGACAAAAATGACGGCTAAATATTTAGATAGATATGCACACACACGCAAATGTACCAGCATCTCACCAAGCTATGACTTCTCGCTCTCCCCCTAACCCGAAGGACGGCGAGAGCTGAGCAGGACCAATATATATATATATATATATATATATATATATATATATATATATATATATATATATATATGTATAAATATATACATATATATATATATATATATATATATATATATATGTATATATATATATATATATATATATATATATATATATATATATATATATATATATATATATATATATATATATATATATATATATATATAAAGCCAGACACTTACTCTATCATAAAGTGGAATTATTATTATCATTATTATTATTATTATCATTATTATTATTACTATTATTATTATTATTATTGTTATTATTATTATTATTATTATTATAGCATCCAAAGATCAGAATCCCACAAAAGAAAAAGAAAAAGAAATAATAATAAGAAATTAGAATGTACTTTATATGTTAAGTAAAAAGTAACAGAAGTCAATACTTAATTGTAATTAATGACAGTTATGAAATAAAATTAAACGTGTGTAATTTATAACAAATTATGGTAAGTATGATATTTATCAAATAAATGAAAAATAGAAAATGTGCTTAATTATGTCAATTTCAGGGAAACTGGAAATCGTGGCTTTTAGAGTTTTCATAAACGGTAGAAGCTTCAGCGCAGCCCTTAGATATAAGAACATAAGCTCTACGGGGTTTACTCGCCCGCTTTCATTACCATAACATAAACTCAAGCATACTGTATTTCCAAATAGCTTCTTCAATGCCTTTCCTTGTAGGTCGGAAATAGTTCGGAATGTTTGCGGAATTTATATGTGCTTTATATATTTCTTATTATAAAAGACATCCACGGGATTTTTTTCGCGTCAACCTACCTTTAATAGTTAGGTATAAAATTGAGTTGTTTCTTTGAGAAGTTTGTAGAAGTTTGATACATTGCAAGTCTGTGACCTTGAAATGATGGTCAAGATTAATATGAATTGTCTTTATTTTTCAATTATAAAGTCAATCAATAGTCACAACCTTTCCAATAAAGACAATAAGACCAAAAGATGAAAATTAAATAATAACAATAACAACAACAATAATAAAGGAATAAAAAAAATACTCAAACAACGACAAATGTTTCAGGACGCAGTCACTCTTATCACCTTAATCGTTGCAAAATGATGCTTCACGATCCACGAAAGTCCAAATTTACCTGTTTATCGAAGATTAACGTCATCCTCAGTCTTATCTCTCTATTAATGAGCAGTACAACGTCCATTGAGAATAGAGAAACGTCAATCAAAGTGCTCATGTGATGACAAAATTCCCAGTTAAAGGTTGCCAGAGAGATCCGCCTAGATGTAGACCTATGTGATGAATAGTTTAAGTTGAATTGTGTCATAAACAATGGGTAATTAACTTAGATGAATTATATAGTAAAATCCTTAAATATTTATTGCAAATTATACATACAGATGGAATATGTATTTAATTATCATCATATTTTTTTTTTTTTTTTGTAATGAGGAGGATAAGGTTGTCACTGTTTTCAAAATGAACGCGCGCTTAATTATACTTTGAATTAAAATAAGCAAATAATCCACAGGATGGAGTGCCCATATGTAAAAAATGAGAGTGAATGTATTAACATAGGTCTAAGAATGGATAAACCCCAACAAGTGAATAACCAGATAAAAATAAGCAACTGTAATGGAGCCAACAAGCGAGTTTTGCGAGAAGGTGAGACACAACCGACCTGGCTGTAAGAAATGGTATGCGGGCGACGGACTGCAACTCCTGGCAGTTATTGCGA
This sequence comes from Palaemon carinicauda, assembly GCF_036898095.1. Classification (NCBI taxonomy): domain Eukaryota; kingdom Metazoa; phylum Arthropoda; class Malacostraca; order Decapoda; family Palaemonidae; genus Palaemon; species Palaemon carinicauda. Next base: position 175,833,972 of record NC_090728.1, read on the forward strand.
GGTCGCTCTGGCCATTGCACGCTGATAGATGTGGATCTTTAAAGCAGGCATGAGACTAGAACTAAAGAGAATTTATATGTTCAGCTTTCCTTCTCTCAGCAGGCGATATACGTACCAAAGTTGTCCGAGAGATTATATTCACACATTTTCTTTTTCTAATTCTATAGCTTTTTGCTGGTACTGTTGTAACCCCCTCTCACCATGGTATGACTGCTCCATCTTCTCTTTTATCGATGGACGGGGAGACATGGGCGTGACCGGAAATTACACACATGCACACACACACACACACACACACACACACATATATATATATATATATATATATATATATATATATATATATATATATATATATATATATATATATATATATATATATATATATATATGAGCGCGCGCCGCGTGTGTGTAGCCATACACTTGCTCTTTATTACAAAGGGAGATTTTTATTTCCCAATTGCCATAATGGATCGTTCAGATTGGTAATTCCTTATGATTTGTTAATTGAATTAGTTAATCAGGGGATCAAGGCTTACTAGCTAAGTTGCTTGAGGGGAGAGAAAGTAACGATAATGGGATAGAATATCCATTCAACTGATGGGAGATTTCTTGATATTTATAAGTATCCACATCCTAAAAATGGCCCCCAATAACATCTAAAAACATATTTAGCAAATATGTATGTTACTGTACCAGGAAATATTATTGTCATCAAGATAAGTTGGCTAAAGCTTAAAGCTTCGAAGGCACAGGATAGCTTTCGGACTCATCTACCTGAAATAGTGTCAGCGGCAAAGAGTTGTGCCAAGCATAGCACGAGTACCAAGCGAGTCTTCGACAAGGTACCGCCCTGGGGGACCACCTCGCAGCATATCACTAACCTCCTCCAAGAAATTATTTCTCTTTCCGTTTGTACAACGAAGAACTAGATTTAACTTGAAGTCACTGTCGTAAAATTTTCTACCGAAATAACTTGATTATGAAAGTAAACCCTTCTGCTTTCTGGTGAATTATTTCGGATGTTCATTCGAAGTTCGAACCAGAACTTCTTCATTCCCGACCGGTCTGTACGTGGGACCCTTTTGAGGATCAGTCAGTAGAATTACAATTATTTTTCTTCTGAGCCTCATCTATGCAACCACTGAACCATGCATATTAAGAGGGTGCATTGTTGCAAAGTCATCTCCTGTCACCCAGTACTACAATCATTTCCCTTTCACTTGGTGCTTCATTCTTTATTTCACTTGCAGCTGTTGCTTCGCCATCTTTCACTATTGTCCGATACTTCATCGCCTTTGTTTTCATTTATTATCTGTATAGGTGTGATCTATAGATGTTAATAATAATAATAATAATAATAATAATAATAATAATAATAATAATAATAATAATAATAATAATAATGTGTGGTGGTGAGTTTTCTGAGAATACATACGAAGCAGTTGATGTTTTAACCGTTTACTAAACAGTTAAAGGATGTATGCAACCGTGACGGATATTCTGATTCTTTTGGAGACATCCTTATCAGAGTAAACTAATCACCAGTGAAATTTCAAATAAAGCCATATAAAATTCAGCACTAAAATGAGCAGAATTTGTAATTAGAAAAAAAAGTAAAACAAACTGGGTGTTTTAGCCTATAGGCAAATTCAAATGGCACCAAACCTTATTTTCATTGGCTCCTGTCAAACGAATCCTAGTCTTGATATATTATTATCCCACATCTGGTAACCTTCACTTGCGTCATCGTAACTTTATTTTTGGAATTTTCTCCTCTCGTCCGTGGGACTATGCAAACATTACGTTTTACAGATTAGAATAACATAAAAGGGATTTGAAATCTGAGGTTTCAATTTCTGCAATATTTTCTGAGCTGTGAGGATCTCTAGAAAATAAAGGTTTCATTCTCAAACTTGGGGTCATCTGCGTAGAAACTTGTTTTAGTAGATCTTTAGTTTTTGTTTATTTAAAAACACTGTTTGACAAACAGCTCTGAAACAACAGTTTATATTGTAAGTTTCAAAAAATTTTCATTGAAAAAAAAAAAAAAAAGACTCATTTGTGGACTGCCAAAATATCGATTACTTCAGAGACACTTTCTTGACCACCACCTATTATCATACTCCACAAGCACAAGCAAGAAACCATTCTAAAATGCGCGCATTCCTTGCTTGCAAGGCATTGTGAATGCAAACAAACATGCGCAATTTCGCCTCGCTCTGGGGTCGTGTACCCGGCTTAGACCTACTTGGCCAGAGAAAGATTTTCATAATGCTTGTGTGTATCTCACAGTAAGAACAATGTTCTCTTTTGTATGTTTAGTTACAGTATTTGATTACATGACCTGTTCATTAAGGCATATTTTACTCGTCTCTTAGAAATCTTTTCAAATATCTCTTTTATTTTCTTTTGTTTACGATGCTTGAAAGTAACAAAGCCATCTTTATTTTCTTCCCGTTATTTCGTCTTATCTGATCATTATTTTATGTTAGTAAGTAGAGATGTATAGCAGTAAAGGCATTACATTGTTAATTATGAATGAAGGGTTTATTGGTTGATGGAAAAGATAAAACAAGGGAATTTGATAAATTTATTGGACGGTTTAATCACAAGTATGTCTTGCTGGACTTGAAGGAAATTCTTCAAATAAGGCTTCAGTATTCCTGATATCATAATTAGCATCATCATCATCATAGTTATTACTAATGTTATTATCATTAAAACCAATAACATTTATTAGCCTCTCCACTTAAGCCAGACTTACTATATATAAGACGTAGCTAGTATCGTTTCCACCATTCCACTCCAGCCTGAGGAAGGGATACGGCACTCCCGAAACGCATAGCTGCTTACTGTATTATTATTATTATTATTATTATTATTATTATTATTATTATTATTATTATTATTATTATTATTATTATTATTATTCTCTGGCATTATTGTAATTCAATCAATTCCTTATTTCCTTTCCTCACTGTGCTATTTTCTCCCTTTTGGAGCCCTTAGACTTCTAGCGTCATGCTTATCCAACTAGGGTTGTAGCTTTGCTAATAATAGTAATAATAATAATAATAATAATAATAATAACCTCATGGCTTGGTGAGCAAACTTCTCTGGGATCAAATAACAAATGTTAGAACATAAAATAAAAACTTGAACTGCATCAAATCCATAACAAACAACAGGTTAATCGATCACTATGTAATAAGAGTATTTTACTACTACTACTACTACTACTACTACTACTACTACTACTACTACTACTTACTACTACTACTACTACTGATGATGATGAGATGATGATATTGGCGATGATAATAATAATATGATTTCAACAATAGTAATAATATTTTTTTTTTTTTTTTTTTTTTTACTAGAAAATCCTTTACGATGACAATATTGCCAGTCCTTGTTGCGTCAGGATCTGTTGATCGCAGAGCAGAAATCCCATGTCCACATATATAATTAAAGAAATTCTTATATTACACGAGCCTCTTCTCGTGACGAGAGACAGGTAATCTGACCCCGCAATGATCTTAATAAAGAAATAAAATTCACTAGATGGGATAAGAGAGAGAATATGGTTGGTCTCTTGAAGAGTAAATCATAAAATGGATAACACTGATATTTCTCTTTTACAATGTGCCCTTTTCAATCTTGATGTCCTCAGATTAAAGGGAAGGTAAATTTAAAGCATATTTAAATAATAAATAAAGATCGAAGAGAACGGGATGAAAAATTACAAGTAATAAAGACTGGGCATTTTAATGTGTTTTTCCTATTAGGTCTAGATAAGTGCATTATTTCATTGTGATTTAACTGTAAAATTTGGAGGTGTCTTTCACTAAAATGTGAATAAGTGGGAATTATTAATTTTATTCTAAATAAAAGGCTTTGTGAAATTTAAAGCATCTTTCCTTTTAACTCTAATGAAGATCATTTTTGATATGCCATTTCAACAAAATAAAAGGCGTCTGTGAAATCAGAAGTGTTTACTCCCAGTTGAAATCTGCCTCCTTGGATGCCAGAGCAAATCATCTGCTGCCAAAGATGAGGACCATTATGGTCACCACTTGAGATGCTCAGAATTGGTAGCGAAAAGGGACACTAGGAATGCTTAGACAAATATGTAGCCCACAACCTTTATTTCTGAAAGTTGAAATCAAAAGCCGAATTAAGAACAAAATCGCATGATGAATATAAGCTTACAAAGCACAAAGATTTGTTCTATTTAGAATATAAAAATCAAATATGAAATGAATACCAGACACGCAGGATTGCCAAGAGAGAGAGAGAGAGAGAGAGAGAGAGAGAGAGAGAGAGAGAGAGAGAGAGAGAGAGAGAGAGAGAGAGAGAGAGAGAGAGAGAGAGAGAGACGCTTCTCAAGCCATTCTTTCCAGATGTTTGTCGTTAAATTTTTCAGTACGTCATGACACTATTTTTCTTTTACTGTCGCTAATTTATTTTGAGTTAGATTTTTTTTTTTTTTTGTGAAAGCTAGTGAAAATAGAATAAATGCCACTAGCGTTGCCCTAAACAGCTAGAATCATCCTTTTCACACATTGATGTCCTCATATTTAAGCGTACTATCGACTGGATTTTTACAGCTAAGATAGAATAGAATGATAGTTATTCAACAGAAAATGAATAGCCAGGAGAATCAATTAAGAAAAAATAGATGCAAAATTAGAAAACGATAAGATAGAAACTAGAATAAAAAATAAACAATTTGGTTAGGAGCTCTAATAAGATATGGCAAATTATATATTATTATTATTACTATTATTATTATTATTATTATTATTATTACTATTATTATTATTATTATTATTATTATTATTATTATTATTATTATTATTATTATTATTATTGTTGTTGTTGTTGTTGTTGTTGTTGTTTTACTAATCGTTATTATTTTTGTTGTTAGGATTTAAATCCTTATTATTAGTATTATCATGATTTTTCAAAGGCAAATCCGAAAGAATACAATACCCACATGCGAAAGATACATAAAATATTTTAAAGAATTGTAGATAAAGATAGACAAAGATAAACCATCTGTAAAAGATAAATATAGCCTATGAATGTTGTTCCGAACAAAAAAAAAAAAGAAACAAAAATCTAGATGTAGTTTAATGCAAATATCAATACAACAACAATAACAATAACAAAAACAAATGCTACTTGTTTCTAGTCCACGGCAGGACAAAGGCCTCAGATATGTCTTTATTCACGTCTGGGGTTTGGCCAGTTTCATGATCAAGATGGCTACTGTGGATTGATGATGATGCAGACTTTTGTCTGATCGCTCACAGTAAACCAACATAGTATGGGTGGCCCTGACTAGTTCAGCTTTACTGATCCTGGCAATACACAAACCATTTCACTATGTTAAGGTATCCCCTCACAGAAAATAGCATTATAGCCTCTCTTATATTTGCAAGAGTCAATATTTATAACACTGATAAGGAAAAAGGGCCTCAGATTTGCAGTAGAGGGAATAAAAGACCTCTTGGACTGGCACCTCACCAAAACATAGATGTTGAAACTGTGGAACGAGTAGCACGCACTAATTACAAAGATGCTTGTGGAAGTGAAACCGTGACGTTAGAATCAAGACTTTGCTTGTATCAAGCTGGCGTCACATCAACAACGGTCATCGATGACAGAATCGAGACTACCTTACAAAATATATTTCGTAAAGTAACTGTTTCTGTATTTTATCTTTACCAACAGAAAACAAATTTCGAATTGAAATGCCTTTAAAACAAACGCACCTTTCAGGAAGCTCCCTCATCACAATCATACGAGACTGCCAAGAGAAAGGCCTCCCTGAGTCATTCTTTCCAGGTGTTTTTCCTTAAATATTTTCAGTTCATTGTGCCACTCTTTTCTTCTTACTGGCGCTAATGCATCCTAAATTTGTTGGTATCACTGATGCATGCAAACATTAAGCATGAATTTTTGCAAGGAATCATTTCTGGCAAAGCTTGTTATTGTTCACCCAGCATGGGTGCATATGAGTAGTTTTGATGTGATTTACTTTAGTATGCAAAAAAAAAAAAAAAAAAAAAAAAAAAAAAAACATGCGACAATATCAAAGCTAAAGATTCTTCTCTGGATATAATTATATTTCAAAGGCTTTTATCACTTACCAAAAAGATGACATTGTGTTGTTATCGCATCACCTGCAGTTGGGTTGTTCTTGAGACTTTTAAATTCCACTTTTGAATCCGACGTGTCTGATGTCTCTGCTACTATGTGATCTCAGACACTATAGCTCCTTATCAATACGTACTTTCTGCCATGAATATACAAGCTTCCTCTCTCTCTCTCTCTCCCTCCCTTTCTCTCTCCGTCTAAGCACACAGTATGGGTTGCATAAATACCCTTTGTTTAGATCCGTCGTTACTTCTGTGAAATGCAGTGTTAAGAGTCGACCACCTGAGAATCTGCAATGGTAGACAGTGTTGGTCATGCGGGGGAATGTGGTTAAATGGGGACCACTAGTCGAGGAGTGAATAATTAATCCATCAAATTAGGTGCCTCTGTAGTTAAAAGAAAAGAAGAAAGATAAGGGCAATCGCAAGAGAGGGTTTTTTTTTGGTGGGAGCTGATTAGGAAAGAAAAAAAAGTGAGGCCAATTGTAAAATGGGGGAGAGAGAGAGAGACACACGACTTTGACGACCACCACTACTACTCAACACTGTCGCCGGCGAAACCTTTCCTCCACCAGAAGCCGCACCAGCAGGGTATTTCTGGCGCCAGCCTCTGCCCACCTTGTATCTTCGCTCGCCCCCTTTCTTTTTATTCACTTTACTCCCTCACATATTTTTATTCATTTATTCATTTGCTGTTCTTTATCATCAAGGTTTAAGTCATTTGATACCTGCCTCTATTCTACCCGACAAACCCGACCCCCACGTCCCGTTGAATCCCTCTTCATCATCTATTCCCTGTTGCCATAATGTCTTTCTCGGCCGTTCGTGGACCAGGTCCATCTCACTTCCTGAACTCTGATATTTTCTTTCTGCCGAAGGAGAGTTTTTGGCAGCTAGGCTCTCTTGCCCCTTTGGTGCCCCCCCCCCCCCCCCCGCGCACTAAACCCCCCCCCCCCCTTTCCCCAACCAACGACTCTTGCTTGCCCTTCTCATGATATGACCAATATTATTATCAAGATCTAGACATATTTAGATCATTACGGCCTTTAAATACTATATATTTTACTTCGTGTTGACATGAATACTCGTAATGATATGCGTAAGAATATGCTTCTTATAATAATATGTACTCTGCTAATTTGATAATTGGCGATATTATAAAAGGGTCCTTTTCCTAAACCAGTCTCACCGATTATATTCTTGCCCTTTTTCTTTTTTCAGAAATTTCATGTAGTTTTCCATTTGTCTTTCCGATTCGTCTGGAGGGGAAAAAGTTATCTAGTGCATTTCAGGCATGAGAGAGAGAGAGAGAGAGAGAGAGAGAGAGAGAGAGAGAGAGAGAGAGAGAGAGAGAGAGAGAGAGAGAGAGAGAGAGAGAGACTTGTGTTGTCGGAAATCCTTTTGCTAAACCGTAAGCTAAGTAAACACTTTGGTCTCTCTTGCGATATAACCAATAAATACTTCAGTTTGCCATCACTAAACGTAAATGCCTTAGAATACGTCATTATTTGACTCTCCATATAAATCAAATATGAAACAAATATTTTATCTGTTGTATGCACCAAAAATTCAATGGTTTGACTAAATATCCTTTCTTATCTAGTGTAACTTCTGTATTTCTTGTGAATTCATTTAACTTAATCTTGGTATTTTATTGACATAGTGTCCAATAAATATATTTCCCATTATTATTATTATTATTATTATTATTATTATTATTATTATTATTATTATTATTATTATTATTATTATTATTATTATTCATAATGACAAAAACTATGAACTTACATAATAAATTTCCCGAAAATAGAGAGATCACTCAGGAAAAAGGATGGGGAAAACTTAAAATGGCAGAAACAACCCATTGAAGAAAGGGAATAAAGAAATAATAAAGCCTCTATATATGAGAAGTAATGAAGAGAAAAAATATAAAATATTTCAAGATCAGTAACAACGTTCAAATAGATCTGTCAAATAATTAATTGGTAGTAGGTTGATGTACTACCGCTAGAATATTTTTTTTTTAGATTATTGCTTGCCATATGCCCTTTGAGAGTCAATTTATCCCTGCTATATCAGGATCTGTGTCTAGTAGGCTACTGCCAATACTCCAAACTTTACGACAACTATATATGTAGATATATGTATATGCATATATATATATATATATATATATATATATATATATATATATATATATATATATATATATATATATATATATATATATATGTATGTATATATATATATATATATATATATATATATATATATATATATATATATATAAATACAGTATTTTTTAGATTTTTTAACGGGGAGCCCTACCCTTCCATCGGGAATGGATAGCCCCGCCCTGCCAGCAGGAAGAGTGGAGCCCCACCCTGCCAGCGGGAAGGAAGGGAGCCTGCCTCCTGCAAGCAGGAAGGGGGGAGACCCCTGCCAGCAGGAAGGGGGGAGCCCTGTTATGCCATGGGGAAGGGGGGAACACCACCATACCACCGGGAAGGGGGGAACCCCGCCCTACCAGTGGGAAGGGGGAGCCCTGGCCTGCCAGCAGGAAGGGGGCCCCCACCCTGCCAGCGGGAAGGGGGACCCCGCCCTGCCAGCGGGAAGGAGGAGCCCCCCTGCCAGCTGGAATGGGGAACTTCGCCCTGCCAGCGGAAAGGGGGGAGCCCCGCCCTGCCAGCGGAAAGGGGGGAGCCGCTACCTTCCAACCTTCCAACGGGAAGGGAGGAGCCCCGCTCTTCCAGCGGGAAAGGGAAGCCCCGCCCTTCCAGCGGGAAGGGGGGAGCCCTGACCTGACAGCGGGAAGGGCAGATCCCTGACCTGCCAGCGGAAGGGGGCAGCCCCACCCTGCCAGCGGGAAGTGGGGAGCCCCACCCTGCCAGCGGAGAGGGGGGACCCCGCCCTGCCATCGGGAATGGATAGCCCCGCCCTGCCAGCGGGAAGAGGGAGCACCGCCCTGACAGCGGGAAGGAAGGGAGCCTGCCTCCTGCAAGCAGGAAGGGGGGAGACCCCTGCCAGCAGGAAGGGGGGAGCCCTGTTATGCCATGGGGAAGGGGGGAACACCGCCATACCACCGGGAAGGGGGGAACCCCGCCCTACCAGTGGGAAGGGGGAGCCCTGGCCTGCCAGCAGGAAGGGGGGCCCCACCCTGCCAGCGGGAAGGGGGACCCCGCCCTGCCAGCGGGAAGGAGGAGCCCCCCTGCCAGCTGGAATGGGGAACTTCGCCCTGCCAGCGGAAAGGGGGGAGCCCCGCCCTGCCAGCGGAAAGGGGGGAGCCGCTACCTTCCAACCTTCCAACGGGAAGGGAGGAGCCCCGCTCTTCCAGCGGGAAAGGGAAGCCCCACCCTTCCAGCGGGAAGGGGGGAGCCCTGACCTGACAGCGGGAAGGGCAGATCCCTGACCTGCCAGCGGAAGGGGGCAGCCCCACCCTGCCAGCGGGAAGTGGGGAGCCCCACCCTGCCAGCGGAGAGGGGGGACCCCGCCCTGCCAACGGGAAAGAGGGAGCCCTGCCCTGCCAGCGGGAAGAGGGAGCCCCGCCTTCCAGCGGGAAGGGGGAAGCCCTGCCCTGCCAGCAGAAAGGGGGGAGCCCCTACCTTCGAACCTTCCAGCGGGAAGGGGGAGCCCCTACCTTCCAACCTTCCAGCGGGAAGGGAGGAACCCCGCTCTTCCAGTGGGAAAGGGGAGCCCCGCCCTTCTAGCGGGAAGGGCAGAGCCCTGCCCTGCCAGCGGGAAGGGGGCAGCCCCACCCTGCCAGCGGGAAGGGGCAGCCCCACCCTGCCGGCGGGAAGGGAGGAGCCCCGCCCTGCCAGCGGGAAGCGGGGAGCTCCACCCTGCCAGCGAAGAGGGGGGACCCCGCCCTGCCAACGGGAAAGAGGGAGCCCCGCCCTGCCAGCGGTAAGAGGAAGCCCCGCCCTGCCCGCGGGAAGAGGGAGCCCAGTCTTGCCAGCTGGAAAGGGGGTGCCCCACCCTGCCAGCGGGAAGAGGGGAGTCCCACCCTGACAGCAGGAAGGCGGGAACCCCGCCCTACCAGCGAGAAGGGGGGAGCCCCGCCCTGCCAGCGGGAAGGGGGGAGGCCTACCCTACCAGCAGGAAGGGGGGAGGCCCACCCTGCCAGCGGGAAGGGGGGAGCCCCGCCTTGCCAGCGGGAAGGGGGGAGGCCCACCCAGCCAGCAGGAAGGAGGGAGGCCCGCCCAACCAGTGGGAAGGGGGAAGCCCCGCCTTGCCAGTGGGAAGGGGGGAGCCCCGCCCTTCCAGTGGGAAGGGGGAGGCCCACCCTGCCAGCAGGAAAGGGGGAGGCCCACCCTGCCAGCGGGAAGGGCGGAGCCCTGCCCTGCCAGCGGGAGGGGGCAGCCCCACCCTGCCAGCGGGAAGGGGGCAGCACCACCCTACCAGCGGGAAGGGGGACCCCGCCCTGCCAGCGGGAAGGAGGAGCCCCCTGCCAGCTGGAATGGGGAACTTCGCCCTGCCAGCGGAAAGGGGGGAGCCCCGCCCTGCCAGCGGAAAGGGGGGAGCCCCGCCCTGCCAGCGGAAAGGGGGGAGCCGCTACCTTCCAACCTTCCAACGGGAAGGGAGGAGCCCCGCTCTTCCAGCGGGAAAGGTAAGCCCCGCCCTTCCAGCGGGAAGGGGGGAGCCCTGCCCTGACAGCGGGAAGGGCAGACCCCTGACCTGCCAGCGGGAAGGGGGCCGCCCCACCCTGCCAGCGGGAAGCAGGGAGCCGCACCCTGCCAGCGGAGAGGGGGGACCCCGCCCTGCCAACGGGAAAGAGGGAGCCCTGCCCTGCCAGCGGGAAGAGGACGCCCCGCCCTGCCAGCGGGAAGGGGGGAGCCCCGCCCTGCCAGCGGAAAGGGGGGAGCCCCTACCTTCCGACCTTCCAGCGGGAAGGGGGGAGCCCCTACCTTCCAACCTTCCAGCGGGATGGGAGGAGCCCCGCTCTTCCAGTGAGAAAGGGGAGCCCCGCCCTTCTAGCGGGAAAGGCAGAGCCCTGCCCTGCCAGCGGGAAGGGGGCAGCCCCACCCTGCCAGCGGGAAGGGGCAGCCCCACCCTGCCAGCGGGAAGGGAGGAGCCCCGCCCTGCCAGCGGGAAGCGGGGAGTTCCACCCTGCCAGCGAAGAGGGGGGACCCCGCCCTGCCAACGGGAAAGAGGGAGCCCCGCCCTGCCAGCGGTAAGAGGAAGCCCCGCCCTGCCAGCGGGAAGAGGGAGCCCAGTCTTGCCAGCTGGAAAGCGGGAGCCCCACCCTGCCAGCGGGAAGAGGGGAACCCACCCTGACAGCAGGAAGGGGGGAACACCGCCCTACCAGCGAGAAGGGGGGAGCCCCGCCCTGCCAGCGAGACGGGGGGGAGGCCCACCCTGCCAGCAGGAAGGGGGGAGGCCCACCCTGCCAGCGGGAAGGGGGGAGCCCCGCCTTGCCAGCGGGAAGGGGGGAGGCCCACCCAGCCAGCGGGAAGGAGGGAGGCCCGCCCAGCCAGTGGGAAGGGGGAAGCCCCGCCTTGCCAGCGGGAAGGGGGGAGCCCCGCCCTGCCAGCAGGAAGGGGGAGGCCCACCCTGCCAGCAGGAAGGGGGGAGGCCCACCCTGCCAGCGGGAAGGGCGGAGCCCTGCCCTGCCAGCGGGAAGGGGGCAGCCCCACCCTGCCAGCGGGAAGGGGGCAGCACCACCCTACCAGCGGGAAGGGAGGAGCCACGCCCTGCCAGCGGGAAGCGGGGAGCCCCACCCTGCCAGCGGAGAGGGGGGACCCCGCCCTGCCAACGGGAAAGAGGGAGCCCCGCCCTGCTAGCGGGAAGAGGGAGCCCCGGCCTGCCAGCGGGAAGAGGGAGCCCTGCCTTGCCAATGGGAAAGGGGGAGCCCCGCCCTGCCAGCGGGAAGGGGGAGCCCCGCCCTGCCAGCAGGAAGGGGGGAACCTCGCCCTGCCAGCAGGAAGGGGGGAACCCCCCCTGCCAGCGGGAAGAGGGGAGCCCCGCCTTGCCAGCAGGAAGGGGGGAGCCCCACCCTGCCAGCGAGAAGGGGGGAGCCCCGCCCTGCCAGCGGGAAGGGGGGAGCCCCGCCCTGCCAGCGGGAAGGGGGGAGCCCCGCCCTGCCGGCCGGAAGGGGGAAGCCCCGCCCTACCAGCGGGAAGGGGGGAGCCCCGCCCTTCCAGCGGGAAGGGGGAAGCCCCACCCGGCCAACGGGAAGGGGGAAGCCCCGCCCTGCCAGCGGGAAGGGGGGAGACCCGCCCTGCCAGTGGGAAGGGGGGAGCCCCCCTGCCAGCGGGAAGGGGGAAGCCCTGCCCTACCAGCGGGAAGGGGGGAGCCCCGCCCTTCCAGCGGGAAGGCGGAAGCCCCACCCGGCCAATGGGAAGGGGGAAGCCCCGCCCTGCCAGCGGGAAGGGGGAAGCCCCGCCCTGCCAGCGGGAAGGGGGAAGCCCCGTCCTGCCAGCAGGAAGGGGGGAGGCCCACCCTGCCAGCAGGAAGGGGGGAGGCACACCCTGCCAGCGGGAAGGGGGGAGCCCCGCCTTGCCAGCGGGAAGGGGGGATGCCCACCCAGCCAGCGGGAAGGGGGGAGGCCCGCCCAGCCAGTGGGAAGGTGGGAGGCCCACCCTGGCCAGTGGGAAGGGGGGAGGCCCGCCCTGGCTAGCGGGAAGCGGGCAGCCCCGCCGAGCCAACAATATAGAGTTCCTGTATCTAGCTTGTTTTTTAAAAAATATGAGAGCCTTTTGGAAATCTCTAACAGGCTCCAAAAAAGTCTTCAAAGCTCCCTCAACGCATTGTTTATCTCCAATTTGTCTTTCGTTATCAATAGTAAAGTTGAATGCTTTCCTGTCAGAGCTCCAAAAGGAGAAATGTGGAATACCGGTGCAATTCCAAATTGCCTTCAAATTGTCATTCATCTCAAGCATAAATGTTAGAAAAGGTAAAAAGGTCGTTTTGATTGTTTTATTGACCAACCCAAATTTGCAAGCTTTTATCACCAACTCACCATGAGGCTATTAAAAAGGAAACAAGATTTGGGTTTTGCAGAAAATGCTATGGTGAAAGTTAAGAGAATGGTTGAGTGTGACTTTGGAAGAAAACTAAAATACTTCGTCATAAAGGGATCAACGATAAGTGGAATCATGAAGCCAGTCATGAAAAGCAAAACAAGAACCTTGAAGACTAATAACTGATTTATTTGAAAGGATTCGGACAGAAAATACAGGAAGAAGAGGGAGACAGGAAGGAGAACGGGAGAGAAGAAATGAAGAATCAGAAAAGGAGAACTAGTTATTATTAGTTGATCATTTTACGGTAGGTTTGATTTGAAAGGAGAAAGTAAAGCCCCTAATGTTGAATATCCAAAAATAAAGATTATGCAGAATAAGGCGGAAACTGCACAGAAGTAGAGAATATTGAAGAAACAGAGAAAGATCTAAAATTCTTCAATCTGAAATATTTTTTTTCTCTCTAAACAAGGAAGGACTTCTAAGGAGAGGCACTCCAATTGGACGTCTTCCTTTTGGAAATCCCTAACAGACTCCAAATCCGAAATAGTTTTCAAAATTCTCCCAACTCGTTGTTCGACTTCAATTTGTCTTCCGTCATCAATAGGAAAGTTGAATACTTTCCTGTCAGAGTTCCAAAAGATTCTTAGTCTCTCTATTAGGAGGAATATGGAATACCGGTGCATTCTAAAATCGGCTTCAAATTGTCATTCGTCTTGATCAGGAATGTTTGCAAGATTTTATCACCAACTTGCCTCTGAGGCCATTAAAAAGGAAAAAAGATTTGGGTGATGCAGAAAATGCTTTGGTGAAAGTTAAGAGAATTGTTGAGTCTGCGACTTTGGAAGAGAACCAAAATACAAAATGGAATCAACGACAAGTGGAATCAGGAAGACAGTTATTAAAAGCTAAACAAGAATCTTCAAGACCAATAATGGGTTTATTTGAAAGGATTCGGACAGAAAATACAGGAAGAAGACGGAGACAGGAAGGAGAACGGGAGAGAAGAAATAGAATCCGAAAAGGAGAACTAGTCATTATTTGTTGATCACTTTACGATTGTGTGGATTTGAAATGAGAAAGTAAAGCCTATAATGCTGAAGATCCAAAAATAAAGATTGTGCAGAATAAGGCGGAAACTGCACAGAAGTAGAGAATACTGAAGGATCAGAGAAAGCAAACATTCTTCAATCTGAAGTAAATTTTTTTCCCCTCTAAAAGGAAGAACTTCTAAGGAGAGACACTCCAATTGGACGTCGTCCTGTTAGCACGCTTTTATAAGAAAAATAATCATCTAGGACCGACGAAAGAACGGGTTTGGGATCGGCGATTTTTTTTTTTTTTTGGGGGGGGGGGGTTTACGGCGCCCCCATTTGAACTTCGGGCTCCAGTTTCGGTCGTCCTTTTGTGTCAGCCTTATCATCATCTGTCTGTCGTCAGTGTCCGTGTTATCCAATACCAATACTAGTAACAGCTTTTAAAAGATACAAAAAGGATATTTTAATTGCAAAGGGATCAATGGTTCAATTGTTTTCCGTCGTCATGAAAAGCCTTCAAGATGTTCGTCAAAAGAAATTCGATCAAGAAGCGCAACGGCAGGAGGAGAGGAACGGGTCAAACGAATACTCTGAGGAAAGAGTTCGTTGTCCTTCATCAGGACCCCTAAAAGATTAATACACAATCAAGACGTCAAAACGAAAGTTAGCTTACGGGAAAGAGTAGGAACGGGGTACCTTCACACACGCGCACACGATATATATATATATATATATATATATATATATATATATATATATATATATATATATATATATATATATATATATATATATATATATATATATATATATATATATGGATGTATGTATGTAATGTATGTATGTATACATGTATATATATATATATATATATATATATATATATATATATATATATATATATATATATATATATATGTATGTATGTAATGTATGTATGTAATGTATGTATGTATACATGTATATATATACATATATATGTGTATATCTATACATACATATATATATATATATATATATATATATATATATGTATATATATAGATATCTATATATATATATATATATATATATATATATATATATATACATATATATATATATATATATATATATATATATATACAGTATATATATATATATATATATATATATATATATATATATATATATATATATATATATATATATGTATAGATATATATATATATATAGTATATATACATATATATATATATGTGCATATATATATATATATATATATATATATATATATATATATATGCGTATATATACGTATATGAATATATATATATATATATATATATATATATATATATATATATACTATATTTATATATATATATATATGTGTGTGTGTGTGTATGTATGTTTATATATGTATGTATATGTATATATATACATATATCTATGCATATATATATATATATAAATATATATATATATATATATATATATATATATATATATATATATATATATATATATAAATATATATATATATATATATATGCATATACATACATGTATAAATATATATATATATATATATATATATATATATATATATATATATATATATATATATATATACTTGTATATATATGTATATATATAAGGATGAAGAGGACAGCAAGAAGACTTCGGATCATCTTACATATTTATTCAACACCAA
>NC_090728.1:175857330-175919830 GCF_036898095.1 Palaemon carinicauda
TAGAATAGACTCTTTAGCTATGGTAAGCAGCTCTTCTAGGAGCAGGACACTCCAAAATCAACCCATTGTTCTCTAGTCTTGGGTAGTGCCATAGCCTCTGTACCATGGTCTTCCACTGTCTTGAGTTACAGTTCTCTTACTCGAGGGTACAATCGGGCAAGCTGTTCTGTCTTATTTCTCTTCCACTTGTTTATTTCTTCAAGTTTTCATAGTTCATATATAATTTTTTATGGTATATTTATTTTAAATGTTGTTACTGTTCTTAAAATATTTGATTGTAATTATTAATTACTTCTCTTGTAGTTTGTTTATTTCCTCGTTTCCTTTCCTCACTGAGCTATTTTTCCTGTTGGAGCCCTTGGGCTTATAGCATCCTGCTTTTCCAACTAGGGTTGTAGCTTAGCGAGTAATAATAATAGTGATGTTGAGGTATCCTTGAAAATGATGAACAAAAGACTTTTAACTTTACACTAAAAAGCTATACATTTTAATGCGTGCGTATTATGAAAATTATGGTAGGCTATATATCGCATGTGAATCCAGTTCCCATGCAAGCATGTAAAAGAATAAACCAGGTGGTATGGACGTTATCAGCCAATTCAGCAATCTATGCTGAAGCTTCACTAAAGCGAAGGAAGTCTGGGTAACCAAGACATATATACATGACAAAGCTACGAGTATCTCTATAAGTAGTTTCTTAGACTGTATTTGTCGGGATCAGAATTCAATGTTTTGATGTATTACTGTTGTGAAAATAGATCACATTGAATTATGAACTGTGACTTTGAATGTAATGATTATGGATTTATTAGTAATGTATATTATAATGTGTGTATAAGTAATGTAAGGAACATTATTCGATGCAATTATTTTCCAACATTGAATAGTAAAACAATTTATAAAGTTATTAGAAAAGGTGAAATTCCAAAAGTTGTGGAGTTTCCCTCTAACTGGGAAAGCATTTGGAAAAATATTAACTGTAAATTTATCTATGTTCAAGATAGGACTGTTATTTACAAATATATTCACAAGGCATTGCCAACAAGTAAAGAATTACACGTTATGAACTTGACAGATTCTTCATATTGTCTAATTTGTGGGAAAAGGAATGTCCCTATTCACATGCTTATGATTGTGGTAAAACGAAGAAAGTGTTAATCTGGGTAAGGAAATTAATGAGTTATCTGTGTGATACAAGATGTACTAAAATTATTTATCTATTTTCTATGTATTTCTTAAGTTAAATAAAATAAAAATAAAAGATTTATAACATTATATGCAGTACTTTCATAGTAACACTGTGGATGATCCGAGACCATATTTGTGATATAGATGATGTGAATATCAAAAACAAAAATATATGAAAAATCTTTATACGAAGATATATTTTGGAGTATCGAAGGTTGATTAATGGAAAACGATACAATAAACTTTTGGAATTGAACCGATGGAAAATGTATCAAATATGGAAATCACCGTAAGTTAACAAGATGTTTGCAACCTAAAAAATCATTTATGTCGAATAAAATACATTGTAACTGAATCTAGAAAATTCGTCTTGAAGTAATAAATTTATAAAGAAAATTTCCGGGGTAAATGTGGTTTACCTTTAGCTGAAGATTCGATTGACTCCGAGCACTTCTTTGATATCAAATCTAATTGAATCGATTGGGCTTATGAAAATATCTTATGTAGCAATCAATGTAAATATAGATCAATTGACCCTCGGAACATTCACATTATGCATTCATTCATCTATAAATTGCATACTTACACATGCATATTGCTTTATGAAAAAGGTCTCTGTAGTTTTTGTGCCTGCTGGTACTTACCGCTTGCGTACATATTTATGAATGTTTCAAAGCCTTATTTCTAAAAATATTGTAGTACTGTATTAACAATTTACTAGTCCATTACGAAATGTATTTCGCACCCCCCAAGAAAGATTAGTTTACCAAACGTTTACCAGGGCTCCACAAGGCACTAGAAGAGTTGGAAAACCCCAGGTCCACATAGCTGAGGACTATGAAGCGTGAAGTAGATGATGATGGATGGAGAAATGTTGAATTAAAAGCTCAAGATAGAGACGACTGGCAAAATATAATTAAGGCCATTTGCGCCAATTGGCGCAGGAGAAGATGATGATGATTATCCACATACAATCACGTTCATAAGTGACGGTACTGTGTGCTTTTATTTTTGGACAAAATGTAGGTAGTAGGTTGGCCAGGGCACCAGCCGCCCGTTGAGGTACTACCGCTAGAGAGTTATGGGGTCCTTTGACTGGCCAGACTGTACTATATTGGATCTGGCCTATTCTTTACAGATTCACCCCTGTCCTCATACACCTGACAACACTGAGATTTTCAAACAATTCTTCTTCTCCCAATGGGTTAACTACTGCACTGTAATTGTTTGGTGGTTACTTTCCTCTTGGTAAGGGTAGAAGAGACTCTTTAGCTATGGTAAGCAGCTTTTCTAGTAGAAGGACACTCAAAAATCAAACCATTGTTCTCTATTCTTGGGTAATGCCATACCCTCTGTACCATGGTCTTCCACTCTCTCTGGTTAAAGTTCTCTTGCTTGAAAGTACACTCAGGCACAGCATTCTGTCTTATTTATCTTCCTCTTGTTTTGTTAACTTTTTTATAGTTTATATAGGAAATATTTATCTTAATTTTGTTACTTGTTTCCTTTTCTCACTGGGCTATTTTCCCTGCTGGGGCCCCTGGGCTCATAGCACTATGCTTTTTCACCTAGGGTTGTAGCTTAGCAAATAATAATAATAATAATAATAATAATAATAATAATAATAATAATAAATTGTCACCGTAGAAAGCAATGCGGCACCACAGGTAGTAAAGATCCCGTAAAGTAGCTGATAGGGACCAAGGCTCTATATTGGCCTTGATAGGGACATGCACGGTCTATGTATCTTCCGAATTATCGTAGTGACTTGCATGTAATCTCAGGCTCTTGTGTGCTTTTCTCTGAAAAAAAAAAAGGAATGGAAAATCTAAAACAATAAAAATGATTTGTGTATGTTATTAATTTTCAAATACTCGTTAAGAATTAAATCCCAATACTAGGTCTATTGGTCTGAATATATATATATATATATATATATATATATATATATATATATATATATATATATATATATATATATATATATATATATATATACAAGTATATATATATATATATATATATATATATATATATATATATGTATGTATATATATATTTATATATCAGACATAAGCCTACTTGACTTGCATATGATTAGTGCAAATATATTGTTATTAAACTGGATCGTAAAGGATAAAAGGAATAAAAACACAATAATTCACCTAATTGTTTTCATTGAAACGTGAAGTGTCCTAAGATACTGAATATAAATCATAATAATTAATTTAATTATATAAGAACAAAACGGAAATATAAATCATATAGAATTCTCTCTCTCTCTCTCTCTCTCTCTCTCTCTCTCTCTCTCTCTCTCTCTCTCTCTCTCTCTCTCTCTCTCTCTGTTACCCTGCATTCGTAAAATAATTTTATTTTCCTTTACATCTCTGAGTGACCTCAGACTCCAACGCTAAGCTATATATCTCAATTTCATCAATTTGATTTTACTCCAACAAAGAAAGTTCCATACAGTGCACGTTCATTTATAAGTTAGACAAGGGTTAGAACTTGAAAAAATTGACCAAAGGAGTTTAAAGTACGGTTGGAAAGATTAAGTGAAACTATTTGATAAATAATGCTGCCACATGAAAGGATCCTGGAGCAAAACCCCGTGCCATAGCTAAATGTAAATATTACAGTACATTACAGTATTCTAACAAGGTTAGGTTAGGTTAGAAATTTACTGGAGGGATGTTTACTAACAAATGGAAAAGGGAAGACAAGGACATGTCTCGTTTGAAAGGAAGCCCACACCAGCCATTATACATATATATATATATGAAAGTTATGTTTGTAGAACGTGATCACGCTCGACTTAATTTTAGCTTACTTATAAAATCTGTATTATAGTGAGCGTAATTCCTGGAGTTCTTGTTAACATTTTTCATGCAAATGAAGCAACATTGCACACAATTGACCATTAGAAAACTGTGCATGTGATAGGGATCAACCAATTCTTTGAACATGTAAGATGGGCGTGGTTTTATTAACCTAAATATAAAAACGATTTGTTCCCTACCCAACCTTTGCTTATAAATATACAATGACCAAAGGGTAAGAAGGCATGTAGAGGGGGTTTCAATCTAAATTGGTCAAATATGTCATAATTTCAATCAAAGCTTCATTGTGCAGAATCACTTTAAAGCATGTAGGAGCTTCCCATGACATGGGTGTGAATCAAGATAGAAATTATATATATATTGGAAATGTATCAACGATTCATAACTTGGCCTATTTTGAAAAATTAACATATGATATTTTATGTCACAATAAACAACTTTGTCTCTATAGATAAAAATTAGATAGGCATCAAGAAAGACATATGAATGACCTAACAAGATTAAATACCTATGAACAGTAATTACACACAAGATAAAACTAACATTATACAGTACAGTACTAACTACCAAATCTGTGACTGGACCTTAATAAAATATACAAATCATTTCTCTTTAGATGTTTGGAGAGTTCTTTTACCACTCTCTTAATTCAGTCTTGAGGTTCTACACTCATATCAGAGCTTCAGTCCTAAATTTCAGTTAAAGGTTATGGATGGATCAGTAACCTTACACTTAGTTTGATTTGGTATTGTTAGTTTAGAAAGGATCCTTATAAACTAATTGGTATAGGTTCATTTTCATCATATTTTTTTAGCAATTACACACGACATACGAATACAGTAACGTGTCTCTGTGTTTTTAATATATTCTGTTATTTTTATTAAAACTATGCAATAAAAGATAAAATAGTGCAATAGTTCAATTATTCCAGTTTATAAAGAAAACAGAAGAAAACAAGAGGCCTATTCTCAATTGCTTTTAGACGTGGAAAAATGAAATTCTGAATATGATTTTTTTTTTTTTTTTTTTTGTTGATAAGACCACTTCTGTATTCAAGCCATTGGTTTGATAATATTCATAAGAAAACAAGCACCTACAAAAGAAATTCCGCTATACATTACTATTTACTATGTATTACCTTTGAACTTCTGACTTAAGATAGTTTCTTCTTATAAAATCAATTAACATGAACTCAAAATTCTCAACCTTATCTCAGAAAATATTAAAAATGATAATGCCTATGATAGAAATAATGATAATAAAAGTTACGTAAAATCATATTATATGCGTTGCTCATTCCTAAAAGAAAAGAAAGAGTGATTACTGAAGGGAAACTCCGTCATTGATAAACATTTGAATGATATATAATAATCATAAGAAATAACAAAATATAAAATAAATTAGGATTTAAATAAAAAAAACTTAGCTAGAGCGTTTGACCAAAATACCCGCGTGAATTTAACTCGTTTGCCAACAGCAGTCCATAACTCACGAAAGCCCTCTCGCCGTATACATTTTAGCGGGAGATATCTAATATCTCATTGGCTGATTCGTTATCTACTGTGATTGGTGGCTGTACGTGACGTCAGGCAGTTGTATTTTATGAATGACTTCAACTCGGTTTGGGTGAAATACCTATACACATTTTAATTGAATTCTTGGCTTAAAATTTTATATTTTATGGATATAAACTTAAAAGGTTTATTATTAATTACTAAAATAAGTAATGAATGTTGTTGAAGGGCATAAGTAAAATAAATACGTCATATTTGAAGGAATACTTACCTGTGCTTTTGGCTACGCTGTAAGATGTGTGTGTGTGTGTGTGTGTGTGTGTGTGTGTGTGTGCGCGTTTGTTTGTAAAGCTGTAGAACCTGAAGGGAGCCGTCAATCACAGCTGAGGAAGACTTGGCCAATCAGAGGACATGAATTTTTTTATTCGTTTTGTTTTAATGGATTTAAAGATACGTTTACTTCAAAATACATAGAGTCAGAAACTTATAAGATGCTATAATAACATTATTTATTAGAGGGATAGATCCGGATTACTAATTCATTATTTTTATGAAGAAAATGCGTCTGGGGGACGTCATCGGTAGTAGGGTGAGTTTTACAGCTTGTCTTTGCTTCTGTTTGCGATTTTGAGAGAGCTGTTATTATTTTGAGCTTGATTGAATAGTGAATTAATTACGTAACTTTAATTTGTATTTTGCTATAGTTCAAGTATAATTGCAATTGAACAAATGTCGTCATAAAGGGTAGGGGTATATACCAGCAGTATACATATTTAAGATAATTAATTGATAATACAAAACTGTATTATTTTCAAACAAACTTATTTAGTAATAATAAATTTATCTAAAATATCATTGTTGTTTGTGTGTATTATAAATAAATGTGATAAGACGAAATAAATGTCTTTAACTAGAGCGTTTGATAGAAATATCTCCAGTAAACTTGACTCGTTTGCCAACAGCAACTCATAAGCCAGAGGCAGTTTTCTTAGCGGGAAAAATATAGCGTCTCATTGGCTGATTCGTCCTCTCCTTTGATTGGTGGTTATATGTGACGTCATGTAATCTCTTATTTTATGAACGAATTTAATAGGTTAGAGGTAAAATACCTATAATTATTGTAGATGAAATAAGACTTAGAAATTACATTTTATATGAAAACAAACTAGAAATATTATAAATTTTATATAATAATAGATAATGGACCTTGTTCAAATTCGTAAGCTAAATAAATACGCATTTTTTAAAAGAATAAATAATTGGGTTATGGCTACAATGTTAGCTGTGTACGCGTTAATTTGTAAACAAAGGCAACAACCAATCACAGCTGAGAAGATACAGCCAATCAGAGGACTGGGAGATCGCGCTTAGCGAGAGATCCGGGAAATTATGCGTTGGTGTTTGCAAAACCTACCCAATTTTCCATAATACAGTTTTCAAATGCTCTAGCTGTTGGGGACGGACCAGAAAGATGTTTTTCTCTTAGATGGAATTTGATATATTTTCGTTAAAATATAAAGAGAAAGTCCTTTAAAGGATTTTTTTATATATAAATATCTTATCAGATGGATACATTCTAATTACCAATTAGTTATTTGTATTAAAAAATAGTCTTTGTGGCGTCACGAAGAGTAGGACGAACTTTAAAAGCTTGTCTAAATGTTTGATTGATTCTGTTTGCTGGTTTAAAGGAGGTATGGAGTAACACGTGGCTAATATTCAAATAAATACTTTTATTTTATCAAACTTACATGGTGAAGGAACTACATTATATGACGGTAATTCGTATTTTGTTACACTGTAAAATATCCGAGGGAATAATTGACCATTTTGGTTACGAAATTACATGTAAATGTGAGGCTATAGTAAACAAAGGCAACAACCAATCATAGGCGAGGAAGTTATGGCCAATTAAAGAACTGGAATTTGTCGTCACGAGGGTATTTCAAGCTTTTAAGTGTTGCTTTTCGAAAACCTATCCAGAATTTCAATGAATTATATTCTATAGTTTCTGCTACTGGGAAAGGAGCTGAAGCTTTTTTGTTTTCAAGGGAATTAGAGTAATATTTTTCAAAACATATACAGTCCCATATAAAATGTTTTTATAACATATTCAAGCAGTTGAATAAATTTTGGCAACCAAATCATTATTTTATTAACCCTCTAAGGCCTGAATTATCTTTTACATCCGAAAAAAATAAATATACATTTTCGTGGTCCATTGACCACAGTAACCTAAGATGCTTTTCTAGCTTCTAAACTTATAATTTTTAAAAATATATATACCTGACCAATTCGTCATAATAGGCATGGTGTGACCGATGTTGAAGGAAATTAAAAAAAATATTCCTTTACATAATTGTGTTTATTCGTGGGAATTACACCTCCTTTATTCACATAGAGTTTCCATACAAAATAAACATTCTTTTTTTATTGCAAAAAAAAAAAAATTATAAGTTTGCCTTTATTAAATTCTTTCATTGTGTGCCCATTGCAAACCTTTTCTCAGCACATTCACATTGCATTTTATTTCTTATGAAAAGGTAGAAAGCAGTTATTACTGTTATTCAAGCACAAATTTACATTACATTTCAAGCAAGCAACATTCGTCCTGTCTGTGCAGCCCATGTTTTTGCAGAGGTTTCTAGAATTTCTCATTTCTGGCCAGTGACCAACTTCATCAAACCGTATATCATGTCCTGGTCGTGCTTGATTTGATGCTCTCTTTTTGGGTGGCTCCTCATGTCGTTCAGTTAGAGATGGCCTTCCCCTTTTTACCCGACTAATGATATCCTTCCCCTCTTTAGTAAGAGACTCGGATACAACAGAAGATTCTGCTTCAACAGAGCCAGCATGATGGAAAAGGCTGACAAGGTCTTCCTCTCCTAAAAGAAAAAGAAGAAAATAAGAGAGATGGAGAGATATATAGACAGAAATACATTTTTTTATCCCCATAACTAGTAAGCTTAAGTATTTCCAGCACATCTATAGGTAGTTACTTAGAAAAAAATAATAAACGTCCATACTCAGGTTAGGAGATTCATCTTCATCAGAACCTGATGACCCATCACTCTCAACTGCTTCAATGGGCATAATTTTGGACAGGTCCCTACAAGCATTGCGGGTGATCGCTCGTGCATAAAACTGTCCTGGGTTGATATCTGGAAAACAACAACAAAAAATAATAATAATAATGTTAATAATAATAATAATACGATCACGATTTATAAGCGTCTATCTCTTTCTATCCATATAAACTTAGGCTAGGCAACATTTTACTGTACATTATTATTATTACTATTATTATTATTATTATTAGTAGTAGTAGTAGTAGTAGTATCAATAATAATAATAATAATAATAATAATAATAATAATTAATATAATTTAGAAGTTTTTATATAAATGTATCCTAGGCGGTATTCTACTGTACATGAATTGCCTAATGCACTATTTAGATTATTTTATCATGTAATATTGCATATTTTAAAATCATTATATACTGTCCTTACTTCATGAAAATGAAGAAAAAATAAAGAAAAGAATAGAAACTATTCAGATAATGATACGAATGTGGTAGAATCATGATCGGCTGTGCCGTGCCGAATATGACGAATCTGTATCAGACATTCAATGGCCTGTTTTACCTATATATTACAACCAATATAGCATGCCATATCTATCAGCATTATCTATAATGACTTAACTATAACATATAATTTAATCAGTGAGCTATCTCACCCGATACTTCATCCATAGCTGGAAGAAAGAGGTCACTTCTGCCTAATTGGGATGTTTACACTCGACTGAGCTAGACACAGGCACAGCTGTCAAGCACCCAATCAGCGAGCGCGGTCTCCGTAGAGTGGCGGGAAGCGTACCAAATTCGTCAGACTCGGCACACGGCGGTGAAAAAAACTTGGAGTGGCCTTATATAACACAGGAAGTTGCTTGACGAATTCGTCAGTTTGGGCACTTTAGGGTAGAATAATACGTCTTTGTGACGGCATGAGGAGTAGGATGAACTTTACAGTTCCTCTGTTTGACTATTTAATTCTGTTTGCTGGTTTGAGTGAGGCTTTAAGCAACACGTGAATCGTGATATTATATCGATCTTAGATAGTGAAGGAACTGCATAACTGTAATTCGTATTTGCTTTATTTTGATTATTAGAAGGAATAATAGCAGACAAAGTAAAAGTAAATTTATATTCTTTTGGTATGGTGAAGCATAACAAGGTAGAGGCTGCTGGCATGTGATCTGGTAGATGTAGAAGCTTCCTCGCCGATGAGATCCAGACTTGAGAATTTTTACATATTGCTTCCCGGGTAATCACTCGTCGATGGAAATCAGTTCTCCTGGTCGGTATGTAGTCATCTATCCCCATAACCGTGATGAAATTCTTCCACTTCCCCAGAATGGTTGAATATTTTCTTTCTTGAACTTGGAAATTGAGATAGAGAATACGTTATCTCAAATAAACGAAAACACCAACGCTGAATATCATAAATATCATAACATTTACCAATAATTAGGAATTTAAATCAATATGAAGAGTTTTTTTCACTCCAGTTAGTTAAATCATTAAATTGTTATCCTTGAAAGCAAAAAAAAAAAAAAAGAAAAAACATTCCAGTAAGCTTGTAGTTATTTAATCAGTGTAGGCTTGCAGCAGGAATAGTAAAGAAAGTTTGTTACCCATAGGCCTAAGTCTAGGTAATTTAGCGGTATTAACTACTTACCTTGTGCTATTAGGTCGCCAGCAGTGGAAAATGCCATTATTGCTGCCAGGAAAAGTTTTCTCATCACACCATAAAACGTCGCTATCCCAGAATCCTGATTCAAAGGGTAAATTCTGAATAGCGAAAGCTATTCGTTGCTCTTAGTGATTTTGAAGTACAAGGTTTAATATCCTGTCTTCTGTGATTATTTCTTTGGTTGTGCAATCTCCTTCTCATTGTAAGATAAAATTTCTTTTTTTTCACTTTCAAAACATTTATTATAGGCTCTGATGTAACTTTTGATCATACTATTGTCCGACTTATATTTAATCCACGGCTAATTTCGATGGGGAGTATAGAATTTCTTTGCATTTTTTATGACTTTCCATATAGCTACTGAAATGTCCTGTCTTTAAGCTTTAGAATTTATTTGATGTTGCACATGATGCCCCATCGTCTCATTATTAGATCAGCGAGAATTAAGCTAAATACTGAATACATTCAATATCACTGTATGTCAATCTGACAATTGCAGCATTGTTTTCGTCTCTTTTGAAGCATGCCAACCTTTCGAAGTCAGGGAGGCGAATTTTCTCGCGTTGTTGTTATTTAGGAAGATCGCGTGAGGTGAGCAGAAGAGGGAGAGGAAAATCAATGTAAAGTTACTAAACAAATAGATACTGATGCAAAATCAAGCAATACACGTTAGAAATCGTTAGTGGTATACCTAAGTCAGTGTGTCACGGCGTGTCTTCTGACCATGAACGCCAACGTCATGAAATGCCGTCAGTCAAAAATCTATCCTCTTAAAAACATATGTTCGTCAATATATGACTGCCACTTGTTAAGTAAGTTTTCTCCGGACAATAGAGAGAGGGAGAGAGATTCACAACATCTCGAAAAGGTGCGGAACGTAGCCATTTCCTTGCATGACCGACCGGTTATGGCTATCTTCTGACGTGACGTGGTCACCGAAGCCTAAAGGGAAATTGTTGGCGATGTTTCAGGCATAGTTGTTGTGTCTATACCCACAAGGCCTTTCTAGTCCCACCGAATTCTGACTTAGTTATGGCACACTTCTTGGTTTAAAAGAAGAAACGAAATAGAAAAATCATATCCAAGTATTTTGTTGATGTTTGGTAGGTGCTACAGGAACTCAACGTTGCGTTATTTATTTATGATTTTAACGACAGCTTCATTTCTACCAAATAATCCTTGGTGAAGCATATTATTATTATTATTATTATTATTATTATTATTATTATTATTATTATTATTATTATTATTATTATTATTACTTGCTAAAGTACAACCCTAGTTGGAAAAGCAGGGGCCCCAACAGGGAAAATAGCCCAGTGAGGAAAAAAAGGAAAAATGAAATATTTTAAGAACAGTAACACCACCAAAATAAATATTTCCTTTATAAACTATAAAAACTCTAACAAAACAAGAGGAAAAGAAACTTGATAAAACAGTGTGCCCAAGTGTACCATCAAGCAAGAGAACTCCAACCCAAGACAGTGAAAGACCATGGTACAGAGGTTATGGCACTACCCAAGACTAGGGAACAATGGTTTGATTTTGGAGTGTCCTTCTAGAAGAGCTGCTTACCATAGCTAAAGAGTCTCTTCTACCCTGACAAAGAGGAAGGTAGCCACTGCTGAACAATTACAGTGCAGTAGTTAACCCCTTGGGTGAAAGAAGAATTGTCTGGTAATCTAAGTATTGTGAGGTGTATGAGGACAGAGGAGAATCTGTAAATAATAGGCCAGACTATTCGGTATATGTGTAGGCAAAGAGAAAATGAACCGTAACCAGAGAGAAGGATCCGATGTAGTACTGTCTGGCCAGTCAAAGGACCCAATAGCGGGTAAATGTAACGGAAGGAAAATATTATTCTATCTTTTATTATTATTATTATTATTATTATTATTATTATTATTATTATTATTATTATTATTATTATTACTAGATAAGCTACAACCCTAGTTGGAAAAGGAAGATGCTATAAGCCCAAGGGCTCCAACAAGGAAAAATATCCCAGTGAGGAAAAGGAATAAAGAAATAAATAAACGATATAAGAAGTAATGAAAATTAAGATACAATATTTTAAAAACATTAAAAGCATTAGTAAAGTTATGCTCCGATTATTTCGTTGTAAACAGCAACGAACCGCGTCAATTCAGAAGTGACTTTCATTATTCAGAATTGGAGATAGTTCCAAAAATGTTTAGAAACTTAGATACTCGATTATACACACACAGATATATATACTTTATATATATATATATATATATATATATATATATATATATATATATATATATATATATATATATATATATATATATATATATATATAATGTCTATAAACAAAAGGAGAAAGGCTGGGACAGGACTTTAATTAACAAAGACACTTATATCTAGTGTCGATTCACGTTGTTATCTACGGTGAGACCATAAATATCTAATATTTTAACGAAGGTTCTTAGTTTTAGCCTGGAAGATTAATCAATTATTTTAAAGATAAATCATTAGCGAATAGAATTTTTTTTATGATTTTGGAACACTGTGCTCACACATCACTGAAAACGGAAAAGTGAGTAAACAAGTAAATCGTAGATAATGAATTTATCCAATTGACCTCAAATAACTAGTAAACAAAAATACCAAATTATTAGAATTAGGCATAAGGTTACCCTTAAAAGAAAGAGGCTGCTTTATAAAAAAAAAAAGGCATCTTGTTTAATAAAAATAAAAAGAAAAAACTATCCCCTGTTTAACTCTTCTTACTTACATTAACAGGCACTTGCAATATTTTGCTATGGTTTTCTCTTATCCAAACGATGCTGTCATAGAGAGGATAACAATGATAAGGAATAAAAATGTTTGCATCAGGTACATTAAATTACCTTTTTTTTTTTTTTTTTCAAATATCCCCCATCACTATTATATTATGATGTGTAATGTACCATTCACATTTGCCTCATGCTGCCTGGAGGATTCATGACCCTCTGTTACTCAATCTCACTTCTAATATCAGTTTCCTGACTCAGACAATTCGGTGGAATCGTTGGGAAATTGGAATCCGTTAGCTGAGTCGTGAGTTCAAGCTCCGATCAAGGCTCTATAGATATTTCACTGGCAAACACGACTTTACTGTCTAGGTGAGCTAGCTACGGGTGAGTTTTTTTTTTTTTTTCTTTCTACCCGCTGAGTCATCAATACCCAGTGTCTGGTATCCATTGGTCATAGGTAGGATGGATGGTAGTTTAAGTACTGGCTATGCTTATATTTGGTCTTAGGGATATTGTAGGAAAGCTCAATAAGCTACCCAAGCTATAAACCCTGTAAGCAAAGCCTTACTTTACGTAATCCTCGCAGAATATTCACTGATCTGTTACATTTAACCCTGAATACATATTAAATCAACTGCATTCATTGTTCACCTATCTATTCTAACAGAACGATAACCCTTATAACATTACTCTTAATCATTTTCATGATCAATTGCCTCTGCTACTTAGCCTAGCTAACACTTTTACATTATTTCACCATCCACTGCCATTTCTATCATTGTCACAGCTGACGATTTATCTCCCAACATAAATCACTCCATAATCAAATCATGGCCCATTTTTTTCATCCCTAATGCCCTGTCATTTCCTTTACTTATACGTCCATGTTCCATCTATCTATGGGATCATGACTAACACGTCTTACATCAGCTTTTATACTACATTGGATAACACAAACTTCAACTCATATATAGAATAATTTTCTAGTCCCTCAGAAAATTACATAATACACCTTCTACATCTCCATCAATTTCAACATAAGCTCATCCTCTTGACTACCGCTAGAGAGTTTGGGGCCCTTTGACTGTCCAGACAGTACTACATTGGATCCTTCTCTCTGATTACGGTTCATTTCCCCTTTGCCTACACATACACCGAATAGTCTGGCCTATTCTTTACATATTCTCCTCTGTCCTAATACACCTGACAACACTGAGATTACCAAACAATTCTTCACCTAAGGGGTAACTACTGCATTGTAGTTGTTCATTGGCCACTTTCCTCTAGCTATGGTAAGCAGCTCTTCCAGGAGAAAGACACTCCAAAATCAAATAATTGTTCTCTAGTCTTGGGTAGTGCCATAGCCTGTGTATCATGGTCTTCCACTATCCTGGGTTAGAGTTCTCTTACTTGAGGGTACACTCAGGCACGCTATTCTATCCTATTCCTTTTCCTCTTGTTTGGTTAATTTTATTTTTTATAGTTTATATAGGTCATATTCATTTTAATGTTACTGTTCCTGAAATGTTTTATTTTTCCTTGTTTCCTTTTCAAACTGGGCTATTTTCCCTGTTGGAGCCCCTGGGCTTATAGCATCCTGCGTTTCCAACTAGGGTTGTAGCTTAGCAAATAATAATAATAATAATAATAATAATAATAATAATAATAATAATAATAATAATAATAATAATAATAATAATAATAATAATAATAATTCATGCATGCCACATCGAACTCCCTTTCTTAACTTAAAATTTCCAAACATGTCCATGAATAATCTAACGCACATTCTACCTTATCTTGAATCATTGCCCTAAACCCTCGTGTTTATATTACTTAATGTCTCCACGATTCTTAAAATCATATAACACTTCACTCTGTACAGAGGATCAATTATCCCAGCCGTTATTCACTCCTTTCGAACTTTTCCTTCTCCCAGCCACACCTTTTGCACTTGGATGACCCTCCAGAGCTATGCTACATCCATGGGAAGTCATCTCACATATAATTTCACCAACTTGCGACATCTTATCAGTTGCCAGCCCTGTGATTACTTTCATGAGATCCTCAAATGTCACTTTAAAAAATATCATCATGTGTTCATTATCTCTTCCTTTCCACACACATCATTCAACATTTGTCTCGTAACTATGCTCTTCGTACAACGAAGGAATCATACCTATGTTTCGAGTATTTTTTTTTTAATACTTTTTGTATTTTCCCCTTTCCTCTGATTGTTTTATCCATTCTCTTGAATATGTTTCTTACAACTCTACTAGTCCAGCAATCTCCATTTTTTACTTTCACCAAACCTCTCCTTTCATTATCTCACTGCTCACTTTTATTGCTCCTTTCTGCGGCTAATTCACCCTCCAATTACACCCATTAAATACATTATTTCTTCTGTTTTCATCAGCTTAAGGATAATATATGGGACTGCAATCCCTAAACACCTTGCAATAAGGTTTTTATGCTGCATGGATAGTGAAAATAACATTTCCGGCATATGACGGGTAAGGGGCGATTTCTGCTGACGTGTCATATGTTTTTTTTTTTTTATTTTATCATATGATGCCCTAAGGGAATTCAAATAACTCCTTTCATTCATTGCCAATTAATTCTACTGAAATTACAAGATACAGTCGCGTTGAATACTTGTTTTACGTGGTAATTTATTTAAACTTAGAAAATTAATTGTCTTTATATTTGGAAAATTGTATATATCAGGGTTTTTTAAACTTGCACAATTAATTGTCTTTATGTTTGGAAAACTATGACTATCAAGTTTGTTAACCACGACGTTTTAGTAATAAACTTCAAGAGGAAGATTACCACACGTTCTGTATGTTATTTATAAATCAGCGATGTACACGTCAAACAACCCATTGGATGTTGTGTATAGTACAACCCTTCGCAAACTTCAAAATAATTTGTTAAGTACATACTTTATTTTAAAGATTCATCTGTCTTTGAGGGGAAACTTAACATATTATCTTCTTGTGGTAAAATTTTAATGTTTCTTGGATTTATTTGTCATGTGACTAATGTTTTGGGTGATGTTAATGAACAGTATTGGGCAATTGCTTTGTTGATTTGCAACAATGTTGCCAACTTGTCAGAAAATAATTTTCAATATTATTATGTTTAGATATATATAAAAAGTAATCCATGAAATTGCGTTATACAAGTTAAAATTTTAATTCATTTTATGAGCGGCTTTTATTAATTATTAATGGTTAGTGAAAAACAAAACTCTTGGATTATAGTAAAAACAAAAATGATGACATGGTAAAACTTCGTGGCAGACGACGCGCGCCTCATACAGTGACATTCGTTTGTAAGTCTAATTATTTATATATGTAAGCATTTTAGTCTTAGATTTGATTAATAAGATATCTTTTAATTTCAGTGTGAGTTTTATGTTTTAATCCGAGGCTCTTGCTTTGGGTATTCAGACAGGCTTATGTATTGTCATGATACCCTAGACTAACTTAGTCGAAGCCGAGTGTATCGTCTGTAGAGTCAGTCGTGTCTAGTTTATGACATTGAAATAGGAAATGGCAATCATTGTTGTATTTAAAAATAACTGTGTAAGTTTCCTAAATCAAATCGTAGTGTATGTATGATAACGTCCATATCCAGTAACCCCCATTTTGAACCCTATTGCTAAGAATACGACATTCTAACGGTGTTCGTAGGTGGCTCGCCCCCCCCCCCCCATTCCTTTTTGGTATGTTGGTAAGGACACTGCTTGTAGGTTGGGTTAGGTTAGGTAGTGTTCTATGCACGTTGGAGGTCATGGCCATTGTTATACAAAGGCTCCCTTTATTTAGTTTTATTATAGAAAAGTGCTATTTTAGTTCGAAGAATGGAACTCTCATAATTAAATAGATTTTTGCATATACTAATAATTTGAATCCCATATGATACCGGCAGAGATCGATTAACAAGGTTATAGGTTCTAATAAAAGATTCCTGTTTTTCCTTTCGTCATCTTCAGCACCTTTCACAGGAGCCTCCTCCCACCTGGTAGCGCAGAATAAAAATGATAGGTGGTGCTTTTGACTTGTTCAAACAAAATAAGAGGCCAAACATTCTATATTCTAATCCTCTTGGTTATTTCTTTTTAATAATGGAATATACTGTGTAATTGAAGCTCTAATTTTATTCATGTTAATAACGAAAGGTTAGCATAGAAATGTGTGTTTGGTATATGTAGTCTGATAATGGGAAGTGAAAGTCAAGACAAGCATAAAGCTACAAATCACTCCTTTGTTGATCTGTTTTATCATCTTATGTTGAGCAAGATTGAATTTGGAACATATATCTGTTTGAACTGAATTAAAGTCAAAATGTTATAAACTAATATAAATACAAGCCCATGGGGTGTAGCCAAACATGTTCTGCATACTAGAATA
Organism: Palaemon carinicauda; assembly: GCF_036898095.1. Lineage (NCBI taxonomy): Eukaryota > Metazoa > Arthropoda > Malacostraca > Decapoda > Palaemonidae > Palaemon > Palaemon carinicauda. Next base: position 175,874,809 of record NC_090728.1, read on the forward strand.
TGGAATAAATTAGATGTTAAATTGCAAATTCAGCAAGCTATAGTGGAGCAAAATCCATTTTAACCAAGTGTAATTTAGATGATAAAAGTAACACCAAAATACTGACTCATGAGGCTGATGCGTCTTGTGAAATATGTTACCCTTGCCAGGACACTGGAACAATGAGCTAATGTTAAATCCTGAACGAAGCTAGATACGGCAGAACAAAGACAAATAGATAATTGGTGTTAATTTGTTGTACCAATATACAGGTAAATACACTATTAATAAGGAGGATTTTTTTTGTATGATGGATATGGCTATGAACAACTCCATAGAAAATGGGATTTTTAAATGGAATTGAAAAAATCATGTTTTCTATGCATCTGGAAGTTCTGTCATAGCAAAGCTCCATTTTTTTTTTTTATTGTGTTTCATTACTATTACTTACAATGTTTTGATTGCCATAACTGTTTTTATTACAATGACTGGTTTAGATGATGGTGAGTGGTGGAAACAACAAAGTTTAAAAAGAAATTAATTTAGATATAAAATTAAACTGGTACATGGTATATCTTAATGTGTTTTGAAGGTTATTGATGACGGTATCGAGTGCAAACCCGTAGCTTTTGAGGTGTGGTAGTCAACCCACTATAACTAAAAAAAATATTGATTTTCATCAGAAGTCAATCTCAAAACTGTTCAGAACATCAGAAAATACACTAAATAAGTCTTATTTTCTATAAACCATTTATTGCACTATTCTATAATTTTATTTTTAATTGCATAGTTTTAATAAGAATAACAGAATATATTAAAAACATAGAGAGAAGTAGTTGTATAAATACTCGTATGTCATGTGTAATTGCTAAAAAAATTATGAAAATGAACCTATACCAATTAGTCTGTAAGGATCCTTTCTAACCTAACAATACCAAATCAAACTGAGCGTAAGGTTACTGATCCATCCATAACTTTTAACTGAAACTTAGGATAGAAGCTCTGATATGAGTGTAGAACATCAAGACTGAATTAAGAGAGTGGCAAAAGAACTCTCCAAACATCTAAAGAGGAATGATTTGTATATTTTCAATATTAAACTTACCCGATAATCATGTAGCTGTCAACTCCGTTGCCCGACAGAATTCTACGGGATGGATACGCCAGCTATCACTATACTAGAAGGGGGTGTACTCACAAGCGCCACCTGTGGCCAGGTACTACAGTACTTGTTGTTGACGCCACCTCACTTTTTCCTCTGTCGTGCTTCCGGCAAGACGTTCTTGGATACGCTTATGATTTTGGAGTATTGTTCACGGTTTGGTGAAGTATTTCTCTAAAATTTGCAGCTATTCGCTATACTGGAAACTTCTATATTAGCTTAGTTAGCTTTTGGAATTAATTTGATTAATTATGGTGACGAAGAGAGTATGAACTCTCTTTCACCTTTAAATGGCCGACCCTTCCCTTAGACGGAAGTGTTGGTGTCTAAGAGAGTATAGACTCTCTTTCTTAATTTTGCTTAACAAAAGTTATAGATTTATTTTATATCTCTCCGCCTTTTATAGGCCTCTTCGATTAACTTCCTTTTATTATAAACTTATTAAAATTAATTTTTATATTTGTTTATATTCGACCTTTCCTAATAGTAGGCGGTCTTTTCTTGGTACCGAAGTTAATTAACATTGAGCCCGTCATTTCGGTTTTACCTGTTAACATATTTTGCTATTTTAATGTTTTTGAAAGAATTTCTTTGATAGTCTCGTACTGTTTTCAAAGTTGAACTATCGTTTTGTTTTGTCTCTGCAGTTGTTGACGTTCAGAACGTTCAACTTGCGCTCTATCGTCACGATAGAGAGAGAATTTTCACGGTGTCACGTTGCAGTAAGAGTAACCGTGTCTAGCGTTTTGTTCATTCTTTCTTAACTTAATGGTTTTAATTCTAATAAATTGGGAAATATTTCAGTTTTTTCCTTTAACAATAATATGTTTTAACGATATATATGATTGGGCTCTTCTCTCAGGTTCTAAGTCAAAAGAGAGAGAGAGAGAGAGAGAGATAGAGACGGAGGGAGAAAGAGGAGGATAAACGTTTCGTTCAAGCGAGTAACGTTGTTATCGTTTTTGCTCTTCTCCCTAGTCTCTTTAGGGGAAGAAGGTAAACGTTTCTAGAGTTTTTTCTTGTTCTCAAGCTTTATGCGGTGAGAGATTTTAAACGTAGTTTATTTGATCTAGTGTTTAGTCTCTTTCCAGCCACTGGATTATTTATCTTTCATTAGATTTTTCTGTTACATTGTAATTCTGTTTTCGCAATTACTAACTTTTGAGAAAGGATAGAATTGCGTGTTTCAGGTACAAACCACTTAAAGTTTCGAGTTCAGTGAAATAAGTGCAAACAGAAAATCAAAAGTGATAAGTGATTAGCGCAAAGTGTGTCAGTGTTGTGCGTGAGGGTACTTCTGTGCGTGCCAGTCGTCCTCCCAGTCCGGGACCTCTTGCAAGCTCCCAAGCCCAGGGGAGAAGCAATGTCGAAGGGCAAAAGGGTTCGGCAGGCCTTGATCGGCGCACAGAAGTATCCTTGGTGGTTGCGGGCGTGTCTTACGGAGACCGTCACTCCCACCCGCAGACGATTGAGCCCTTATTTTGCTCGTCTGCAGAAGAAATTTCGGGGAGAAAACGCTGGTCTCAGGTCTCAAGACCTCTTAAACGTAAAGTCCAGACCTATGCCAGACGTACGAAGTTAGAGTTCAACAACCCGGATGCAGTCATTGGGTTAGCTCTGACTCTCCTCAGTCATCAGGTGACTGCACACCTCCTAAGAGAGGTAAGGCGATGCCTCTACAGACCTCATCTTCTATTAAGGCTTTGCCTTAACAGACCTTATCGTCTGTTGATCCCAAGACGACTTTGCTGCAGTCCATGCAGTCGCAGCTTGCGGTCTTAATGCGTGAGTTTCAGGCTGAGGTTACCAGCGGTGTGCAGCAACCTCCGCCTCCTCCTGCGAGAGCTCCGCCTCCGCAGTCCAGTCTGCCAGGCGTACGAAGTTGAGGTTCCTCAGGCTACCTTACCGCGTTCTGAGTTGCCAGTTACCAGCGTTGTGCAGCAACCTTAATCTTCCTTAAGGCAACCTCAGCAATGGGAGCAGGAGTCTTATGCCTTACTTCCTCCGCTTCCGCTTGCGGTTCCACCAGCGAGGCAACAATCTCTTGAGGTACGACAACCTCTTCCATCAATGAGGCAGCCACCTCAGCACTCGCTGCAGCGACCACCTTAGGCTAGCACCTCAGGAACCTCAACTCGCGAGACAAGAACTGCGTTCTGCGCAGCCGCTACCTCAACTCTCGCAGCTCACACCTCAGGAACCTTAACTCGTTCCTCAGGAACCTGCTACTGCGCATCCGCAACCCTTACAGCAAGCGCAACTCTTAAGGCAGCAACCTCATGCTATGAGTCAGCCACCTCAACGCATGCATCTGCCATTTTTTCCTCAACTTGAGCTTCTTCCCATTCAACTTGGGAATAACAAATGACAATAATAACACCTCATTACTTTCATAACTTGCATTTGTAATCATATACATGTATGCCTACACAAACATTATGATAATGGAGGTTATTTGTATTACTTATATGAAAATATATATGTATTCCTTGCAATATATTTTTAACAAATCGCAAAATATGGCAAAAATATCTTCTAAACAAAAATGAATCATGAGTTATGAATGTAAGGTAATATTATGTTGATATTAAACCCCATGCAAGCATGCATGAAGTAATGCAGTGTTGCCAACAGGGCGAGTTTCCCTTTCCTGAGGTGAAGTAGATTATAGTACATTTAGTGTAGCTTAATTCTACGATTATCATGCCGGCTATCAAATTCATCAACAAAACAGTCTAAATCAATTCCCTCGGCACGTGCACTTTCAATGAACGGTAATGCGATATTACTCACTCTAGCACTGGTCATGGAATTTCTGAGAAATGTTACACGCCATGCAACACGCTCTGCTTACCTTACAGCATGCTCTACATACAGCATGCTCTGCATACAGCATGCTCTGCATACAGCATGCTCTGCATACAACATGCTCTGCATACCTTACCGCATGCTTCTCAGTCACACATCTTTGGTTGTTGCCAACTCACTAGACTGTCAAGCAGTTTCATAACGTTGCCTTCTAGTCTGCTGCTTTTGCACCAGTGAAACCCTCACTGAGAGAACTTAGCTTTTCTCGGATATGGTCCCTGTAGATGAGAAAGTGCTTTTCTCCCTCCTTCTGATATTCCCTTGAGGACTCTGTCATTTGGAGAGGAGCCTTTAGCTGCGTAGCCTCCTATGGACTTTTATTTAAGCATAACATGCTTCCAGGGAAGGTAATGGTTCCACTTCAGTCGCTAATCCCGTCTGTTACCACACCTGCTCCCATAGACCTTGAGCTGTGTTGCAAGACATGCAGTCCAAGCTTAGTCCTTGTTAGAGGATTTTTTGTTTACGGAGTCAATGTGTCACTGGGAAGACGTTCAACAACCAGCAGAAGTGACTTGTTGTGACGCAGTGCGGCAACCTCAGCAACCCGATAAGGAGTTGTCTGTACGACCCAGACAGTCTAGACAGCTTCGGGTTGTCACTGTACTTCCTCGCTTCCCCATGGTTGACAGTTCACAGACTGTGCAGCAGTACCATGATCTTGTGTCCGGCTCCGTCAGACGATTGGCTTTTAAGAGCTCCCACAAGTCGTCGCTGTCTGGAGATTCTCAAATGGACTATGGATCTGACCAAGGAACTGGGCCTCCTGGTCAATTTTGAGGAGTCTCAGCTCGTCCCATCCCAGACCATTGTCTCCTTGGGTATGGATCTTCAGAGTCGAGCTTTTCGGGCTTTTCCGTCGGCCCCAAGGATCTTCCAAGCCCTAGAATGCATCCAGAGCATGCTGAGAAGGAACCGATGCTCAGTCAGGTAGTGGATGAGTCTAACAGGGACACTTTCATCGCTGGCCCTGTTCATCGTGTTAGGGAGACTCCACCTCCCCCCCCTTCAGTATCATCTAGCTGCTCACTGGATAAAGGACATGACGCTAGAGACGGTCTCAGTTCCTGTTTCCGAAGAGAGGAGGTCTTCTCTCGCGTGGTGTAAGAACAGCTTTCTTCTCAAGGAAGTCTGCCTTTGGCTGTTCAGAAACACCACCGCCGTCTCCTCTCGGACGCATCAGACACGGGCTGGGGTGCGACTTTGGACGGACAAGAATGCTCGGGAACATGGAATCAGGAGCAAAGGACACTTCACATCAATTGCAAGGAGTTGTTGGCGGTTATTCTGGCCTTGATAAACTTCAAGTCCCTCCAGCTTAACAAAGTGGTGGAGGTGGACTCTGACAACACCACAGCCCTGGCTTACATCTTCAAGCAGGGAGGGACTCTTTCGTGGAAGTTGTTCTAGATCGCAAGGGACCTCCTCATCTGGTCTAAAGATCGAAAGCTCACGCTGGTAACGAGGTTCATTCAGGGCGGTATGAATGTCATGGCAGATCACCTCAGCCGGAAGGGTCAGGTCATCCCCACAGAGTGGACCCTTCTCAAGAAGGTTTGCAGCAGACTTTGGGCCCTGTGGGGTCAGCCAACCATAGATCTGTTCGCTACCTCGATAACCTAGAGACTCCTGTTGTATTGTTCTCCGATTCCAGACCCAGCAGCAGTTCACGTGGATGCTTTTCTGCTGGATTGGTTCCATCTCGACCTGTATGCATTCCCGCCGTTCAAGATTGTCAACAGGGTACTTCAGAAGTTCTCCTCTCGCAAAGGGACACGGCTGACGTTGGTTGGCTCCGCTCTGGCCCGCGAGAGAATGGTTCTTAGAGGTACTGCAATGGCTGGTCGACATTCCCAGGACTCTTCCTCTAGGAGTGAACCTTCTAAGTCTACCTCACGTAAAGAAGGTACACCCAATCCTCCACGCTCTTCGTCTGACTGCCTTCAGACTTTCGAAAGACTCTCAAGAGCTAGGGGCTTTTCGAAGGAGGCAGCCAGAGCGATTGCCAAAGCAAGGAGAACATCCACTCTCAGAATCTATCAGTCTCAAGGGGAAGTCTTCCGTAGCTGGTACAAGACCAATGCAGTTTCCTCAACCAGTACCACTGTAACCCAGATTGCTGACTTCCTGTTATATCTAAGGAAAGTAAGATCCCTTTCAGCTCCTACGATCAAGGGTTACAGAAGTATGTTGGCAGCGGTTTTCCGCCACAGAGGCTTGGATCTTTCCACCAACAAAGATCTACAGGACCTCCCTAGGTCTTTTGAGACCTCAAAGGAACGTCGGTTGTCCACTCCAGGCTGGAATCTAGACGTGGTCCTAAGGTTCCTTATGTCATCAAGATTTGAACCTCTCCAATCAGCCTCTTTTTAGGACCTCACATTAAAAACTCTTTTCCTCGTGTGCTTGACAACAGCTAAAAGAGTAAGTGAGATCCACGCCTTCAGCAGGATCATTGTTTTCACATCTGAAACGGCTACATGTTCCTTGCAGCTCGGTGTTTGCTAAACGAGCTTCCTTCACGTCCTTGGCCTAAGTCGTTCGAGATCCCAAGCCTGTCCAACTTGGTGGGGAATGAACTGGAGAGAGTACTTTGCCCAGTTAGAGCTCTTAGGTACTATCTAAAAAGGTCTTAACCTTTACAAGGACAATCAGAAGCCTTATAGTGTGCTATCAAGAAACCTTCTTTTCCAAGTTCTAAGAACTCAGTTTCTTACTATTCAGGCTTCTGATTAGAGAAACACATTCTCATCTGAAAGAAGAAGACCTTGCTTTGCTGAAGGTAAGGACACATGAAGTGGGAGCTGTGGCTACTTCAGTGGCCTTCAAACAGAGCCATTCTCTGCAGAGTGTTATGGATGCAACCTATTGGAGAAGCAAGTCAGTGTTCGCATCATTCTATCTCAAAGATGTCCAGTCTCTTTACGAGTACTGCTACACCCTGGGACCATTCGTAGCAACGAATGCAGTAGTAGGCGAGGGCTCAGCCACTACATTCCCATAATCCCATAACCTTTTAACCTTTCTCTTGAATACTTTTTATGGGTTGTACGGTCGGCTAAGAAGCCTTCCACATCCTTGTTGATTTGGCGGGTGGTCAATTCTTTCTTGAGAAGCGCCGAGGTTAAAGGTTGTGATGAGGTCCTTTAGTATGGGTTGCAGCCCTGTATACTTTAGCACCTTTGAGTTGATTCAGCCTTCCAAGAGGAACGCTGCGCTCAGTAAGGAAGACGATCTTATTAAAGGCAGAGTAACGGTTCAAGTCGATTTCCTTACCAGGTACTTATTATTTCATTGTTATTGTGGATAACTGATTATATGAAATACGGGATACTTAGCTATCCTTTAGTCTTGTACACTGGTTTTTCACCCACCCCCCTGGGTGTGAATCAGCTACATGATTATCGGGTAAGTTTAATATTGAAAAATGTTATTTTCATTAGTAAAATAAATTTTTGAATATACTTACCCGATAATCATGATTTAATTGACCCACCCTTCCTCCCCATAGAGAACCAGTGGACCGAGGAAAAAGTGAGGTGGCATCAACAACAAGTACTGTAGTACCTGGCCACAGGTGGCGCTTGTGAGTACACCCCCTTCTAGTATAGTGATAGCTGGCGTATCCCTCCCGTAGAATTCTGTCGGGCAACGGAGTTGACAGCTACATGATTATCGGGTAAGTATATTCAAAAATTTATTTTACTAATGAAAATAACATTTTTATTAAGATCCAGTCACAGATTTGGTATACAGTACTGTACTGTATAATGTTAGTTTTAGCTTGTGTGTAATTACTGTTCATGGGTATTTAATCTTCTTGGGTCATTCATATATCTTTTTTGATGCCTATCTAATATTTATGTATAGAGACAAAGTTGTTTATTGTGATATAAAATATCATAAGTTGATTTTTCAAAATAGGCCAAGTTATGAATTGTTGACACCTTTCCAATACAGTATATGTATAATTTCCATCTTGACTCACACCCATGTCATGGGGAGCTCTTACATACTTTAAAGTAATTCTTCACAATGGAGCTTTGATTTAAATTATGACATATTTGAACAATTTAGATTGGAACCCCCCTACATACCTTCTTACCCTTTGGTCATTGTATATTTATAAGCAAAGGTTGGGTAGGGAACAAATCATAATCATATTTAGGTTAATAAAACCACGCCCATCTTACATGTTAGAAGAATTAGCTAATCCCCATCACATGCACACTTTTCTTAGGGTTATATGTGTGCAATGTTGCTTCATTTGCATAAAAAATATTAACGAACCCCAGGAATTACGCTCACTATATTTTAATACAGATTTTATAAGTAAGCTAAAATTAAGTTTAGCGTGATCACGTTCTACAAACTAAACTGTATCATATATATGTATATTGGCTGGTGTGAGCTTCCTTTTAAACTAGGCGTGTCCTTGTCTTCCCTTTTCCATTTGTTAGTAAGTATCCCTACTGTAGATTTCTAACCTAACCTAACCTTTTTAGCATGCTGTACTTATTTAGCTATGGTAAAGAGTTTTGCTCCAAGATCCTTGCAGGTGGCAGCATTATTTTACAAATAGTTTTACTTAATCTTCCCAAACGTACTTTAAATTCCTTAAGTTAAATTTTCAAGTTCTATCCCTTGTCTAACTCATAGATGAACGTGCATTGGATGGAACTCTCTTTGTTGGAGTAAAATCATTTACAGAAAAATATAGGCTGCTTTAGTATTGTATTATACATCACTCACATGTCTATTAATTTTTTTGGTAATTTTTTAAAAGAACAAATGAATTTTTTATAGCTTGGTTTGCTATTGAGCAAGGAATTATGGCAGCTGTTTTAAAAAAAAATTGTGTTTGCCTAGTGTTTGCCCTAGATCAACCTATGTTTCCCGTTGGCCCATTTTAAATCTAGGAGACCTAGACATCAGCCCAATAAAATACCACCAATGAAAAATATTGGTATATCCGACAGAGCTACCGGTGTTGCATGGTGGAAGAAATCCCATGTTAGCATAAATTTTGATAAACAATTCAATTTTCTTATAGTTTAGATCAGGTGAATGAAATTTTACTCTATTGCATTGAACAGTTAGATGATTTATGAAGCCACAAGGGACATATCTGTACATCTTAAATTCTACCCGAGATGATGTTTTACCTAACCTACCCTAGGGTGCATTGTCTTATCTGACTAGGACCGGTCATTGAACTCTCTTTGTCTCAAGGTACTGATGGATGAATAATTTTAATGATTGTTATTATATTGATTAATCTTCAAGAAGGTAATTTCCTGTCTCAATGTTAGTCTTTTCCAAACACTATGCTTGTGACTTTCTCCATTTTAAAAATGTTCATTTATTGATTACATCTTGATTAACTGACTTAAGGTGTATTGTACTGTACTGTATAGCCACAACTTTTAGCAAGTCAGACATTCCATTGCCAAAGGATTCATTTCATGATTTTGAGTTAGTTGTATGGCTCAGTGTTATTGTTATTGAATCTGATAGTCATAATGCAGTCTCTGTATATCTGGAATACAAAAAAATCACCATGGAACTGAATGGTATTGCGAGAAGTGGGCGTAGTTTGATAGTATCCAGAAACTTCACAATGAGAAAATTAGGAAATTGTTTTTGGCTTGAAGTGATAGCAGAGTATTAAATGAATAAATAAATTATGAATGTAAGGACAATAAGAATGGTGAAAGTTTCCTGAAAGATAGAACAGTATATATTTTTCAATATTAAACTTACCCGATAATCATGTAGCTGTCAACTCCGTTGCCCGACAGAATTCTATGGAGGGATACGCCAGCTATCACAATACTAGAAGGGGGTGTACTTACCAGCGCCACCTGTGGCCAGGTACTCAATCATTTGTTGTTTACACCTCCTCAATTATTCCTCTGTCGTGCTTCCGGCTAGACGTTCTGGGATACGCTCATGGTCTTCGAGTTTATTCATGGATATTTGGTGAAGTATTCTCTTAGATTAACGGCTGTCGCATACTGGAATCCTTTTTATATTAGCTAGTTAGCTTTTATATAAACTCTGATTAACGGTTAATGAATTTTTGCTTGTTTTTTGGATCACCCTTTGACTTACTCTTTGAAACAAGATGTCTGACGTTTCGCAAGCTCCCTCCCATAGACGATGTAGGTCTTGCAATAGGCGTATTCCGAAGGTCTCGGTAGATCCTCACACCGCTTGTTCTGACTGTAGGGACAGGCCCTGTCTATTAGAAAATCGGTGTGAGGAGTGCGCCGGACTTTCGGAATTGGATTTTGTACGTCTTTTAAAATATTCATCCAAGTTAGAGAGAACTAGAGCTAGGAGAAGTTCTTCTCACTCTTCTATGTTTTCCTCACCTCATGATCCCCTACCTTTTCCTACCCCTGTAGTGGCTACCCCCGAACCTACTGTGTGCCCTCCGCCTGATATGTCAACTGTTTTGCGTGCTATTCAGGCTTTAGGAGACAAGGTAGAATCAGTGGTAAGTGACCATAAGTCTCTGATGGCCGAGGTTAAAGAACTGAAGGTCAAGAGTGCAGTGGGTGGAAATAGTGCCAGTGCTGTGACGAGTGCTAGTGTCTGTGCAGTGCCAAGTGCTAGTGGTGCCAGTGTGGTGCGTGAGGATTTTTCTGTGCGAGCCAGTCGTCCTCCCAGTCCGGGACCTCTTGCAAGCTCCCATGCCCAGGGGAGAAGCAATGTCGAAGGGCTTAAGGGTTCGGCAGGCCTTGTTAGGCGCACAGAATTATCCTCGGTGGTTGCGGGCGTGTCTTCCTTAGACCGTCACTCCCACCTGCAGACGATTGAGCCCGTCTTCTCGTCCGCTGATCTTCATGCAGGGAAGAAACGTTGGTCTCAGGTCTCGAGACCGCTGAAACGTAGAGTTCAGTCAGCGAGTGCTCAGCCAGGTTGCAGTCATTGGCTCAGCTCCGACTCGCCTCTGTCATCGATCGACAGTACTCCGCCCAAGAGGAGTAAGGTTCTGCCTATACAGACCCCGACTGTGACTTTACCTCAGTCTTTTATCGCTTCTGCCGACCCCAAGTGGACCCTGCTTCAGTCCATGCAAGTTCAGCTTTCGGACTTAATGCGTGAATGTCGGGCTGAGAGTGTTGCACCTCCTGCACTCCCTCCACCTGTTCTCGCTGCACCTGTGCTCGCCCAGCCTGCACCTGCTCCGCCTGTGCTCTCCCAGCCTGCACCTGCTCTGCCTGCACTCCCTCCACCTGTTCTCGCTGCACCTGTGCTCGCCCAGCCTGCACCTGCTCCGCCTGGTCGCAGCACCATCTGCCAGGCGTACGATGTTGCACCACTTTCGGAGTTTGCTGTTCACAGTGTTGTTCAGCCTCAGCCTTCTTTAAGGCAACCTTTGCTTGGGGATCAGGAGAGTTACACTCTTCCTCCTCCTCCCCTTGCTGCTCCACCAGTGGTGCAACTCTCGGTTGGGGTACAACAACCTCTCCCCTCCGTGAGTCTGTCTGCTGCACCAGCGCTGCACCGAGTTCAACCCTCATCTAGGCAAGCTCATCTACACCATGCACTTGCGCCTCAGGAGCCTCAGCTTGCTAGAACTTTACCTTGTTCTGCGCAGCCTCAACCTTCTCATGCTCCACTCATCTCTCAGGAACAGGAACGGACTACTCCGCCTCCGTCCTCCGTTCAGCTGGTGCATTCCTTGGGTGCAACTCTTGCTAGGAGTCAACCTCCTTCACCCTTGCACCTGCCTTCTGCTCCGACTGTTGTTCAACCTATGCAGTCTGAACCTCAGGTTTTCCCTCAAGTTGAGGAAACCTCTGCTGTTGTTCCTACCCGTTCTGACTCTGCGGTTCAGCATTCTGGTCCTTTTGCTTCGCTACCTTCTGCTGATGAAGTGTCGGATGATGAGGAGGCACATCTTGATCCCTCATCAGACGTGGAGGAGTCTAAGCCTTCTCCATTGTCTGTTGATTTTAGAAAGGTCTTGGCTCTACTCAGGGAGCTTTACCCTGACCACTTCGTCTCTGCTGTTCCCCGCTCTCCTCCATCTGAGTTTTCGCTAGGCGTGCAACAAGCTAAGTCGTGCTATACTAAGCTTGTCCTAGCTAGATCCTCCAAGAGGGCCTTAAGGATCTTAGGGGATTGGCTTCAGTCTAAACAACACCTGGGCAAGACTTCCTTCATGTTCCCTCCAACGAAGCTCGCATCGAAAGGTTGCGTTTGGTATGCCACAGGGGAAGCACCAGGCTTGGGAGTTCCTGCCTCTGCCCAGGCTGACTTCTCAAGTCTGGTGGACTCGCCTAGGAGGACTGCGATGAGACGCTCGAAGGTTTGTTGGACCTTCTCAGACCTGGATCATCTTCTGAAAGGGTTGTTCAGAGCTTTCGAGATGTTCAATTTTCTCGACTGGTGCCTGGGAGCCCTCAGCAAGAAAACATCTCCTGCGGACATAGACTCTGCCATGTTAATTATGTCCTGCATGGATAAGGCTATCAGGGATGGATCGGGTGAGCTAGCGTCGTTATTTGTATCAGGGGTGTTGAAGAAAAGAGAACAACTGTGTTCCTTCCTCTCAGCCAGCATTACACCGTGCCAGCGGTCACAGCTCCTTTTTGCTCCACTCTCAAAGTTCCTCTTTCCCGAGGAGCTAGTTAAGGACTTGTCGGCTGCCCTGATACAGAAGGACACGCACGATCTTGTAGCTTCATCGGCTCGTAAGTCTAAGGTTACCACCTCTGTCCCCAAGACTTATCGCTCTCCAGTGGCTGATACCCCGGCCACTAGGTTCATACCGCCCTTTCGTGGTAGAGCCCCCAGCCGAGGAAGCTCCCGTCCAGACTCTCACAGGGGCAAGTCTAAGAAAGGACCCAGGACATCCAAGGGAAAGCACTGACTCTCAGATTCTCCAGACAACAGTAGGTGCCAGGCTCAAGATCTTCTGGCAAGCCTGGGAGAAGAGAGGTGCAGACGCACAGTCTGTCAGTTGGCTGAGGTACGGTTACAGGATTCCATTCTGCCTCAAACCGCCTCTGACCACATCGCCCATCAACCTCTCTCCCAACTACAAAGAAGAGGACAAGAGGCTAGCATTGCAACAGGAGGTGTCGCTACTTGTGCAGAAGAAGGCAGTGGTTATAGTCCGGGACCATCAATCCCCGGGCTTCTACAACCGTCTCTTTCTTGTGGCCAAAAAGACAGGAGGTTGGAGACCGGTGCTGGAAGTCAGCTCTCTCAACGAGTATGTCACCAAGCAGACGTTCACAATGGAGACGACCAAGTTGGTCTTAGCAGCGGTCAGACAGGAGGACTGGATGGTCTCGTTGGACTTGAAAGATGCATACTTTCACGTTCCCATTCATCCAGACTCCCAACCTTTCCTGAGATTCGTTTTCGGAAAGGTTGTCTATCAGTTCCAAGCCCTGTGTTTTGGCCTAAGCACAGCTCCTATGGTCTTTACTCATCTGATGAGGAATGTAGCGAAATTCCTGCACTTATCGAACATCAGAGCCTCCCTCTACCTAGACGACTGGCTGTTGAGAGCCTCCACGAGTCGTCGTTGTCTGGAGAACCTCTCTTGGACTTTAGATCTAATCAGAGACCTAGGTCTATTAGTCAATTTAGAGAAATCTCAACTCATTCCCTCCCAATCCATTGTGTACCTGGGAATGGAGATTCAGAGTCGGGATTTTCGGGCTTTTCCATCGGCCCCCAGGATAAACCAAGCCCTACAGTGCATCATGAGCATGCTGAAGAGGAGCAATTGCTCAGTGAGACAGTGGATGAGTCTCACAGGGACCCTCTCATCTCTGGCCCTGTTTGTCGAGCTGGGGAGACTCCACCTCCGCCCTCTTCAATTCCATCTTGCAGCTCATTGGGACAAGGGCTCGACTCTAGAAGCAGTCTCTATCCCTATCAACCAAGAGATGAAGACCACTCTCCGGTGGTGGAAGCACAATCTTCTTCTCAAGGAGGGTCTATCATTGGCCATCCAGACCCCCCATCTTCTTCTCTTCTCGGATGCATCGGACTCGGGCTGGGGTGCGACCTTGGACGGACGGGAATGCTCAGGAGTGTGGAACAAGGAACAAGGATTACTCCACATCAATTGCAAGGAACTGTTAGCAGTCCATCTTGCCCTGTTGAACTTCAAGTCCCTCCTGCTAGGCAAAGTGGTGGAGGTGAATTCAGACAACACCACAGCCTTGGCTTACATCTCCAAGCAAGGAGGGACCCATTCGAGGAGCCTTTACGAGATCGCAAGGGACCTCCTCATTTGGTCAAGAGGTCTAAACCTCACTCTGGTCACGAGGTTCATCCAGGGCGATATGAATGTTTCAGCGGATCGCCTCAGCAGAAGGAATCAGGTCATTCCCACGGAATGGACCCTCCACAAGAGTGTGTGCAACAGACTTTGGACGTTGTGGGGTCAACCTACCATAGACCTGTTTGCCACCTCCATCACCAAGAGACTTCCGCTTTATTGTTGCCCTGTTCCAGACCCTGCAGCGGTTCATGTAGATGCTTTCCTTCTGAACTGGTCCCATCTCGACCTGTACGCATTCCCTCCGTTCAAGATTATAAACAAAGTTCTGCAGAAATTCGTCTCGCACGAAGGGACACGGCTGACGCTGGTTGCTCCCCTTTGGCCTGCAAGAGAATGGTACACAGAGGTACGTCAATGGCTAGTCGACTTCCCCAGGACTCTACCTCTAAGAGTGGACCTTCTACGTCAACCACACGTAGACAGGTTGCACCCAAACCTCCACGCTCTTCGACTGACTGCCTTCAGACTGTCGAAAGATTCGCTAGAGCTAGAGGCTTTTCGAAGGAGGCAGCCAGTGCGATTGCCAGAGCTAGAAGAATTTCCACTCGTAGAGTCTACCAGTCTAAGTGGGAGGTCTTCCGAAGCTGGTGTAGAGCCAATTCAATATCCTCTACCAATACCTCTGTGATCCAAATAGCTGACTTCCTTATTCATCTTAGGAATGAGAGATCCCTTTCAACTTCTACAATTAAAGGGTATAGGAGCATGTTGGCCTCAGTCCTCCGCCACAGGGGTTTGGACCTGTCTTCCAACAAGGACCTTCAAGACATTCTCAAGTCTTTTGAGACGTCTAAAGAACGTCGTCTTTCCACTCCAGGCTGGAATCTGGACGTAGTTTTAAGGTTCCTTATGACATCTAGGTTCGAACCTCTCCAGTCAGCTTCCTTCAAGGATCTTACCCTCAAGACTGCTTTTCTCGTTTGCCTTGCAACAGCTAAGAGAGTCAGTGAGGTTCATGCCTTCAGCAAGAACATTGGTTTCACAACCGAATCAGCTACATGTTCTTTTCAGCTTGGATTCCTAGCAAAGAACGAACTTCCTTCACGTCCTTGGCCTAGATCGTTCGAAATACCTAGCCTCTCCAACATGGTAGGTAACGAACTAGAGAGAGTTCTTTGCCCTGTCAGAGCTCTCAAATATTATCTGAAGAGGTCTAAACCTATTCGAGGACAGTCAGAAGCCTTATGGTGTGCCATCAAGAAACCCTCGAGACCCATGTCCAAGAATGGGCTTTCGTACTATATAAGGCTTCTGATCAGAGAAGCACATTCTCACTTAAAGGAGGAAGACCTTGCGTTGCTGAAGGTAAGGACCCACGAAGTAAGAGCTGTTGCTACTTCGTTGGCCTTTAATAAAAACCGTTCTCTGCAGAGCATTATGGATGCAACCTATTGGAGGAGCAAGTCAGTGTTTGCATCATTTTATCTGAAAGATGTCCAGTCTCTTTACGAGAACTGCTACACCCTGGGACCATTCGTAGCAGCGAGTGCAGTAGTAGGTGAGGGCTCAGCCACTACATTCCCATAATCCCATAACCTTTTTTAACCTTTCTCTTGAATACTTTTATTGTTGTTTTTATGGTTGTTACGGTAGGCTAAGAAGCCTTCCGCATCCTTGGATTTGGCGGGTGGTCTATTCATTCTTGAGAAGCGCCTGGGTTAAAGGTTTGGTAGAGGTCCTTTAGTAGGGTTGCAACCCCTTGTACTTTGGCACCTTTGGGTTGATTCAGCCTCCAAGAGGAACGCTGCGCTCAGTAAGGAAGACGAACTTTAAATAAAAGGCAGAGTAACGGTTCTATTCGACTTCCTTACCAGGTACTTATTATTTCATTGTTATTTGAGATAACTGTTATATGAAATTTGGGGATACTTAGCTATCCTTTAATCATGTACACTGGTTTTCACCCACCTCCCTGGGTGTGAATCAGCTACATGATTATCGGGTAAGTTTAATATTGAAAAATGTTATTTTTATTAATAAAATAAATTTTTGAATATACTTACCCGATAATCATGATTTAATCGACCCTCCCTTTCCTCCCCAGAGAGAACCAGTGGACCGAGGAATAATTGAGGAGGTGTAAACAACAAATGATTGAGTACCTGGCCACAGGTGGCGCTGGTAAGTACACCCCCTTCTAGTATTGTGATAGCTGGCGTATCCCTCCATAGAATTCTGTCGGGCAACGGAGTTGACAGCTACATGATTATCGGGTAAGTATATTCAAAAATTTATTTTATTAATAAAAATAACATATTTCAATGAAAGTATTATTCATAATGTAGTTAAAAATCCCTTTTGCTTATGTGCATACTAATCTTTCATCCTTTGAAATAGGGAATGACTTCAGCGAAACTAGAATGGTCGTTGAAATGGTTAACCAGGTAGTTAAGAACAGGGTGTGAGCATGGCTGAGTAGCCTCATCCACACTCTTGTGAAAGACTTAATATTTGCCTTACACCGCGACCTATCCAAGGGAGTTTAAACTTTTTCTCATACATTTTAGTTGAATTGTTGTTTTGGCTTCATGTTAATAATGATACAAAGCTGGAATGTGGCAGCTAAAATTTGTAATAAGTTGTCAACAACTGGCCGCTAGCGGGAAGGCAACAGCCCCCTCGCTTGCTTGCTGACAGAGCACTTAGATTTCAGCCGTCAGTGAGGACGGATGTTCTTTCTCTCTGGCTTGGATATTGGCAGCTTTACTAATCAATTCTCTGTCTTTTTCCAGTGTTCTTGCAACTTCAAGTGTGACTCCTTTTGTGTTTGAGGATGTCTGCAGAGATGCGGAAGTGTTCAGGGATACCATCAAAGACCTGCAGCACCTTTATGAGTGCTAGGAAGACAGATCCTCATCAGTTGTGCCCAGCCTGCAGAAGACACTCCTGCAGCCAAGCCTCCCCCTGTAATGATTGTCAGAAGTGGTCATCCTCCCAGTAAGAGAAGTATAGCAGGAGGAGAAAGAAGAAATCCAAGAGGGATTCTTCGCCTTCTAGGTCATCCTTGAAATCAAAGAAGGCCTGACTTCCTTCTTCCACCCCTGGTACTTCTCCCTCTAATTCTTCTTTGGCTTCCTCTGGGGGCTAATTGAGTAAAACTGGTGACCCCTTAACCTTAGGGCAATCCTTGAGGCAAGGGCGAGCCTTCCGTTTCCTCAAGTGAAACGGTGGGGCCTCCTCCTTGGGGAGCCTCCTTCTGTCCAGTATAGTGGTGTTTTACATTTGGGTATCCAAGATTCCCCTTTGGAGGAGATGTTTCTCTATATATGGGCTGTTTATTGAGCCGATGACGACTAATGCTTCCTTAAATGATAGCTGTGATGATTATGATTAAATTAGTGTTGCCGTTACTGATGCCATTGTGTATGACTTTGCAGACCAATCCTAGTACCACAGACTCTACCTCACATTTGGCAGGTCCAGTTGAGGTTCAGTGGGATAACTCCCATAGGATGATTTTGTCTTCATTCCATGCGTTGCTGTTTTGCTAGGATTCTTTCATCTTTTAGTCTAGTTACGCCTGCATTGCATAATGAATGCTACAGTGGTCAGCTGGAAGCACTTACTTCAAGATCTTCTTGATTAATGTTGTATTTCATAAGTGTTGTCTTTATGTCATCTTTATATCTTTTCATTTGACCCTCCCGGGTTTGGACGTGCATTAGGGAGCTGTCCGTACAAGACCTGATGAGGGAAGTGGTGCTCTGGCATACATATATGTCCATTCCATCACAGCTGTCTTTGTGCTAGTGTGGCCTCTATGCTGATTGATTTTGCACTTTGTAATATTTATGTATGCAGGACTCTATCTCTCCATGTTATTCCAAGGATGCATTGTAAGCATCTAACATTCCAAAAGTTTTATTTGGAAACGGTAGACAGTCCAGGATTCTGCACCATATAGTAGGGTGAAGATGCATACAGCTGTATAGACTGAAACTTAAATATCTATTTTTAGGTTGTTATCGAATACTTTGGATCAAAGGCGTCCGAAGGATATTGATGCTCCATTTATTCGGGATATGATTTCTTTATCTATGTTGTTCTTAATGGAGAGCATACTGCCAAGATAAGTGAAA
Organism: Palaemon carinicauda; assembly: GCF_036898095.1. NCBI lineage: Eukaryota > Metazoa > Arthropoda > Malacostraca > Decapoda > Palaemonidae > Palaemon > Palaemon carinicauda. The sequence goes on from NC_090728.1 coordinate 175,893,215, forward strand.
CTTTTGACTTGTTTGACATTTCCTCCATTAATTCTAGACACCAGAAGGAGGGCCCTGCTTTGCAGGATGTCAGCCTCCTCCTGGGAAGTCTGTAGTCTACAGAGGGAGACTTGTCTCCCAGTTGTTTTTCCCAAGGGAAACTCCCTTCGTAACCTGCCCAGAGGACTGCTGAACATATACCCAACCCTCACCCTTATGGGAGGTCTCCTCATAAGAGGTGGAGTGTGCTCTCAGGGTTGTTGCAAAACCTCTGCCCGTAGATTGTTGGCAAGCCTTCCAGAGGCGAGCCTACTCTTCTCTATCTTTGGCGTGTTCCTCCAGGGACGAGTCCCCCTCAACCAGATAAGTTTTGTTCAGACATGCCTCATCCTGACGTGCACCTCAACCAGACAAGCCTCAACTATTAGTGTCTCTTCCAGAAGTGCCTCACCACAATGTTTCTTATAATTGATAATAATGATAAAGCTTTAGATGATAGACGTGTATGTTTCTGGAGAGAAAGACTCTTTGGGGCCAGTGAGATCTTTCTGCTTGATTCCGGCAGCCTTTATGAGGCAAAAGAAGTACTGTACTGTTCAATACTACCGTAAGCAGGAGGCTCTTCCTTACCCTCTCCCTCTAGACTCTCCAACATCTACCTTGACGCCAAGTGTGTCGATAGTGTGGGTGGCAATGCCATCCATCTTCTTGTTGGCAGAGGCATCAAGTGTGAAAGCTATGGCTATAGTGAATGCAAGTCGCTTCGTGGATTGACCACTGGTGAGGAACAGTTGGTTACAGTATTTAGCCAACACCAAGGACTTGTCAAATCCAGACAAGAGGCAAGGCCTGAAAGTCATTATTATGTTGGGGGCAAGGGCAGTAGAGTTCCTAATTCACTAGACAGCCAACCAGTTGGCCAGTTGGGTGTTTAAACATCGAGACACTCTGACTTCTAAATTTCAGAAGAGGATCAGTCGCCAAGAAGGATTAACCTTTGTAACACATCCCTTAAGGGCCCTGACCTATTTCCAGCAGCGGAGGTGGAAGCAGCAACTGAAGAATGGAGGAAGGGAAGTCAGGACTCCTTACTGCATTGAGCTGTGTTCTTTCAGTAACCACCGACCGCCTCCACCTCAGGTCATTGTAGAGCGAAAGCAGTTCAAAGGGGTAACTCTTGATCTCAAGCTTCAATCCTTAAGAACAAACTTAACCAGCCATTTTTGGTCCGTCAAGGACATGCTAGAGGGAGGGAAAAGGGTCTAGGACCAAGACCCTGATAGGAGGCCAATTCTTCTATTACACCCCCAGGGAGGATGCCTGAGAACCAATTGCATAAGGTGCTGGTATCACGGGGCGGAAAGATAGACAATTTATGTCATATGATCCGGATACTTACTCCCATTCATCAGCTCTCCCCCTCCTCTGATTCCACCACTAGCGACATTGTCATCCTATCGCCAGGGATCATTGAAGGATGTAGCCCTTGAGACAGAAGTCTAGGCTATGCTGGAGAAGGCGCTCTCCAAGAGGTCGATGATTGCTCCCCATACTTCTTCAGCCAACTCTTTCTTGCAGAGAAAGCCTCTGGAGGCTGGAGATCAGTCATCATCCTCTCATTTCTGAAAGAATTTGTTCAACAGACTCCGTTTAAGATGGAGATTGTAGCCTCGGTCAGACAAGCGATCAGGCCTTTGGACTTCATGATAACTGTAGGTTGAAAAGATGCAAACTGTACTTCCAGATCTTGATTCATCCATCCTCCAGGAAGTACCTATGAGTAGTGGTAGCTGGCAGAGTATTCCATTTCAAAGTGTGCTTCAGCCTTGCAACAGTTCCTCAATTCTTTACTAGTCTTCACTCTGGTTTCAGCATGGGCACGCACTAACTGCATTCGTCTTTGTTACCTGGATGACTGTCTGATTCTGGCAGACTTAGAGGGAACCCTTCTCCACCACCGAGAAAAGCCTCTTTTGGATTGTCATGATCTAGGGATTGTAGTAAATTAGAATAAGTCTGTGCTAGTGCCCATGCAAAGACTCGCATACCTAGGAATGTACAGGACAGGATATCCCCATTACGAAATTTAGCTCTCCGAAACTTCTAGGAAACACAACATCCTTGGAGCGCCTAGTACCTGGTGGTCGTCTTCACTTTTGGTCGTTTCAGGGGAAGTTAAAAGAGGAGTGATCGCAGTATCTCGATCATCCTACGTCACTAGTGCCGATAAGTGTTTAGTCTATAAGGGACCTACTATTATGGTTGGAAGAGTCAAACTACCGAAAGTGTTACCCACTTTTGATGCCTCCTCCAGTGTTGGTGTTATTCACGGATACATCCAAGGAAGGTTGGGAAGTTCACTTCCGTTAGCATATGGTATAAGTGGACTGGTCTGAGCAGGAGCACTTACACCATATAAATGTTGATGAGTGACACCACAGTTGTGGCATACATAAACAAATAAGGAGGTACCGTGTCACTGCAACTATGCTATATGCAGTAGAGACTTGAGAGGACGTATGGAAACATCAGACGATGTTCGATGCTCATTATATGCGGGATGTGATCCACAGGTCCCTTGTTAATTTCTCTTTAGGGCCTATTGTTGCTGCACTGCAGGTGGTATAGCTATCTCGGCTCCTCTTACAGGACCAGTAACTTTGGATCAATGGTATTAAAGGTGACGTGTAAGTTTGGGATGAAAGTTGGATTCAATCTGATTAACAGGTAAGCTTTACTCAGAGTGTGGCTGTTCTATACTCAGGTACAGAAGAGTCTTTTCCCAACATTTCTTGTGAAGGAAAACCCATAATTGTATAATCGTGTGTTCCACACGATGTGATTCAAGTAAACGCATCATTTTTTTTGCCAGGCCTATGACAGAAATTTTTGGCTCAAAACAACCTTTAAAGCCAGGCCCATGAACCCGCTAGTATTAACTAATCCACTTGTACATGTGGTGGTAGTATCCTTAACTCATTCAGTATCACTAATGCACAAGTTTTTAGTAGCCTAGGTAAAGTTTTCCTGCCAGTGGGAATGGGGATTTCCTCCTGCCTAAGGATAAGTCTCCTGTGCAAAGGACAATTGTTTGTGTTTGTATAGGAACATGCGACAAGTTTTGGAAAATAATTTGTGGTTTTCCTAACCATACAAACCTGAGTCCTTTACTCATACTTTCCTGCCAGCACCAACTCCCTTCAAAGTCCCAACTACTATCCAAGTGAATTGTCAATGAGTTGATGGGGCTAGCTGTGGCCTCCCTGTTACTGTCTGGTTGTTGGCACCTCGTTATAATTTTCAACTTTCATATTCCAGCTTTGCTGTTTTCATTCTTCTATGTAAAGGACTCAGGTTTGTGTACTTAGGAAAAATATAAATGTCTTTAAAAATTTACATCTTTCATAGAAATTTAAACTTGAGTCCTTTAGAAATACAGTAAACTTCTCAACTCCACCACCCCTCTCAGTCCTGAGTCCAAAAGTCAAAAGTGAAGAAACTTTGACAGGTAGCTATAGATTACATAATTAACATTTTCAACAGCCATTTACACTCTTCTGAAGACATTTCCTATTTTGAAGGACTCAGATTTGTTTAGTTAGAAAAAATAGAAATTAATTTTAGAATTTTTTTATATACTGTACAGTATTGTGTGTGAATAAGAAACCTGCTCAATGTCTGATGAAACATAACCAATCATGTAGCTATGCTTTATGGATGCCATCTTCTATATATTTGAATTGATCTTCTAGGTTAATAGGAGTGTTTGAAAGCAACTTGTGGGATAAGATCCTCAGAAGCTTTGAATCATGATGTCTTTTATTTCCTTTAGTAGTGAAAGCACTTGTGAACACTGAAAAACTTTCTTCCAAGGAATTAAGGTTAAGGTTCCAATAATACTGTTAGCTCTAAATCATCTGCTCAATGTCTGATGAAACATAACTGATCGTGTAGCTGTATGCTTTATGGATGCCACCTTAATGTTTTTGAGTTGATCTTCTAGGTCAATAGAAGTGTTTGAAAACAACTTTAGTGTGATAAGGTCCTTAGTAGCTTTGAATCATGATGTTTTCTATTTCCTCTAGTAGTGAAAGCAGTCTCTAACATCATCTTCATGGAGAGGAGTTTCTCATGAATGTTCAATACTCTCATGATGCATTAATAACCCATTTACCCATTGCTTCAAGATATCTTGGTTCATCTTGCCAGCTTCATTGTTAATAACTACATCTCTTAATGTTAAAAGAGTACTTCTGCTCACTTTTGAAAGTTCCTAAACCAACCATGATTTGCAACTACAGTACTGTAATGTTCCCTTGCATCTGGGCCTCCAACTCAATTTTAGAGTTCAGTAGAAATAAAGGCTTTTGTCTTTATCATCTCAGTGGATATGCTAGATCTCCTCTCTGTTACATCCTTGGCCCTGGTAAATAGGAGTACAGTATACTCATTTCTTTTGTTGCTACGTCACATGGCATGGTAGTTCATTTGCCTGTTACTCCATAGAGGGGTATTGCCGTTACTCCACCTCACGCGGTTCACTGTACTCTAGTCATCATGTAAAGGTCTTTGTAGCATTCCTTGGGCCATAGCTATACTTGCTCCATATCCCCCTTCTTTATGCCACTTTTTGCTTCCTTTATCCATCTTGATTTTACCGTAGATAAACTTTGGCAATGAATGGTCTCACAGGCTACAGTGCCGGGCTATTTATCCCAAATTCATAAATCCATAAATAGAAACCTTTTGTCTTGCAAAAAAGAAACTTTCTTACTCATTGAAGGAAAAGTAACCTTTTAAATGACTAGATGATTGAGAACTTGCAGTATTATTGGTACCCTAAACTTAATTCCTTAGAAGTAAGTTTTTCAATATTTAACTTAGCCGGTGATTATATAAGCTGCAACTCTGTTGCTCGACAGAAAACTCTACGTTAAAAATCCGCCAGCGATCGCTATGCAGGTAGGGGGTGTACTTCAACAGCGCCATCTGTCGTGCAGGTACTCAGTACTCAATGTAAACAAAGAACTCAATTTTCTCTCTGTCGGGCTACCGGCAAGACCTACTAATTCGCTGTGCTAACTGGATTTGTTTTCACAACTATTGGTGAAGTACACTATTCTAGTTTTGAGCTTTCGCTATGCAGGTGTTTTATCTTCATCTCAAAACTTGAACTCGTTTTGGATAGATTTAATTATGGTGACAAAGAGAGTATGGACTTTCTTTCACTTTTAAATGGCCGACCCTTCCCTTAGACGGAAGTGTGTTTAGGCTTTTAGTAATTATCTTATCACGTTATAGATTTTCCTCTATATATTTTATATCTCTCCGCCTTTATTAGGCCTCTTCGATTAACTTTCCATTTTTTATAAACATATAAAATAAATTTTAATGCTTTGTTTATATAGACCCTTCCTGAGAGTAGGCGGTCCTAACTTGGAAACCGAAGTTAATCAACATTGAGCCCTTTATATCGTCTTTAGCTTTTAAAGGATTTAAAACTTTTTAAATGTAATATTTTATGAAAGAATTTCTTTGATAGTCTTCGTACTGTTTTCAAAGATGAACTAACGTTTAGTTTTTTATGCTACGCAGTTGTTGACGTTCAGGACGTTCAACATGCGCTCTATCGTTACGATAGAGAGAGAGTGTATCACGGTTTCACTTTGCAGTAAGAGTAAATCGATTCTGACGTTTTGTTCATTCTTTCTTAGCTTAAATGTTTTAAATTCTAATTTAAAGGAATTTTTTATTTGAAAAACCTTTCAGTTTTTTCCTTTAGTCAAATAACATGTTTTTTTGACGATATATAATTGGGCTCTTCTCTTAGGTGCGAAATCAAGAGAGAAAGAGAGAGAGAGATAGAGACGGAGGGAGAGAGAGGAGAGAAAACGTTCCGTTCAAGCGGGTAACGTTGTTCTCGTGTTACTCTCGTCCCTAGTCTCTGTACGGGGAGGAAGGATAAAACGTTTTTAGGTTTTTATTCTCGTCCCCAGGCTATGTGCGGTGAGAGATTGAAAACGTAGTTATATGAACTAGTGTTTAGTCTCTTTCCCAGCCACTGATTTTTCTTTTTATCTTAAAATATGTTTTCTGTTTTTTTGCTGGTATTATGAGCTTGCATTTTACGACTAATTTCGCAACTACTACCTTTTAATGAAGGGTAGAATTGCGTGTTTCAGGTAGAAATAAGTGCAAAACAGAAAATCGAAGTGATAAAGTGATATGCGCAAAGTGTTACAGTGTTGCGTCCGAGGCGCAAAGTGTTACAGTGTTGCGTCCGAGGGTTCGTCTGTTCGTGCCTGTCGTTCACCTAGTCCGGGACCTCTTGCAAGCTCCCAAGCCCAGGGGAGAAGTAATGTCAAAAGAAAAGACTTATGGGTTCGAGAGGCCTTAACCAACGAACAGACGTTTTCCCTCTATGGTATCGGGTGTTTCTTACCAAGATCTCCCCTACCATAAGACGAGAGAGACGTTGTTTCTCCTCGCCATCCGTAGGCTTTTCGCATAAGAAACCTGTCACAAGGTTTCGAAGCCCTTAAGCGAAAGTCAGTCCTTTCAGGACAGGTCCAGCGTCCTGGTTACAGCCATTAGGACAGCTCTGACCCTATGCAGTCATCGGATAACTGCTCGCCGCCTAACAAAAGCGTAACACAGACTCCGAAAGTCTTTTTTTGTAGGCAAAGTGTTGCGGTCACAGACGTTACCCTCGTCTATTACCACAACCATTTCCGTTGATCCTTAAGGGGTTGTATGGCAAAACATGCAGTATATGCTTGCCTCCCTTATGGAAGACTATTCTGCCGATTAGTCCGTTGAGTCTAGCCGTTTATCTCATCGATATCCTGGCTTTCAGCCAACCTAACGTTCCTTTGTGCTTACTGTTGACGTTGGCGTAGCTTAGTCACGTCAGTCAGGTTGTTTAGAACCACACTCGATGCGGTCTCGTGTGGTTTTTCAGCCGCATTTGGACGTTAGGCCACTGGCTGATGCTCCTGTTGACGTTCTAGACGTTCACTAACAATCGGAGTCGACTTGTTTTGACGCTGTGCGTCAACCTCCGCATTGTAGAGTTGTTTTGACTGCTCAGTCTAGGCAGTCAAAGCAGTCTCGAGTGGACGCTGTACGCACCTGTTGTGGTTGACAGTTCAGTTGTTGACAGTTCACAGACTGTCAAGCAGTTACATGACGTTGCGTTCTGGTCCGCTACTAATGCACCAGTGAGAGACTCAGCTTTTATCGGACAAGGTTCCTGAAGATGAGGAAGTTGCTGTTCTCCCTCCTACTGATATTCCCTTGAGGACTCTGTCAGATGGAGAGGAGCCTTAAGCTGCTTAGCCTCCTATGGACTTTTAATTAAATCATGATGATTTTTTTTAAGGATCTTCGTCCGGATCTTGTAACTGCTGCTCCTCGTTCGCCTAAACGTCAGAACTTACACTAGGCCTAGCTACTTCGAAGCCGTTGTTTTTAAGCTAGTGCTCTCTCGCTCTCCTAGAGAGCGTTACGTTGGCTAGGCGACTGGTTTTTCACCAGGAGGAGTTTGAGGGATACAGCCTTTGCTTTCCCTTCTTTTAAACTGGTTTATAGAGCAAGAATCTGATATGACACGAGAGAAGTTCTCGGCTTGGGAGTTCATGCCTCTGCCCAGATAGACTTCTCAATTCTGGTAGACTCTCCCTGGCGCCTAGCCAGGAGACGCTCCAAGTTGTTTACAGGTCAACTTCTCAGCTGTTGTCGAGCCTTTGAAGTTTTGCTGTACTATTATGTCACGCATAACAAGGCTTTCAGGGATGGTAAACGGTTCCGCCTCAGTCGCTAACCCCGTCTGTTGCCACACCTGCTCCCGTAGACCCTAAATGGGCTTTGCTGCAAGACATGCAGTCCAAGCTTACGTCCTTGATAGAGGACTTAAATGCGGAGAACCTTCTGGCCAACAACCTTCCAACCGGTCGGTTGTGCGCCCTGTTGACGCTGAGGTAACCTACTCGCGTCTGCCAGTTGAGGTGGTTCCTCCACCGATGCGACCCAGTGTGAGTTGCCAGCCGCACGTTGACGTTAAGCGACGCTCGGAGGTGGTTGTTGACGTTCAGGACGTTCAACAACCAGCAGAGGTGACTTGTTGTGACGCAGTGCGTCAACCTCAGCAACCCGTTAGGGTGTTGACTGCACAACCCAGACGGTCTAGACAGTTTCGGGTTGACGCTGTGCTTCCTCGCGCACCCATGGTTGTTGACAGTTCACAGACTGTGCAGCAGTTCCATGATATTGCGTCCGGCTCCGTCACGCATCCACCAGTGCGACCGGATTCAGCGAGTCAGACGTTGCCCACTCCGTTGCCGTTTCCTCATCAGTTTCGGATGAGGAACCCTCTGATGAGGACGTTGCTGAACAAGACGATCAGCCCCCAGCCCTGCTATCCATCCAGAAGATGCTGAAGAAGGAACGCTGCTCAGTCAGGCTGTGGATGAGTCTGGTAGGGACGCTGTCATCCGTGGATCAATTTGTGTCACTAGGAAGACTACACCTCCGTCCTCTTCTATACCATCTAGCTTTTCACTGGAAAAAGGACAAGACGCTAGAAGCGGTCTCGATCCCGGTTTCCGAAAAGATAAAGTCTTGTCTGACTTGGTGAAAGGACTATATCAACCTAAGAGAGGGTCTTCCCCTGACTGTTCAGACTCCCAACCACGTTCTCTTCTCGGACGCATCGGACGTAGGCTGGGGTGCGACATTAGACGGTCGGGAATGCTCGGGAATATGGAACTCGAGTCAAAGGACAATGCATTTCAACTGCAAGGAGCTACTGGCAGTACGTCTGGCCTGGAAAAGCTTCAGGTCTCTCCTTCAAGGCAAAGTGGTGGAGGTGAACTCGGACAACACCACGGCTTTGGCGTACATCTCCAAGCAAGGAGGGACCTACTCTCTGACGTTGTACGAGATCGCAAGGGACCTCCTCACCTGGTCAAAAGGTCTAGACATATCACTAGTAATGAGGTTCATCCAAGGCAACTTGAATGTCATGGCAGATTGTCTCAGTCGGAAGGGACAAATAATTCCAACATAATGGACCCTCCACAAGGATGTATGCAAGAGACTTTGGGCCACCTGGGGCCAGCCAACCATAGATCTCTTCGCAACCTTGATGACCAAGAGGCTCCCAATATTTTGCTCGCCAATCCCGGACCCAGCAGCAGTTCATATAGATGCCTTTCTCCTAGATTGGTCACATCTAGATCTATATGCATTCCCTCCGTTCAAGATTGTCAACAAGGTACTGCAGAAGTTCGCCTCTCACGAAGGGACAAGGTTGACGCTAGTTGCTTCCCTCTGGCCCGCGAGAGAATGGTTCACCGAGGTACTTCGATGGCTAGTAGACGTTCCCAGAACACTTCCCCTAAGGGTGGACCTTCTACGTCAGCCACACGTAAAGAAGGTACACCAAGGCCTCCACGCTCTTCGTCTGACTGCCTTCAGACTATCGAAAGACTCTCGAGAGCTAGAGGCTTTTCGAAGGAGGCAGCCAGAGCGATTGCTAGAGCAAGGAGAACATCCACCCTTAGAGTCTACCAATCGAAGTGGGAAATCTTCCGAAACTGGTGCAAGTCAGTATCCGTATCCTCGACCAGTACCTCTGTAACTCAAATAGCTGACTTCCTCTTATATCTGAGGAAAGAACGATCTCTTTCAGCTCCCACTATCAAGGGTTACAGAAGCATGTTGGCATCAGTCTTCCGTCACAGAGGCTTAGATCTTTCCAACAATAAAGATCTACAGGACCTCCTTAAGTCTTTTGAGACCACGAAGGAGCGTCGTTTGGTTACACCTGGTTGGAATTTAGACGTGGTACTAAGATTCCTTATGTCAGACAGGTTCGAACCGCTACAATCAGCCTCCCTGAAAGATCTCACCTTAAAGACTCTTTTCCTGGTATGCTTAGCCACAGCTAAAAGAGTCAGTGAGATTCATGCCTTCAGCAAGAACATCGGATTCTCATCCGAAACGGCTACATGTCCTACAACTTGGTTTTCTAGCCAAAAACGAGCTGCCTTCTCGTTTTTGGCCAATATCGTTCGATATTCCAAACTTATCGTATGGTTGGAAATGAACTAGAAAGAGTCTTATGCCCTGTAAGAGCTCTTAAGTTCTATTTAAAACGAACTAAACCTTTACGAGGCCCGTCTGAAGCTTTATGGTGTTCAGTTAAGAAACCATCTTTGCCTATGTCAAAGAATGCTTTATCCTATTTTATCAGACTGTTAATACGAGAAGCTCATTCCCATCTGAATGAGGAAGACCAAGCTTTGCTGAAGGTAAGGACACACGAAGTTAGAGCTGTCGCAACTTCCGTGGCCTTTAAACAAAATAGATCTCTGCAAAGTATAATCGACGCAACCTATTGGAAAAGCAAGTCAGTGTTCGCGTCTTTTTATCTTAAGAATGTCCAGTCTCTTTACGAGAACTGCTACACTCTGGGACCATTCGTAGCAACGAGTGCAGTAGTGGGTGAGGGCTCAACCACTACAATTCCCTAATTCCATAACCTTTTTAATCTTTCTCTTGAAATGTTTTATTATTGTTTTTGGGTTGTCCGGAAGGCTAAGAAGCCTTTCGCATCCTACTTGATTTGGCGGGTGGTCAAAGTCATTTCTTGAGAAGCGCCTAGATTAGAGGTTTTGATGAGGTCCTGTTGTATGGGTTGCAACCCTTGATACTTCAGCTCCTAGGGGTCGCTCAGCATCCTAAGAGGATCGCGAGGCTCCGTAAGGAAGACGTACTTAAAAAGGCAGAGTAATTGTTCAAGTCGACTTCCTTACCAGGTACTTATTTATTTTAAGTTTGTTATTTTGATAACTGCTAAAATAAAATAAAAAATCCTTAGCTCATAATGATGTAAACATTTATTGCTGGTCTCTACCCACCCCCCTGGGTGTGAATCAGCTTATATAATCACCGGCTAAGTTAAATATTGAAAAATGTTATTTTTATAATAAAATAAATTTTTGAATATACTTACCCGGTGATTATATATTAAAGGACCCTCCCTTCCTCCCCAATAGAGACGCAGTGGACCGAGGAGAAAATTGAGTTCTTTGTTTACATTGAGTAATGAGTACCTGCACGACAGATGGCGCTGTTGAAGTACACCCCCTACCTGCATAGCGATCGCTGGCGGATTTTTAACGTAGAGTTTTCTGTCGAGCAACAGAGTTGCAGCTTATATAATCACTGGGTAAGTATATTCAAAAATTTATTTTATTATAAAAATAACATTTTTCAAAGTGTTCACAACAATTCTTTAACTTATGCTTTTACCCATCTTTAAATTGGGTTGCTATTTTCTATCAGCCTTCTTAATCACATGGTCTCACAGTTAAAAACATCCCTGTCGTGTGCCATGATTAAGCTTCTCTTGAAGCAGCACATCACTGCACCTGCAATTGATACCATCCAAGTGTGAATTTTTCCAAAGGTGAGCCATTGAAGACCACTAAAGTTCATTATATCATCATGTAAAAATATTATTGATCAATTGCAGTATTTGTATGATGCATATACGTAGTGATGAAAATTGTATAGCTAATTATCAAATAGTTATGGTTTCTGGCACATCTTTTCTTCTTTCGTATAAATAGACAGAAGTTCAGTATTAAGGATCGTCTTCCTAGGATATATTAGTCAAGAGTGTGGCCTTTTAGGTTGATCTAGGTACAGTAGTAAGGTAGAAGTAAGACAACACCCTGTGGTAAATTAGGTTACCATAGCCAATAGGATGTGAAGATATGTAAGCATGTTGATTGATCCTGTGATGTTCTCATCACATTTTTCTTCTTGTTTCTGAAATAGTCGGCCAATGAATAAGAACGGTAGATCCGTTTTTATTGTACTCTAGATAGAATTATCCATAAAAGACAGGTTATATTCTGGATATTTCTAGTAAGGCTGGTACTGTGTTCCCTCTATGGCAATTAAGATTACACCTGTTGGACAAGTGTCTGGGTTAATGCTGTATGAGTAGTACTATGTTTCTTTTTTCTTATCTTTTTCTTTTGTTTAGATCAAGTACAGTATAATTATGACGAATACCGGTAACTACAAAATACTGTATAAGTAAACTCTATCCAATTCTTGTGAAGCATGCATTTATTTTAAGATGTACAGTACTGTACTGTACAATTAAGGTTATTCATTTTTGATGGATGTACTGCCTAATACCTTATCTGTTATTGCTTGATGCACTTTACATTAATTTTCTTGCTCCATGACCTCCACCTTGGCTAGGGTGAACAATTAGGATAAGGTCATTTGACTTGGCTTAACTGGAATAATAACAATTATGCAAATTTCTACAATTGATTTTTTTTTTTTTACCAGACATAACTGTGCATAGTACTACAGTACTTGATCACTATCTCAACAACACAATCTTCTATGATTATTCAATATTTGTATTTAGTTTACTTGTAATTATAAAATCAGCATTATAGATGATTAATTTTTTTGTGAAATATATCTGCAAGACTTGAACAGCATGTCCTGAAGTAAATTTCAAGTTTCAGAAAGAAAATCATCTTGATTTTCTGTTCCAGGAATGCAATAGAAATAACATGTGAATTGCACTTCCAGGCTAAGGCTGTTGTGTCTAATTGTGACATTAAACTCACATATTCCAGTAAGAAGAATGCTTAAAGGACCAAGCAAAGTGAGAATGTTATGTCTCGGAGGCTTACAGACCAAATACAGTACTAACCCCTACACTTCCTCTTCTTCTGAAGTTGTGTGTCATAGGCACTATGTCCTCACAGAATTATCCAGGAGAGGAAACAATTTACCATTCCCGTAGTTTCTGGCCAGATTCTTTGGAGACGAGTTGATTAAGAATGTTAGGATAGATGTGACTTAGGTATTGTTGACCATTGACTGCCTCATAAACTACAATTGTTCTGATGAAAACCATAACGTTAGTCATAATTGCGGTTAATCCAAGTAAAGGACTTTTGACAAAATAGATCTTATTTGAACTGATCACTTTTGCTCAAGTATGACTTGTTACAACTATAAAAGGTTTTGGCAACAGATTTATTTTATTGCCATTTACACAGTAAATTATTATTGAGCCTATAGTATATGAGGAGCCAAACGACAAGTAAAGAGTTCTTTTCAAATATGTATCGTTTCAGGATGCACTGGATTTGCTGATGGGAAGGGAAGTCTGATTCATTGTTATCAAAAATTCCACAATGTATGCTGATACACTTCCTTTTCCTCGACTTGTATTTCTCATTACACAATAACTACTGGTAACCACTGGTCTTTTGTCGGTTCAAATCCTAATAAAAAACCTACAAGTTAAAACTACTGTACTGCATTAGGTAACAACTTTAAAAACCTGACACTTTTCAATCCCGCAGTGTTGATGCCATGGCTAATTTTCATGAGAATTCACTACACTGTCTTAGTTTCAGAGTTCTGTTCACTGCAAGCTCTAACACATCAAGAAAGATCAGTGTTTGCAGGTGAAGTCTTGGTGAAACATCCAGATCTCCGAGTAAAGGCAGGAAGGCTGCAATAGACCAATTGTGCTGTGCTCCTTAAGGTTCGAAGCAGGGATTTTAACTTCCTTTGTCCGAGCTACCCAAGGAGCTGTCTCCCAAGAAAAGAATGATATACGTTCCTGGGCATAAGCATAGATACGGTAACGGGGAAAGTTAATCCATCCCAGGACATAGTAACCTGATTCAGGAAAGTAGCTCCTCTTTTCCTCCATTGGGCACTGTTACCAGCACAACAATGCCAATAACTACTAGGTAACTTGCCATCATTAGAGGAACTTGTTCCATATGGCCACCTCCATCTATAATAGTTTCAATGCTGTCTAAAGATACACTGGTTGCAAACCACAGATTCTCCTCAGGCCATGGTACCAATCGAGTATGACACCAAACTTGGGCTACTTTGGTGGCTAGGCGAGGAGAACCTGTTTCAGTGGTCTACCCGTGAGTGTACCCCTCGACGTCCATTCTTTCCATCCTATTTCCTTCTCCGAAAGCTGATGAACAAAGTGTTTTCATGCCAAAACTTAAAGTTGACTCTAGTAGCTCTGAAAGGGTCTCAAGCAGAATGGTACCCTGACTTTTTGCTTATACTAGTGGAGGTTCCAAGGGAGCATCCCTCGTAGCACAACCTATTATGTTAGTTCCACCAGCATAGGTTCCATTACTCGGGGGAATCCCTATCACTACATGCGTGGAGATTATCCAGCACTTCTTTGTAGAGAGGTTTTTGAAGTGAAACAGCACGAGACATATCGTGTTGCCTCAGGAAATCGTCCACTGACATGTATCAAGAAAAGTGGGCCATCATCTGTAGTTTGTGGTTTCATTGGAATACTTCTCTCAGAGCTTCTATTCCACTAGTAGCAGACTTTTTAGCTTACCTAAGAAAGGAAAGACATTTCTCAGTCAGTGGTAAAAGGGTATCATTTGGCCTTGAGTCAGGTACTGAGATCGAGAGAAATGGATGTTTTCTCTTTGTGGGAATTATCTGGACGTACTTATTAGGAGTATGGAGCAGACCTGTCCTTCCCGTGAATTTCTACCTCTAGCTTGAGATGTAACTAAGGTGTTGCGGTCTTTGAAAAGAGCTCTTTAGGAACTGTTGAGGTGAGCCTCAAACAAAGACCTAACCCTGAATATTATTTTTCTGCTTGCCTTGACTTCGATGAAGTGGATAGCCAAATTACACAGACTCTCATACTCTTTCTTTTGTTCTGAGCACTAAAGGCAGGTCTTTTTATCTTTTCCTGATTTCATAATTAAAAATCCGTCGATCTTGGATTCCAGGTTATCATCCTTTACAGTGTCTTCATTTATGGAAGTAATCGATGATCGAGATGAGTTACATTTGTGTCCTGTAAGGTCTCTAAAGCACTACCTTAGAAATATCCAGCTGCCAGACCCAGGTTACAGCACCTGTTTATAATCACTTGTAGAGTAAAAAAGAGAAAAAAAAAAGTCACCAAAAATACAATTCCTTTTGGGTGCGTGAGACTATTAACAAGATATGTCCTAGATCCCCTAGCGCATCAAAACAAGTTAAGGTGCGTGCCCATAAGATCAGAGAAATTAGGGGTAATCTCGCCATTGAAAAAAATCTCTTAGTGGCTCAAGTTGGAAATGCTGGAATATGTAAGCATCAGATCACCTTTATTGCGCACTTTAGACACGTTTTCACTTGGACCTGTGATTGCTGCTCAGCAAGGATCATTTATGCCTAACTCCTTTACAGGACCAAAAGTATCAAGTGTAAGATAGTGGTTACAATGTCATTTTAAGTTGAGAGTGAGAGTTTCTGTCCCTTTTCCACTCTTCTTCCCCTCCCTTGTGGTGTAGCTGTTGGAATCCTATGCAGCTGGATGGACGGAAATACAGGTAAGCCTCACCTTTAGCTAGCAGCTTTTCTATTGCTGTTAAATAGAAGTGTTCATTCCACCATCCTCCTTATGAGAGGGAGGATGGATATATACTGTACAGGCAAACCCATCAAATTGTTTATACCTTGCTTAACAGACTTATTAGGCCAAGAAAATAGATTTTCTTTTCAACAGCCATGGTTCCCTGGACTGTGAACCTGATGGTACTTTCGACCCTGATTCGCAAGGTGTCTAGGATGCTATTCTATGCATCTTATCAGATCCGAGATCAACAATCCCGAAATTTTAGCCAGCCAGTTGGGTAACGGGGACTTCCTCCTGCCTAAGGATGAGTTTCCTATCAAAGGATGAAGGTCTATATTCGTATAGGAACATATTACAAATTTAAAAATTTATTTGTATTTTTACTCACTATTGTATACAAAGCTAGGAGCTCCTGAATCAATTCTATTTCAGGAGTCTTACACTATAAATAGCTTTTGTGCCAGTGTTCTAGATATTTTAGAAAACATCATGGACCTCAGTGGAAGTCACTTACACAAGAAGATGGTTAATTAGACTCTCTTCTGCTCTAGATTCTGTGTCCGAGAACCAGTCATCTAGGAAACTCAAAAATATCCTAAAGTTGTTTCCCATCCCAACACTGGGGGACGCGAGTGGGGAGATGAACAATATACAGTACTGTATTCTTTTATGTCCTGTGAGGATCCTCAAAACAGTAACTTGAGAAAATCAAGCTGTACAGACCAGGCATTCAGTGACTTTATATCATTCGGTTCCCCACTCGCTATTATTTGCTAAGAACACCATAAAAGAAGCAATTTTCAATATTAATCTTACCCGATAATCATGTAGCTGTCAACTCCGTTGCCCGACAGAATTCTACGGAAGGGATACGCCAGCGATCACTATACTAGAAGGGGGTGTACTCCCCAGCGCCACCTGTGGCCAGGTACTGCAGTACTTCTTGTTGACACCACCTCAATTTTTCCTCTGTCGTGCTTCCGGCAAGACCTACATGGATACGCTTATAATTTTGGAGTCTTGTTCACGGTTTTTGGTGAAGTATTGCTCTAAGATTTCAGCTTTCGCTATACTGGAAACTTGTCTATTAGCTTAGATAGCTTTTATATTGATTTGATTAATGGTTAACGATCTTTTGCTTTAATTGGAATCCCCCTTGACTGTTCTTTGATTCAAGATGTCCGACCTTTCTCAAGCTCCTCCCCAAAGACGATGTAGGACTTGTATTAGGCGTATTCCGAAGGCCTCGGTTGATCCTCACACCGTTTGTTCCGACTGTAGGGGAAAATCCTGTCAGTTGGAAGATCGATGTGAGGAATGCGCCGGACTTTCGGAACTTGATTTTGTTCGATTCCTCAAGTATACCACTAAGTTAGAGAGAGAGAGAGTTAGGAGGAGTTCGGCTCGCTCTTCGCTTTATTCCTCACCCCATGATCCTCAACCTTTTCCTCCCCCTGTAGTGGCTACCCCCGAACCTACTATTTGTGCTCAGCCTGATATGTCTGATGTTTTACGTGCCATTCAGGCTTTAGGTGATAAAGTGGAGTCGGTAGTGAGTGACCACAAGTTCCTCTTGGCGGACGTCAAGGAACTTAAAGTGAAAAGTGCAGTGGGAAGTGGTAGTGCCAGTGCTGTGCCGAGTGCTAGTGTCAGTGTCAGTGTTGTGCGTGAGGGTACTTCTGTGCGTGCCAGTCGTCCTCCCAGTCCGGGACCTCTTGCAAGCTCCCAAGCCCAGGGGAGAAGCAATGTCGAAGGGCAAAAGGATTCGGCAGGCCTTGATCGGCGCACAGAAGTATCCTCGGTGGTTGCGGGCGTATCTTACAGAGATCGTCACTTCCACTCTCAGACGATTGAGCCTTTATTTCCCTCGTCTGCAGAAGAATTTTCGGGGAGAAAACGCTGGACTCAGGTCTCAAGACCTCTTAAGCGTAAAGTCCAGACCTCACGAGTTCAACAGCCCGGATGTAGTCATTGGGCTAGCTCTGACTCGCCGCAGTCATCAGGTGACTGCACACCTCCTAAGAGAGGTAAGGCGATGCCTCAACAGACCTCAACTTCTGTTAAGGCTTTGCCTCAACAGACCTCATCGTCTGTTGATCCCAAGATGGCTTTGCTGCAGTCCATGCAGTCGCAGCTTGCGGTCTTAATGCGTGAGTTTCAGGCAGAGAAGGTTACACCTCCTCCTGCGAGCGCTCCTCCTCCTCTCCGCAGTCCAGTCTGCCAGACGTACGAAGTTGAGGTTCCTCAAGCTACCTCCATGCGTGAGCTACCGCGTTGGGAGTTGCCAGTTACCAGCGTTGTGCAGCAACCTCCACCTTCCTTGAGGCAGGAATCTCTTACCACGCGACAACCTCCTCAACAATGGGGACAGGAGTCTTATGCCTTACAACCTCCTCTTCCTTTGAGGCAAGAGTTTCTTGCAGTAAGACCATCCTCGAGGCAGCAACCTCTTGAGGTACGACAACCTCTACCATCCTTGAGGCAGCCACCTCAGCTCTCGCAGCTGCTACCTCCACTTTCCTCGAGGCGAGAACCTCAACTCTCGAGGCAAGCACCTCAAGAACCTCAACTCGTGAGACAGGAGCCGCGTTCTGCGCAGCCGCCACCTCAACTCTCGCAGCTCACACCTCAAGAACCTCAACTCGTGAGACAGGAATCTCTTACTGCGCAACCAACTCAACCCTTGAAGCAAGCGCAACTCTTGAGACAGGAACCTCATGCAATGAGTCAGCCACCTCAACGCATGCATCTACCACCTTCTCCTCTACTTGACCAGTCTTTGCAGCCTGAACCTCAGGTTTTACTACAGTCGCCTCTCACCACACTTGCTCCTCAAACCTCCGCAGAACCTCCTTCATCCCAGCCTCATGACTTTGTCATTACCAGCCCTCATCCTCTTCAACAGAGACTTGAGGATGAGACCGCAAGTGTTTATGCACCCGCTTGTCAGGATTCTGCTGTTCAGCATACCGCTGTTACTTTACCTCTCGCTTCTCAACACTCAGGTGATGAGGTTTCTGAGGAGGAAGCTGTGCACCTAGATGATCCCTCTTCGGACGTGGAGGAACCCAAGTCGTTACCACCCTCCATTGACTTTCGCAAGGTCCTGGCTCTTTTCAGAGAGGTTTACCCGGATCATTTTGTTTCTGCTACCCCTCGCTCTCCTCCATCAGAGTTTTCTCTAGGCATGCAACCTGTTAAGTCGGCCTACACTAAGCTCGTCCTTGCTAGATCCTCTAAGAGAGCTTTAAGAATGTTAGGGGATTGGTTGCAGTCCAAACAGCAACTAGGGAAGACTTCATTTATGTTCCCTCCTACTAAGCTGACTTCTAAGGCGGGCGTATGGTATGCCACAGGAGAGGAACCAGGCTTGGGAATCCCTGCCTCTGCCCAGGCTGACTTCTCAAGTTTGGTTGACTCTCCACGTAGATCGGCTATGAGGCGCATAAGGTCTGCTGGACCTTTTCCGACTTAGACCACTTCTTAAAGGGTGTCTTTCGCGCCTTTGAGATTTTCAATTTTCTCGACTGGTGCCTGGGGGCCTTGAGCAAGAAGACTGCCCCTTCTGACAAGGACTCGGCCATGCTTATAATGTCCTGTATGGATAAAGCAATTCGCGATGGGTCCGGCGAACTTGCCTCCATGTTTGTTTCGGGAGTACTCAAGAAAAGGGAACAACTTTGCACTTTCCTTTCCACTGGTATCACCTCTTGTCAAAGGTCTCAGTTACTTTTTGCTCCGCTTTCTAAGTTCCTGTTTCCTGAGGAGCTTATCAAGGAATTGTCTGCGGCCCTTATTCAGAAGGACACTCATGACCTTGTGGCCTCTTCAGCTCGTAAGGCTAAGGTTGCTCCTTCGGTTCCTAGAACTTACCGCACCCCAGTGGCCGATACTCCTGCTACAAGATTTATTCCGCCCTTTCGTGGTAGAGCCCCCAGCCGAGGAAGTACCCGTCCAGACGCTTTCAGGGGCAGGTCTAAGAAAGGTCCCAAGCCTTCGAAAGGCAAACACTGACTCTCCTCCTCTCCAGACAGCAGTAGGAGCCAGACTCAAGATCTTCTGGCAAGCTTGGGAAAGAAGAGGTGCAGACGCCCAGTCTGTCAAGTGGCTAAGGGAGGGTTACAGGATACCATTCTGCCGCAATCCCCCTCTGACCACTTCTCCCATCAACCTCTCTCCCAACTACAAGGAAAAGGACAAGAGGCTAGCGTTACACCAGGAGGTGTCGCTCCTGTTACAGAAGAAGGCAGTGGTGATAGTCCGGGACCATCAATCCCCGGGCTTCTACAACCGTCTCTTTCTGGTGGCCAAGAAGACAGGAGGTTGGAGACCGGTGCTGGACGTCAGTGCGCTCAATGCTTATGTCACCAAGCAGACGTTCACTATGGAGACGACGAAGTCGGTCCTAGCAGCGGTCAGGCAGGAGGACTGGATGGTCTCGTTGGATCTGAAAGACGCTTACTTTCACGTTCCTATTCATCCAGACTCCCAACCTTTCCTGAGATTCGTTTTTGGAAAGGTTGTGTACCAATTCCAAGCCCTGTGTTTTGGCCTAAGCACAGCGCCTATGGTGTTTACGCGTCTGATGAGGAATATTGCAAAATTCCTCCACTTAGCGGACATCAGAGCCTCCCTTTATTTAGACGACTGGCTGTTAAGAGCCCCCACAAGTCGTCGCTGTCTGGAGAGTCTCAACTGGACTTTGGACTTGATCAAGGAACTGGGTCTTTTGGTCAACTTAGAAAAGTCCCAGCTTATTCCCTCCCAATCCATCGTTTACCTGGGAATGGAGATTCGGAGTCAAGCTTTTCGGGCTTTTCCGTCGGCCCCAAGAATCAGCCAAGCCCTAGAGTGCATTCTGAGCATGCTGAAGAGGAACAGATGCTCGGTGAGACAGTGGATGAGTCTAACAGGGACCCTGTCATCGTTAGCCCTGTTCATCGAGTTAGGGAGACTCCACCTCCGCCCTCTCCAATTCCATCTAGCAGCTCACTGGGACAAGGATTTGACGCTCGAAGCGGTCTCTATTCCTGTCACCAAAGAGATGAAGACTACTCTCATGTGGTGGAAGACCAACATCCTTCTCAAGGAGGGTCTATCGTTAGCGATTCAGACCCCCAATCTTCATCTCTTTTCGGACGCATCAGACTCGGGCTGGGGCGCGACCTTGGACGGACAGGAATGCTCGGGAACATGGAACAAGGAACAGGAAACGCTTCACATCAACTGCAAGGAGCTGCTGGCAGTTCATCTGGCCTTAATGAACTTCAAGTCCCTCCTGCTAAACAAGGTGGTGGAGGTGAACTCCGACAACACCACAGCCTTGGCATACATCTCCAAGCAGGGAGGGACCCATTCGAGGAAGCTGTACGAGATAGCAAGGGACCTCCTCATTTGGTCAAGAAGTCTAAACCTCACACTGGTAACGAGGTTCATTCAGGGCAATATGAACATCTCAGCAGATCGCCTCAGCAGGAAAGATCAAGTCATCCCCACGGAATGGACCCTTCACAAGAGCGTGTGCAACAGACTTTGGACCTTGTGGGGTCAGCCAACGATAGATCTGTTCGCCACCTCCATGACCAAGAGGCTCCCTTTGTACTGTTCCCCAGTTCCAGACCCAGCAGCAGTTCACGTGGATGCTTTTCTGCTGGATTGGTCCCATCTCGACCTATATGCATTCCCGCCGTTCAAGATCATCAACAGAGTCATTCAGAAGTTCGTCTCTCACGAAGGGACACGGCTGACGCTGGTTGCTCCCCTTTGGCCTGCAAGAGAATGGTTCACAGAGGTACTACAATGGCTGGTCGACGTTCCCAGGAATCTCCCTCTAAGAGTGGACCTTCTACGTCAACCTCACGTAAAGAAGGTACACCCAAACCTCCACGCTCTTCGTCTGACTGCCTTCAGACTGTCGAAAGACTCGCTAGAGCTAGAGGCTTTTCGAAGGAGGCAGCCAGAGCGATTGCCAGAGCAAGGAGGATATCCACTCGTAGAGTCTATCAATCCAAGTGGGAAGTCTTCCGAAGCTGGTGCAGAGCCAATGCAGTTTCCTCTACCAATACCTCTGTAACCCAAGTTGCTGACTTCCTGTTACATCTTAGGAATGTTAGATCTCTTTCGGCTCCTACGATTAAAGGGTACAGAAGTATGTTGGCTTCAGTTCTCCGCCACAGAGGTTTGGAGCTTTCCTCCAACAAGGACCTACAAGACATCCTTAAATCTTTCGAGACTTCTAAAAAACGTCGTTTGTCCACTCCAGGCTGGAATCTAGACGTAGTCTTAAGGTTCCTTATGTCTCCTAGGTTCGAACCTCTCCAGTCAGCTTCCTTCAAAGACCTTACTCTCAAAACTCTTTTCCTCGTCTGCCTTGCGACAGCCAAAAGAGTTAGTGAGGTTCACGCCTTCAGCAAGAACATAGGATTCACATTCGAATCAGCAACATGTTCTTTACAGCTCGGATTTTTAGCTAAAAATGAACTTCCTTCACGTCCTTGGCCTAGATCGTTCGAAATTCCTAGCCTTTCCAACATGGTGGGTAACGAGCTAGAGAGAGTTCTTTGCCCTGTCAGAGCTCTGAAATACTATCTTAAAAGGTCAAAACCTATACGAGGACAGTCAGAGGCCTTATGGTGTGCCATCAAGAAACCTTCGATGCCTATGTCCAAAAACGCAGTTTCGTATTATATAAGGCTTCTGATTAGAGAAGCTCATTCTCACATGAAGGATGAAGACCTTGCTTTGCTGAAGGTAAGGACCCACGAAGTGAGAGCTGTAGCCACTTCGATGGCCTTTAAACAGAACCGTTCTCTGCAGAGTATTATGGATGCAACTTATTGGAGGAGCAAGTCAGTGTTTGCATCATTTTATCTGAAAGATGTCCAGTCTCTTTACGAGAACTGCTACACCCTGGGACCATTCGTAGCAGCGAGTGCAGTAGTAGGTGAGGGCTCAGCCACTACATTCCCTTAATCCCATAACCTTTTTAACCTTTCTCTTGAATGCTTTTATTGTTGTTTTTTGGGTTGTTACGGTAGGCTAAGAAGCCTTCCGCATCCTGTTTGATTTGGCGGGTGGTCAATTCGTTCTTGAGAAGCGCCTAGGTTAGAGGTTGTGTAGAGGTCCTTTAGTATGGGTTGCAGCCCTTTATACTTCAGCACCTTAGGGTTGTTCAGCCTCCTAAGAGGAACGCTGCGCTCAGTAAGGAAGACGAACTTATTAAAGGCAGAGTAATGGTTCAAGTCGACTTCCTTACCAGGTACTTATAATTTCATTGTTATTTTGAATAACTGATAATATGAAATACGGGATACTTAGCTTACTGATATACATGTACACTGGTTTTCACCCACCTCCCTGGATGTGAATCAGCTACATGATTATCGGGTAAGATTAATATTGAAAAATGTTATTTTCATTAGTAAAATAAATTTTTGAATATACTTACCCGATAATCATGATTTAATTGACCCACCCTTCCTCCCCATAGAGAACCAGTGGACCGAGGAAAAATTGAGGTGGTGTCAACAAGAAGTACTGCAGTACCTGGCCACAGGTGGCGCTGGTGAGTACACCCCCTTCTAGTATAGTGATCGCTGGCGTATCCCTTCCGTAGAATTCTGTCGGGCAACGGAGTTGACAGCTACATGATTATCGGGTAAGTATATTCAAAAATTTATTTTACTAATGAAAATAACATTTTTTAGGATGTAATAAACAACACCAGTGCAAAAGTTAACTCATAATAGAGACAAATTATACAATAAGGCTTTATCCATGTCCACTTTACTTAGAAGAAAATATCTGTTAGTGTGTTGTAAGACCCTATTATTATTATTAATAGCTAAGCTACAACCTTAGTTGGAAAAGCAGAATGCTATAAGCCTAAAGGCTCCAATAGGGGAAATAGCCGAGTGAGGACGTGAAATAAGGAAATGAATAAACTACAAGAGAAGTAATGAGCTATAGGAATGAAATATTTTAAGAATAGTAACAACATCAAAGTAGATCTTTCAGGTATCCTGAATAGTAAAGACCAGGCTCATAATTTTTTCAACATTGTACAATGCACAATTTCAAAATACTATCAAACGTGGATCATGTGTAAGCTGAGTAATTTCTCTAATAAATAGTCCCCTTCCTTACTACAGGTTCAGGAGCAGTCAGTAGCCTTTGCATTTAAGCAAGTACATATAAACTTGATACTATCCATTTTGTGAATAAGTATCTATTAAAACCTCGTGAGCGTCTTCTAGGAGAAGAACACCCTGATCGTGATGACCTACGGTTATTACGATCTTCTGATTGTCGCGAGCGACGATCAGGGGAAGAAGTCCTAGGAAGGTGAGGCGATGGTGATGCTCGTCCCTTAGCACTGCTGATGGAAGGCACGCTGACTCCTGGAAGATCATCATCTGCAACCTGAGGGTTCATGTAGGGAGAAACAGAAGGATGCGGATTAAAGGACGATGAGGTCCCAGGTTGTGGAGAGGGTTCGTCGTCATTAGGGGGTCGTTGGCGAGGCGAATGCGAACGATCACCTTGTCAACGCGTGGAAGGGCCAGGGTAAGGCGACAGATGGACTTCTCACATTTCCAAATCGTGAGATGTCGACGGCTCCGGAGAAGGTTCCCTTGTGGCACCACACTGAAGAAGGCGCTGCAGCTCCTCCTTCGAAGGGGTCCCAAAATCCTTAAGGACGATCACACCTGGAATAAATCTGCAAGGGAAAAAGGCTCGCCAGTGGCTGGAGGAGAAGGTGCTCCTCTTGGGGAAGCAACAACTCCTCCAGTACCTGGGTTTGCTGGAAGATGAGTGATCTGCGTTCTTGCTCGCGCAGAAAGAGCTTTAGAAAGCGATTTGGAGGTGCCAGAAGAAGAACGCGTCCCACTCACCCTGGAGCGAGAACGATCGCGCTTAGCCTTCTTCTTCTTGCACCTTCCAACCCTCTCCCATTGGGAGGCAGACCACTCCCTACATTCTGCATAGGGAAAACCCTGCTCGCAACGATGCCATCGACACACAGGACACAGGGAGTGAGGGTCGGTCTCCAACGACGACATGAAGGTCCCGCACGCAGCACCCTCTCGCCCTGGACACCTATGCATGATGAAGGCGATCATAGAAGAAGGTCACACACACCCACGTCCGATCACTACTGAGCCAAAAGAAAAAGGGAAGTCTCTCACTGCTGTGAGAGTATATATAGAGATGCCTGGGTACCCCTCAGCAACCCCCTGCCTATCTGCTAAGCGGTTAGGCAGGGTTACCACCTCACACTTAAAAGTCTAATGGCTACCTCCAGCTGTCGCTCAAAGAATATCCACATAAATAACGGAAGGCATGTATTAGATAGGGAAAAATACAAATTATCCCTGAATTTGTCATATTTTCTTAGAATTTGGCTTCAAATAACTTTACCCTACATGTCAAATGCCTAGCATATGCTAAATTTTATTATTGTTTTACACCAAGTCAATTGAAAGAATAATTTTTCCTAGAATAGTATGTCATACTGCAGTACATTCCTTTGCTGGCACTGGTTAATTTGTCTTCTATTATACTAATTTGAATTATAATGTCAATTGTGAAGAACATAATGGCTAAGCTATTCTTTTAGAAAGGCAAAAATGTCAATCTTTATCTCTAAGATGATAAAATTAGGTGTTTTTCCCTTTTCTGCTAAAGTTCCTTGGTTTAAATGTCAGCGACATTAAGTCGTTTTCATGACTTGCTGAGTTTCACATGTTGAATTATGAGCTTTCTGTTGCTGTAAACAACTGGCTGATATTCAACGATGATAGCTTGGGTGGCAAAAGGGTTTGGCTGCTGATCATATGTTGGTACTTTCGTTTCTGCCACTAATGTGCAGCCTTTAATACTCATCCAAGGATAATCCTAGATTAGTGGGGGTGTTCGTGTAATAAAAGTTACTAATGGCCAAAAATTGTTTTCCATCAGTATATATTTTTTGGAAACTCATTCTTTTTATTTCCATGAAAGGCAGTAGTAGTTTATGCATACCCTTTTTTTTTTTTTTTTTTTTTTCTTTTTTTTTTTTTTTTTTATCAAAAGAGAAGACTTGTACGGTATTCACTCATTCCTCATCATATTTGTTCTTTGGAAAGTCATATTTTTAGGATTCATCATCTGTGGGGAACTTTAGCAAGGCATGATCCAGGGACGGGGTTCTTCATATCCTTACTACAGTATGTGAGATGTATATAGTACTGTATTTCATTTCTAAATATATTGGTAATTTTTTTTTATTCTAACTCATATTGAAAGTTGTTTGTTCAACGAAGGGTTTTACTAAAGGGAAAGGTATGGTAATCATTCTGGGATCACTCGTCCGTAGATCTATAACCTTACTCAGCAAATAGAGGATTTTAAGAATTTATTTTTCCTGAATTAATTGTCAGTCTAAGATACAGTTATATGGAAAGGGTGAATGTGAGTTACTGAGGTAGGGATTCATCTAACACACTTTCTCCTGAGACTAGAATATGGTTGGTAATATTCATGTTCTTGAGTTTTGAATTCTGGACATTGACACGACAATCTCTACAAACAAAATAAGGCGAGACCTGTTCATTTTGACTTTTACACTGCTTTTGAATCAGTTAATTGCATTGATCTTTTATAAAAACTTCATACAGTAAGTGTTGGAGATCTTATACTTAATCTCGTTTACATGCTCTTAAGTGCAGACAGTTACTGGTGAAAGGTAATTTCGTGAGGATAGATGTATCATTTATAGTGTTTCATTTGTTAGTGTTCTTGGGCCTCTTGATGTGTCTCTAATCTTGATTTATCGTTCATTGTTAACTGTACGTATCTTTAAGGTTTTGGAACATCTTACTGTACATTACCTACAGTAGATGGTAGTGCAGTATCTTCAATTTTCCACAGCTTGGATATTTTTCTCATTTTTTAATTTAGCCTCTCGGGATCTTTATCTATGTAAAATGAGCTGGATTTGCAGTTTCATTTTTCCTACTCGGAGGAATATCTTGACAATGCTGCTGTAAGATTTTTCCTAGGCCATCTTTCTCAAGTTATATTTTGCCAGATGACAAATATCATCTACGGTATTTTGTTTTTAATTATTGAATACATTACTTTGCGTTTCACAGAGTAGCAGGATCCATGTTCTGTTAAGATACAGTAACATCACAATT
>NC_090728.1:175924830-175927330 GCF_036898095.1 Palaemon carinicauda
CATCAAAGCTGTTTCTGTTGATAAACCTTTACGGAATCCATGCTGAGTGTTAGAAATCAAATTATTTTTTTCTAGATGTTCCATTAACTGATTACATACAATCTTTTCTATTACTTTCGATATTACGGGAAGGATAGAAACAGGTCTATAATTACCAGGGTCGTCCTTGTCTCCTTTCTTGTGAAGAGGGTCTACGAGGGGTTGTTTCCAAATAGAAGGATATTTCCCAGTTACAATCGATGTATTTATGATAACCGTGATATAATATGCAATAACTGTAAGGGAATCTTTTAGAAAACTAGTAGGAATACCATCCGTTCCGTAAGCATTACTATTATTCAAACTCTTAACTGTTAATATTATTGTTTCTACTGTAACTGGTTGCGGTCTAAACAATCTTATATTATTGCCAAAAATTATTTTGAGTGTTTTTAATATCTTCATTTTCGTACTTTTGTAGAATTTCCTGCGTTTTATCATAAGTTATTTTTCCTACATTAGCAAAGTATTGGTTTAAATTGATCTGCTCTAGCTTTTGGGTTGTCGTATTTCAATCTTTTTATTTGTTTTAGTAGATACAATATTATTCATAATTTTCCATGTTTCTTTGCGAGATTTACTTTTCTTGATCTTGTCTTTGTTATAATAAGCTTTGGCAGTACGCATTTTCGAATTGATGAGTTTTTTCATTTCCTTATACGAATTGTTAAGATTCTCATCATGTCTATTATGTTTAAGCCTTTCTTGCATTTTGTCCCTTTCAATCATACTGTTTTTGAGATCATTGTCTATCCAAGGTGCACTGGGTCTCCTTATTTCCTTCGTGGTTATTGGGGCACATTTATCTAAGGCACTATTATATACTTTATTGAAAATTCCTGTTTGAATATCTGTGTCATCAGTATGCATGATTGTATCTAAAATTATTTTCTGGTCTAGCAATGTATTGCACAAAAAATCTGCAGAATAATATTTTAAACACCTAAAGGTTACCGTAACTGGTTTACGTTTTGGCCTTCTTAATATCTATGATAAATGAAATATGTTCATGGTCAGCTACAATACTTGGATTTACCTCCAATTTCAATGACACTTTCCTGCTTGTTTGTTATTAACACGTCTAGTAGTGTGGATGAGATGGGGCTAACTCTAGTAGGTTTATTAATCATTTGATTTAATTTGGTGACTCTTAAAATATTATGTATCTTTGCTGAACCTAACATCAAATCATCATTTAGATCACCTATTACATAAATTGATTTATTCTTTAGAGAAATCATTCTCAGGACATTCCAAAATATAGTTAAAAGTATCATTTGAAGCATGCGGATGTCTATATAAGCAACCAATGATAACAGAAGGTAGCCCTTACGAGATTGTACAGAGAGAGAGAGAGAGAGAGAGAGAGAGAGAGAGAGAGAGAGAGAGAGAGAGAGAGAGAGAGAGAGAGATTATGAATGAATACAATACACTTGATACTTTTGCGAATCTTTAAACACTAACAAAATAACTGTAAGTACTACAGCGACGCCCTGATATTTTTACCTTAATCCATTTACACTTTGCCTTCGCAATGCATCCTGGATAAAGTTGGAATTCAACTGTCTATTTCCACATCCTAACCCCGCCCCCTCCCTCCATTCCAGTCACATCCCCTAATCCCCATCCCCTGTCCGCCCTCGATTTCCAAGTATCACAATATTTCCTATTTGATTAAGATAAAACTTTGTTCTCGCCATGACTTTGGTCGATTTTTCTGAGGAAATTTTTGATTGAGAATACACTCATTCATCTTTCAAAAAAGAATTATGATGGAGAATACACTCATTCATCTTTCAAAAAAGAATTATGATTGAGAATACACTCATTCATCTTTCAAAAAAGAATTATGATGGGGAATACACTCATTCATCTTTCAAAAAAAAATTATGATGGAGAATACACTCATTAATCTTTTTTTTAAATTATACTTTTTGTCCTTGATTTATCATGCTATCTCTCACGTCCACACGACCGCAAATTCAACAAAATTGAGTGGCCGTTTCCTCTGCTTATTTTATTCAAATCTGTATGACTGAAGTGACTCCTCTCTCTCTCTCTCTCTCTCCTCTCTCTCTCCTCTCTCTCTCTCTCTCTCTCTCTCCTCCTCTCTCTCTCTCTCTCTCTCTCTCGGGGAAAAATAAGAAAAATTGAAAGGTATGGGAGTGAAGTGGGTGTTATCAGTAAATTCTCCCTCCCTCCTACGAAGGTTACCCCAAAGCCATTTCACCTGCAGAGATGAAAGTTTATTTCATTTGTTTTATGACTTTGCATTAATACCTGAACTTTCCTTTTCTTTGCTTCGTCTCCTTTTATGTCGTTCAGTTTGAAAGGTAATAATAAATATGGAATCACAGTAATAATACCCACGTTCTTATTATGATTAGTAATGATCTTTGGAATATGCAAACATTGCAAAAGTCTGAAGAGAGTTGGCAGTATACCATAGTCAAATTCTGTG
>NC_090728.1:175929830-175937330 GCF_036898095.1 Palaemon carinicauda
TATATATATATATATATGTTTGTATGTTATATCTTTGTTGGTGGGTACGTGTTTCCCCAATGATTGCGGTCGTGGATATGCTAAAGATTTTCCTAGTTCTTATATATATATATATATATATATATATATATATATATATATATATATATATATTATATATATATATATTATATATATATATATATATATTATGGATACATGTATTCAAATATATTCCCTTATATCATCGTATAGTAATCTAATTTTATGTTATTGTAATTTCAAATGTTCCGCATAGGTTTACCTTTAATTTTTCATTTGATAAATAAAATAAGTTAAGGCTTCACAATGCACATCTAATGATGCGAAAGATATTACTATGTATGTATGATTTTTATGTGTCGTTTAACATATAAAATGTGTATTGCAAGGTGGGCGAGTTGTCTGTCGTATGGGACACCTGTGGATAGAACATGCAGCAGTTGGGTGGATGGAAAGTCATCTATTATCAGTGAATACTTATTCTCTCTCTCTCTCTCTCTCTCTCTCTCTCTCTCTCTCTCTCTCTCTCTCTCTCTCTCTCTCTCTTCTCTCTCTCTCTCTCTCTCTCTCTCATGGTTATATCGTTAGATTTTTTCAGTTAGTGTTTTATATATAAAGATTTGAAGCACCTGTCGTACTCGTATTCAGATATAGAATAATAATTTTCGTCGTAATTTTTAACATGGGTTCTAGGTAACAAACCCAGATTGGTCGGTATTGCGGTAAAAACCTTTAAGGTTCCTTCCCAAGCATCACCTTGCCGCATTGAAATTCCCTCTTACGAACAAGGAAAACATTAACAGAGAGAAGAATTACAGAATTAAATATCTCCTTGCCCTTCGCTTGTCTTCGCTTCGTCTCTCTTAAGTCCGGCATCCTGGCCCCCAACTGGGTGCTACCTGCTTGAGACATGCCTGGGGTAAGTGTCCTTGGCCCGGCCCATATGATTCGGGATGAGTCCGACCGGCCACACAGGTCATCAGGGTCTTGTTTTTCATCAGAGAAAGATGAGCTTGGGTTGGGTCATCTTCAAATACTAGTCGACCTTTAAAAGAGTAGCTCGGTTTATAAATAACTACTGTGGTATTTATCCTCCATGAGCTTGGATGGGAGAACTCAAGATTATTTTAAAGATTCAATTAGGGAGACCTTTTTTCATTACATATCTAGAAGACGGAGTTGTTCCCCTTCGGGGTAAATTCTATAATTGATCAAGGAAGATACTCGCTCTCCCATCCCTTTCTCTAGGCTTGCCACGTCACAATTATTCAGCGGGAAGTAACCAGCCTAGTATGTAAATATTTACTCTACCTTGAGTTTAGGAATTTAAACAGTGCGTACGTCTTACGTAACATTCTCAGTGTGTGTTATCATCATGCCATATGGCTTGCACATTTGTACATGTTCTGGTATTCGTCGGTTTGAGGCGAGTCTGTCCACCTGACCAGTTGTTGCCGATGGTCTAGGGAGAGTCTTCTATAGACGTGGCATCAGATGATTAATTTGATATTGATTCGATATGGATCTACAGTTTTTAATATTCTTAACCAGTCTAAGTGGATAGCCAAGTGTTCATTTGGCCATTTGAATAAAGAAAATTATAAATCAATTACTCGTAGGTAAAATGATTCCGAGAAAGGCGACCAACGAAATATTTATTGAAATGCCGGGATATCGATTTCCATCTCGTCTTTCAATTTAATTTTGTCTTCTGGATGACAATCTTTTATCCTCATTTGCATTTATTGCTTGTCTGTGGAAGGACTCATGCTTGGTTGGACAGATTTAATGTAACGATAAATCATAAAAAAATGTTGTAAAACCCCGAGGAAGGAAACTTAGCAACGAAACATGCCCTAGTAGTTGTGTTTCTTTGATATGAAGATTGGATCGTAACACATTTTTTTTCTTTGTTTTAGGATTTTCCTGTGTTAAATTATAAGGGGTGGGTTTTTGTTGTTGGTTAATACACTGAAATCGGATTTTCAATGGATATTCTACATTGAAGGTTAACCACTTTTTTCAAGACGTTAGATATATTGATTGTTTCCTGGTCGAATATTTCATTTATGGGGTCTGTGATAACTACATTCCTGTTTTATGTTGAAAAAAGGACGAGGATTGTAAAGAAAATTACTGTTTCGGTAAAAAGGACGCAAAACGGCAGCCACATAATACATTTATTACAGTTGTCTTGGAACTCCTCCTCTGCGTACAGCAGAGTCAATACAGATAAAAGATATACGACCAATCCTTTGATTTCAGAGAAAGATAAACGTACTGGTCTTCCCAAGGTCTATATATGGGTCTTCCCAGAGCCCAACGCCCTTTCGAAAGTAACACAAACCGTGAGAGATTTCCAGAAGATGTCAAGTAAAAAAAAAAAAAAAATCAGGACTTGCATTTGTATTCCAAATGTTTAAATATCAATAAAGTCCAGGATAGGAAATGGTGATTTTATCATCTTTACAAAATTGATGACCATTTACATTTTCTCACGACCTAGGTTGGAGGTTGGCT
Source organism: Palaemon carinicauda (assembly GCF_036898095.1). Lineage (NCBI taxonomy): Eukaryota > Metazoa > Arthropoda > Malacostraca > Decapoda > Palaemonidae > Palaemon > Palaemon carinicauda. Next base: position 175,932,372 of record NC_090728.1, read on the forward strand.
AGGGCACCAGCCACCCGTTGAGATACTACCGCTAGAGAGTTTGTGAGTCCTTTGAATGGCCAGACAGTACTGAATTGGATCCTTCTCTCTGATTTACGCCTCATTTTCCCTTTGCCTACATATACACCGAATAGTCTGGCCTATTCTTTACATGTTCTCCTCTGTCCTCATACACTTGACGAAACTGAGATTACCAAACCATTCTTCTCTTAAGGGGTCAACTATTGCACTGTAATTGTTCAGTGGATACTTTCCTCATTAGCTATGGTAAGCAGTTCTTCTAAGAGAGGAACACACCAAAATCAAACCATCGTCCTCTAGGGTTGTGCCATAGCCTCTGTACCATGGTCTTCCACTGTTCTTGGGTTAGAGTTTCTCTTGCTTGATGGTACACTCGGGCACACTATTCTTTCTAATTTATCTTAATTTTTAAATTTTTTATAGTTTATATAGAAAATATTTATTTCAATGTTGTTACTGTTCTTAAAAGATTTTGTTTTCCTTGTTTCCTTTCCTCGCTGGGCTATTTTCCCCGTTAGGGCCCCTGGGCTCATAGCAATCCTGCTTTTCCAACTAGGGTTGTTATCTAGCAAGTGATAATAATAATAATAATAGTCTTAGGTAGTGCCACAGTCTCTGTACCATGGTCCTCCACTGTCTTTGAATAGAGTACTCTTGTTCGGGCACACTATTCTATCATATTTCTCTTCCTCTTAGTTTGTTAAAGTTTTTATAGTTTATATATGAAAAAATTTATTTTAATGTTGTTACTGTACTTAAAATATTTTATTTTAATTTCCTTTCCTCACTGTACTATGTTTCCTTTTGGATCCCCTGGGCTTATAGCATCCTGCTTTTCCTACTAGGGTTGTAGCTTAATAAGTAATGATAATAATATTGAAAATAATAGAAATGGGCTAAAGATTACTGAAATTCGTTGAAGTGCGTCTCCAGTGGGAGGTTCCTTTTACTTCACCCCCGTCTCCGCTTACTTTTTTTTTCTTTCGTGCTGTCCAACTTCTTTTGAAATTTCTTTCATAATGTAACTGCTGCCCCCACCCCCTCCCTGAATAGACTTTGAGACCCCCAGTGCCGGGCTATATAGCCAAAATTTAAAAATGTAAAATCCAAGACGATGCCTTGAAGGCATTACTGAAGGTTGTTTGCAGCCTCCCTTGGTCCTCCTAGCTGCAATTACTCGTTATTCCTCTGCTTTATCTTCATTCCCGTTTTCCTACTTCCAAGTCCCTAGCGATAGAATGTACACGTGACCCAAATTTCAAATGAAACACATAAATTGAATCTTTATTGTTCTGTTATTGAAAGTGATGGCCAAGACATTCCTAGAGATAAATTATTATCCAGCGCTTGGAGGGAGAAGGTCTCAATTTTTGAATTGTGCTTCGAAGTTGTGCTAAGTTGTACTTTGCCGTGATATTTATTGATAGAGCCAGTTGGCATGTTCAATGATGTTGTCGGGAATCGTGTGTTTGAGAGAGAGAGAGAGAGAGAGAGAGAGAGAGAGAGAGAGAGAGAGGAGAGAGAGAGGAGAGGAGAGAGAGAGAGAGAGAGAATTCCTTGGCCTTTGGGAATAATGCAAGTAAGACGGGGTTTACTGTATTCAACAAAATCCTATTAACTAAGACAGAAGTGTAACAGACTTTATATGGAGGGTGTTTGCATGTTTTGAGTACATTGGAGAGGGGCGATGTGCTTCGGTACATGGAATTTGTACTCTTAGTGCAAAGCTCGGTAATACGAAGCCACCCCGAGAGTTAAAAGCTGTCGGGTGTGAAGATGATTGGCAAGGTGTATTCATGTGTGAAAGTTTCTTATAAAGAACCACAGAGATTTACGTATTTTCTCGAGCTTTGATTTTATTATTATTATTATTATTATTATTATTGTTTGTTGTTGTTGGTTGTTGTTGTTGTTAGCTAAGCTACACCCCTAGTTGCAAAGGCAGGAAACTATAAGCCCAAGAGCTCCAATGGGGGAAAATAGCCCAGTAAGGAAAATAAATTGATAAACTATAAGAGAAGTATTAAACAATTGAAAAAAAAATTATTTAAGAACTGTAACAACATCAAATTAGACCTTTCTCATATTAAACTTAAAAAACGGCATTTTCCTTCCTGCAGAAGTGCAAAGGGTAACGTGATAAGGGTACAGAGTTATCATAATTGTGTTATCGTTAAGGTGGTAGAGTCATCATAATTGACGTATAGCGGATGTTATTGTTTTTCTGCGTTTTGGGCGAATATGCTTCATTCATAAGTATAATTGATTAGGTTTCGTTATGGATTAACCCTGGTCTGATATTTGGTTTCGTAAATAAGATTATGAACAACAAGAAAAGCTGATTGGTCAGTTTCGGTAGTATCGGATAAATATGATTGTTTTATGTGCAAACTCATCTCTTTAAACAAGGCTAACCATGACATAGTTCTACACACACACACACACGCGCGCGCGCAATTCAATTTGTATGGGCGTTGTTGTTTGCAAATACAAATAAATAATGCCAGTGATGTTTTTTCTTGTTTCTTGTCTCACTAAGTAATCGATTCACCTATTCCTCTTAACGTGAGAAATATCACAGGCACTTTGAATGGAAAAATTAAATATTCCTCAATATTTTTTTCCCCTTTTCGTAACGGATTAATGCTGAGTCAGCAGTTTCCGTCTTACATTTCTGAGAATTTACTTTCTCTTTCACGTATGTCGATTAATAGTCCAGTACTTCTTTGTCGCATGAGCATAGAAATCACTTGAGGTTGTGAATCTTGTTGTTTTACCCCACCTGAGTAATTTACGTGAATTTGACATATCAAGAGGATAAACCCAGCTGAAAAGTATCTGGTCTAAAGTTTTAAGTTCAAAATGTCTATTGTTTTCACTTTTAAGCGAGAAAAAGTTTACTTATATATATATATATATATATATATATATATATATATATATATATATAAATATATATATATATATATATATATATATATATATACAGTATATAGTTTATATATGACATATTTGTTTTTGACGTTGTTAATAGTTTATATATGACATATCTGTTTTGACGTTGTTGCCCTTTTTTTAAATGATTTGTTAATTTGTTCTCTTCATTTATTTATTTCCTTATTTCCTTTCCTCACTGGGCTATTTTTCCCTATTGGGGGCCCCTGGGCTTATAGCATCTTGCTTTTCCAACTAGGGTTGTAGCTTGGATAGTAATAATAATAATAATACTTACATACATACATACATACACCTGTCTTTTACGTAAATGTCTTTTTTTTTCAAGTCCACATGTTTAAAATGTTTTCTCTATATTTCTCTGTATTGACTAGATCCAGTTAAAATTTGAAATCTTGAACTTCCAAAGTGAATGTGCAAAAAAAAACTGTAATTACTTTACGGCAATAACATCGCTAAACTTTCTTCTCTCCGACCATTATCCCTACAGTAAAGGGTCGGTTGCTCTCTCCAATGCCTTCTATCATAGGCATCCTATTTCACCAAACCTCTTCTCTCCATATCATTCTTCACGTTATATTGCCATCTAATGTTCTGCATCCCTCTCGATCTCCTCATAACAGACTCCTCTCTTCCATCGCTAATAGTTTAAGGGTAAATCGAAGTGATTTTACGTTACGTGAGACTAAGGGGAAATTGTGACTTTATATTCGGTTAGGTTTTGTCTTCTGAGGCCTTTTCTTTAAGATTGCAATGTACAGAATTGAAAGATCAAGTTATCTCAACATTCCATGTTTCGTTGACTGGGATTTTGACACGTCTCTCAGGAGACAGTACTATTCATAAAGGACTAAATGGTAAAGATTTGTGAAATAAGTAAACCAAGTGAGTGTAGTTGTCTGACCAGTCAAGACGAGAGAGAGAGAGAGAGAGAGAGAGAGAGAGAGGAGAGAGAGAGAGAGTAGGTGGTAGTAAAAATGTATACTTACTATCTAAAAAGGAGGGCCTTGAGGTTATCCTCACCCCACCGGTTTAAAAGCTTTCAGAAGATATTCTCTCTCTCTCTCTCTCTCTCTCTCTCTCTCCTCTCTCTCTCTCTCTCTCTCTCTCTCTCTCTCTCTCTCTCTCTCTCTCTCCGCGATGTTCGACTCACTGAGTACATATTTCGCTGCTTAAGTGAACAAGAGAGAATAATTTGAAACGTAGATAAGGTAATTCAGAATTCTTGTATGCCCTGATAACTTAAGTGTACTTTGATGTTAGTCATTGGAAGGTATCGTTTACAAATGATATCTGTATTCTAAAATTCGAGAAATTTTCTATTTTTTCCGTGGCGTCCTTATAGATTGGATAACGAGAAATCGCTTAGGTGAAAAATGTAGACTTAAAAGCATGATTTGTGACCGTTAGATAACTTACGAGGGCTAACTTAGTCGCATAGTAAGATTAACATCTTTTCCTTATACTAAAGTGCAATGTAAATCTCTATAAACACACTTCCGATTATTGTAATTGAAACTACGTCTGGATTGAAATGTATAATTTTATGGTATGTGTTACGTTTTATAACGATTGAAGTCCTGTTCCTTAAAAATTTAATTTTTATTGTTTCCTTTCCGCACTGGGGCTATTTTTTTCCTGTTGGGGCCCCAGAGCTTATAGCATCCTGCTTATCCAACTAGTGTTGTAGCTTGGGAAGTAATAATAATAACCGGAAATTAATGGTGTATTAAAACAATGGCAATTGTGTCTACCTTTACATGATGATAGTATTTTTTTTTTACTTATTGTGTGTGTGTGTGTGTGTGTGTGTGTGTGTGTGTGTGTGTGTGTGTGTGTGTGTGTAACGAAAGTTAACTCCCGGCCTTTGACTCAAACGATTTGATGACAATGACGACAGACTGCCAAGTGGAACGATGACGCAAGTCCACATTGATAACAGAAACTGCCTACATCAGACGACCGATATGACCTGACGTCGTC